>NC_054538.1:44553742-44882243 GCF_017654505.1 Polyodon spathula
CTTAACTTCCACTGGGAAGATATAAGAAGAAAGGTGAATGTCAATATGGAACCAGCTTGTGTGTATGTGTGTGTGTGTGTTGGTCAGCGCGGTTACCCCTCATACATAGACCTTGAAGGTCTGATATAAATAGATACACATGAAAAAACCTTCTTGAAGAGAGAGCCTGCTTCACTCCCACTTTTTTGTTCAAAGGTTGGCTGAGAATAATAATTATTTCAATGTAAAATGCTAGTTTTTCTTATTCTTTTACTGTCATTCCAGAAACAGATAACTCTGCATGACGACTCACACTGGGAGTCAAGTGAACATAGCTCTGATGCATTGCCTTTCTGGGCACCACAAAGGGCAATCTTGCTCCAGCTCTTGCCCTAGACAGTAGTGCCTAATAATAGCCATTAGTTAGAATTACATTTTGTTCTTGTTTGTTCTCACTTGTACCCTATTTCTGTAGTTTGGAATAGTGACTTACTAAGTGAGTAGTTGCTCTCAGGATGAGTTTAGTTAAAATGAGACATAAAGTCCATTATTAAGACATGGAGAGAATATGGCACAACTGTGGATCTTTCTAGAACAGGTCTTCCTCAAAAACTGAGTATCCGGGTGAGAAGGGCACTAGTCAGGGAGGCCACCAAGAGGCCTATGGCAACTCTAAAGGAGTTACAGTCTTCCACGGCTGAGCTAGGAGACACTGTGCATACGGCAATAATAACCCTGGTGCTTCACAAAACTGGCCTTTGCTTCACAAAAAGCCACTGTTGAAAAAATTGTTGAGTTTGCCTGAAAGCATGTGGGAGACTCTGAGACCAAGTGCAAGAAGATTCTATGATCTGATGAGACCAAAATACAGCTTTTTGGCCTCAACGCTAAGCGCTATGTTGGCGCAAGCCTAACACCGCACATCATCCTGAGAATACCATCCCTACCGTGAAGCACTGTGGTGGCAGCATCATGCTATGGGGATGCTTCTCTGCGTCAGGGCCTGGAAAGCTTGTGAAGATACAGGGCAAAATGAATGCAGCAAAGTACAGAGAAATCCTAGAGGAAAACCTGCTGAAGTCTGCAAGAGACCTGGGACTTGGGAGATGATTCATCTTCCAGCTGGACAATGACCCCAAACGTACAGCCAAAGCCACACTGGAGTAGCTTAAAAACTAAAAAAGTCAATGTCCTGGAGTGGCCCAGTCAAAGCCCGGACCTCAATCCAATTGAGAATATGAGGAAAGAGTTGAAAATTGCTGTTCACCAAAGGTCCCCATCCTACTTGAAGGAGATTGAGCAATTTTGCAAAGAAGAATGGGCAATTGCTGCCAAAGGTGCCTCTACCAAATATTGACTCAAGGGGGTGAATACTTATGCAATCAATTATTTTCTGTTTTGTATTTGTAATACATTTAGAACAATTTGCAGATTTTATTTTTCACATCGACATTTTGGAATTTTTTGTGTTGATCAGTGGCAAAAACTCCTAATTATATCCATTTTGATTCCATGCTGTAACACAATAAAATATGAAAAAGTCCAAGGGGGGTGAATACTTTTGAGAGCCACTGTATATTGCCTCAATCCATTCGTCCTCGTGGTATGTCAGAGTTCGCCTCCTCTCCAGCTTCCAACTGTTTTTCAGCTTTGTTTAAGGGAGAGGGCAGCTGATCTTCCCATGGCATCCCTACAGTCAGCCTCTCCATAATCAGCAAACTAAATTATGGGCAGGGGTACCTGGAAGGGTGAGGCCAAAAACCAAATATGTATGAAAATATTTATAACGTAGTATTTGTTTTAGTAAATATTGTTCTCTATCAGGTGAGTTGTCAGGTGGTTGTCCGTGGCTTGAGTACCAGCAACGTTAAACAAGACCACGGTTATTCCAGTCCAGGCACACAGTCCAATGCAGGTGCATTCACAGGTGCTCTGGAAATAATAATCACAAAGGACAAAAGGCAAAAGAAAAAAAGAAAAATAAAACACAATAATAAAACTACAAAATAAAGGTGCTTCACTCGGCAGCGTCACCCCAACCATCGCTATCTGCACAGCCCGGGTCTCTGTACTACACTACGGTGTTCCCTCCACCTATACACATTTCAGGGTCTGCCCAAGGATTCCTCGATTTCTACAAGCTTTCCATCCCCAATGGGTTTATGTGGTTATTTAGTTTGTTTCTGTTTTGCCTGCCGTGCTCGGTCCGGCAATCTTAGCTTCCGCCAGTTGGCTCGTTTTGTCTTAGAGGGCAGCCCGAGGGAACAAAGAGCGTAATATTTATAGGGCTAGCAATCCCCAAGGCCCGCCTCTCAGCCACTCAGGGAGAGGGAGAGCCACACACCCTCTCCCCCACCTCTTCGTGTCACTGCCATGCGAATATTGGAAGGCTGCTGCCCTCTTCCTGCAGCACTATGAATGAGCCCAGAGAGTCAGTTCAGGTCTCCCTTGTTACAGGTGCTTATACAAAGTGTTGACTAAAGTGAGTACTAATTATTACCATAAACTATTAAAGTAACTTTAACAAAATAATTTCATAAATCATACCTGTTTTGCACTTCCATTAGCTAAATAGGTTTAAAATAAATAGGTACAAGTTACAGCACACATGTATTTTAATTTTAAAACATAATGGTCCCTATTTAACAGCTACTTTCTCTCAGGCAAAAATGACAGTGTTAGCGAACCAACGCGATAGAGCACGAAAACGTGATTTAGAATTCGGGTCTCATGTATGGGATAACGCACATCAAACAGCAAATCATGAGCCCAGCCAATCAAAGCACAGTGGTGGAGTAGGGTTACAACCAATAAGGATTCAACATCCACTATAAGAACACATGTGTGTCAATGATAGCAAACTGAGGGCATTTTGAAACCCCCAAAAAAGAAATGGGACAAAAGCGCAATATATATATACTCACAGTACCAGTGAAAAGTTTGAGTGCACTTGCTGGAAACTAGGTTTTTTTCATTATTGACAATGTTTTACCTCATATACGTTTCTGTAAATACTTGAAAATGAAAACACATGTTACAATATACAAAACAAAACATAAGGAGTAGTATCAAAGCAATGTTCAAGAAAATTGAAAATTGTCTCTAAATCTTGCATTCCTCAAAATAGCCACCCTTTGCCTTAATAACAGCCTCACAAACACGAGGCATTCGGTAAGTTCCAGCAGGAAATCACCCGATATGTCTTCCCAGCTCTTCTGCAGCAATTTCCAGAGATGTAGGGCACTTGCGGGTAGCTTTGCTTTGACTCTTCTGTGTCCACTTCGTCCCATACAAGTTCTATAGGATTGAGGTCTGGAGACTGGGCAGGCCAGGTCTTAAATTGAGTTGTCCTTCACTTTCCTTCTTCGCCAGATAGTTCTTCCACAACTTTGAGGTCTGCCCAACGAGCCGTAATCCTGATGGAATGGCATGCCTCTGAAGTATGCTATGAAAGCCATGCTGGTGGAGCTTGCCATCTCATGCAATCTCCTCTGAACAGTTGATGTTGAAACATCTGTACTTCTAGTAGCATTTCGCTGAGCTTGTATTTCAGGGGCTGTTAATCGCCGGTTTCACAGACTTGTGACTCAAATGAACTTGTTCTCTGATTCTGAGGTCACCCTTGGCCTGCCTGACCTTGTTCGGTCCTCATGAGTGCCAGTGTCTTCAAATCTTTTGATGGACCCTCACCTGTTAACAATAACTGGTGACAAAAGGTCAATTAAGTAACATGCTAGTTAACTCAGAGAACATCTAACAAAGACACTTTTATACTTAGGCCAGTGTTCTAACACCAAGTTATACACATTTCAGCCTTTTAACTGACTTGGGCTTCAGACTGAAATCCCCTTACTTTGGGTGACCATTGAAATTGACAAAATGTATATTTTCATTTAAAAATTACATTTTTGAATGCAATTCACTTATGATTATCAGCTTATATAAGTGCACGTATCATATAATGAAATATTTTATAGACAAGTGTTTACAGACAAGTTTATACAGTTAAAAGCATAGATAATCATGAAAAACGTGGTTTCAAGCAGGTGTACTCAAACTTGTCACTGGCTGGTATATATATATATATATATATATATATATATATATATATATATATATATATATATATATATACAGTGCCTTGCAAAAGTATTCAGACCCTGGACCAATTCTCTCATATTACTGAATTACAAATGGTACATTGAAATTTCGTTCTGTTCGATATTTTTTTAAAATCAAAATCAATTATTGTAAGGTGACATTGGTTTTATGTTGGGAAATATTTTTAAGAAAAATAAAAAACTGAAATATCTTGCTTGCATAAGTATTCAACACCCACACGTTAATATTTGGTAGAGCCACCTTTCGCTGCAATAACAGCTTTAAGTCTTTTGGGGTAAGTATGTACCAGCTTTGCACACAGTGTCGGTGTGATTTTGGCCCATTTTTCTTGGCAGATTTCCTCCAGGTTGTTCAGGTTGGTTGGACGACGCTTGTGGACTGCAATTTTCAAATAGTGCCACAGATTCTCAATGGGATTGAGATCAGGACTTTGACTGGGCCACTGTAGATCAGTCCTACTGAAAGGTAAATTTCCTCCCAAGCTTCAGTTTTTTAGCGGACTGAAGCAGATTCTCTTGCATTATTTTCTTGTATTTTGCTCCATCCATTCTTCCTTCAATTGTAACAAGATGCCCAGTCCCTGCTGATGAGAAGCATCCCCACAGCATGATGCTGCCACCACCATACTTCACTTTAGGGATGGTGTGTCTTGAGGCATGGGCAGTGTTAGGTTTGCGCCACACATAGCGCTTTGAGTTTTGGCCAAAAAGCTCTATCTTGGTCTCATCTGACCACAAAACCTTTTCCCACATCACAGCTGGGTCACTCTCATGCTTTCTGGCAAACTCCAGACATGCTTTCAGATGGTACTTTTTGAGTAACGGCTTCTTTCTTGCCACCCTCCCATACAGACCAGTGTTATTCAGAGCTCTTGATATGGTTGACTGGTGCACCATTACTCCACTCCCAGCCATTGAACTCTGTAGTTCCTTCCACTGGGGATTCAAGTTCAGCATCTGCTTCCCTCAAACCCTGTAATCTTTCCTCTATAAGTTCCTCTGTGTGTAAAACATAACCATCCAGGATAATATTGCTATCCAAACATCGGAATCGCATTTTGAGGATTCCAAATGTTCGCTCAATTACAATACAAGCACATTTAAAGGTACAATTATACCTCTCTTCGACAGGGGTCATGGGGTTGAGCAGCAGTGTCAGTTGTCACTGCTTCAGTGGATAGCCGTTGTTCCCTATCAACTATCCTCTCAGAATTAGCCATCTGTGAATTAACGACGATAAACGAGTCATGAGCAGAGGCAGGATGGTTTGCATGCACATTTGTGATGTAGTTGTTGACACATTGACTGAATAGGTCTTATGATTTATGCAGATAAGCCTATTCTCTGTGCACGTAGCTGCACATGTGTGCAACCAATGGCTCCCAGGACACCAGAAAATCCACACCTCCCGAGAAAACCCTGCTTTGTTGCAGCTCGTGAGAGACAGGGAAATGGATGAATTCTCTTACCCGCTTTACTAAAGCTGCAGGTGCATCTCGCACTGCACAACCGACTGGCCATGTCTGCAGTATACTGTAAATATATATATATAAACATTTTTGGCATGGAATCAAATTCCACTAACATTACATAATTTGTATATTACAACAGGTTGCCAACATTTCTAGAGCAAAATAGGTTTAATTTGTGTGATTCGGCAGATATTTTGGTCGCAAATGTTTATGACTTTGCAGTGACCCACAGTCTGTTGGAACAAGCCAATAGCATATAATGTGCAGCGGTTACCCTTAGTGCTACAGGCAAACAGAGTGCTCTCTGCATGTCTCATTTCAAGTCAGCCTTAAGCAGTTGGCAGATGTCAGTGATTGTTTGTGTGTTGAGGCAAAATTGCTGCATACATTGTGTGTCAGACAGGCTCAGAAAAGACAGATGACTTCTAAATATTTGGGTACGTTACCTCCTCCTCCTCCTCTCTCATTGTCTGGCCATGTAGAAATCTAGTGCACACTCCAAATTTCTTTTATTTCTCTTTTTCTCTCTCTCTTTTCTTTACCTGATTCCCTGGTAGTTTCAGCTGTATTTGTTGTCGACTGTGTAATCTGAATGTCAATTGAAACGCAAATGCTAACACTGTTGATGGTTTGCTAAATCGCTACATTTGTATGTAAATGAGGACACTCCCCTATAGCTCAGCCCATGTCCTGAGCTAACACTAACTTGCTAGGTGGACACTAAAACGTTGCTAAATCACATAGGTGGGCAAAGTCTGTTTGTCCACACGTGTGCCTGATTTTGATGCACTAACTGTCCACAAAAGTGTTTTGCAATAGCCTTAGGGGGGTGCAAACATTATTAAATAGAGCCAAATATCTTGCACTCAATTTTTATGCCTCTATCACAAGTTATGTGTTTGCATTTGAACTTCCTGGGCCATTTCACCCCAGCAGTGCCTTCTGGGCCAAAGCATGTTACTGGCTGAAAACATGTATGTTATTAAGGGAGCATCTCATTGGATATTCACAGAAAAGAAGCTAATGAAGGGGTGGGGACAAATTCACCCTCCAGGTGAAATTAGCAAGTACAAGACATTATAAAAGCATGGTTACTGTACAGTAACGCATTCTGACCAAAGCTGGAACATAAACTGCACAAAGGATAAAGAATGATTAGCAACCTTAATTGTAAACCCTGTTGTAATTTTTTTTAACAACATCATGCCCTGTACTAATATTATTATATGCTGCTAAACCGAGCCAAATGCTTCAAACCTTAAAAAAACATTTTTTACACCAAACTTATTATAATCTTATGGCTTATTATAATTTAAACGTTAAAGAGCAACTTTGTACAGGTTTGAAATATCACAGTTTGTATATATTCTTGTAGGTCCATTACAATCCAGGACTATGTTCCAATTAAGGCCTAAATTAGTTACTTAATGATTAGCCATTTCAATTAAATCATTTAGCACTTGATTGGAAAACATATCTGAGCTGGAATGAATCTTGAGATCAGAAGAGGAAACCACTGCTATAGAGTGACCATTAATGCCCACCGACACCCCAGTAAATTTGTTCTAAGTTGTATTTTTTACTGGTTTATACACTAGAACCCTCTAGTGTATCAGCCATACTAGGAGAGAAGACATGTTTGAGAGCCCTTTTGAGGCCACTTTAAACTTCTGAGTACTAAAAAGTCACCAGGATGCGTTGACAGAAATTGAATATATTCTACTAAGTGATTCTAAACAATATGAATTCATTATTTACAATAACTATGATATTTTAGACACATACCAAATTGTCTTTTAAAGTCACTATTTTGCAGTGGGGTGATTGAAATATTATTCTCATGTAATACTGGAAAGTTAACAACCTGCAGATACTGTATCATCTGAAACCTAACTGAAATATCTTTTTTCCCAATCACTCAATAAAGTACTTAAATATTTTGATTTTGGGTTAATGTTAAATGATTGTTTAGTTATCTTTGAAACCAAACCCTGCTGTGATTTAAACAGAATGGTGGATTTCTTAGCACCCTTGTGACAGGATGGCTGAGTGGTAGCGTCAAGCCAGAAGCAGGAACTGCAACACACACACATATTCTGGTGCAAAGAGCAGTCTTGCACCGTTTTTTTATTGAAACAAAACTAATTAAAATATTTAAACACCAAAACACTGTCAAAGAACGAAAATAAAGTTTTAAACAAAAACAAATCTTGCCACACATAAACGAAACATAGGTCAGGCTGGGCAGTCACCTTCACTAATCCTGTACTTCTTTTCTTTTCTTTCTTATTTTTGTTTCTCTTTCCCCCCCATCTCTCTCACATACGTTTCTCCTTCCAAACACCCACCCAGAACAAGAGAAGCTGCAGGCTTTTATTCTTGTGGCTTTTATCTCTGAATTAACACTTAGTCAATTCCGGAGACGATCACATTCTACACGAGTTTTTGTTTGCATGGCCGACAGTCAATCACAGACTTCCGACCATGCATTCACATAAGCTATCAGGCAGAGACAAGCTGCTAACCCTACCTCTGCCAGACCACATTCAAACCAAACAATAACAAAACAATACATTTAAATCATAATCCCACATTGTGTTTTTACCAAAAACACAAAATAATTTTTAAATAACACAAAATACAATCACCCATTGTAAAATAAACAGACAATACATTCAGACAGGCCTGCTCCCTATTCATGTGCAAAGGCTTTCCCTCCCCTTGTCACAACCCTGAACATAATTTTCAATGGCAATGCAATGGTTATATCTAGTACTGGTTGAAAAACACTACAATGGTTTGCATGATTGACAGAGTGGGATCACTTGGTAGAAATGCACACACATATTGAAACTTTTTTGGTAATGCTTCTTCTAATAGTTATGCTATGGTTTCTTAAGGGTTACACTGGTTTCTTTATAATATCCACCCATTAGGTATTTTTGAGACCAGGCAAAACCAGTAAAACAGGACTAATTTTCTTAATGCACAGCACACAAAAACCTCCACCTCTATCACCAACATTCATTCTCCTAATCCTCACTAACACCCGTGAATACCTATTTTATACACCTTCACAAGTGTTTTGACAGGGAGAAATGTACCCCCCACCCCCAACACACACACATTGGCAGGGTTTGAACACTGCCACAATGCTTTTTTGAGATTGAAACATTTTCTGCTTCTTAAAACCAACTTGCTTGTCCAGTGAAGGGGAACAGAAGGCTTACCTCTCATCTTGCATATTAAATCAGACTGCAGTCAATTTGTTTTTAGAAGCACACAAGCAGCTGGATGATGAGAGCTAGAAGATATGGCTCTCCCTGTCAGTGCTGCTTTGGAGATTTACATCTGAGTGCAGTCTTGCTGTCATGTCAAGGATATCACCTTTAGGTGAGCAGGCGAGGTTTAGCAATCCTGTGTCTAATCTCTTTTTTTTATCTTCTGTTACAAATGCAAGAAAAAGGATTTGGGAAACACTCAAAAAACATTTCACAGACAATTTTACTCACAAGTAAAGTAATATGACATGCCTGTTTTGTTAGAATAGTATACATTAATACAAAAGCTTTATGCTTGAATAGCTGAAAGTAAAGAGGTGAAGGTCACAGTTTGACCAGGAAAGAAACTAATTATGCTCCTTAGGGGATGCATGCCCTTGGTGGCAGGTCGATTATAGGGCTCGCTTCCTGAATTTTAAACTTAAAAAACGTTGTCATTGTTTACACAGAGGATACACCATGAATGTTTATAGAGTATAAACAATAAACAACTAAAACTAAGGTCAGGCTGGGCAGGTGCCTTCACTGTTCCTTAGTTTTAAATTTTATTTTAGTTTTCGTTTTTTGTTTTCATTTTCGTTCCCTCTTTCTGCTCTGGTTCTATTACTCTGACCACCCATCCAGAGCGCAGAGAGCTGCAGGTATTTATGCAGGTGACCATCTCCTGATTTAGCAACAAATTAATCACTTAATTAATTCGGGAGATGGTCACCTTCTGCAAAAGATTTATAATCATTCCTTACAGAAGACAAACTACTACCTCGCCTCTACCAGAACATGTCTAAATAAAAACAAAACAACAACAAAACAAACACAGCTACACCACCATATTTAAATACACAAAATAAATAAATAACACAGGGGCGGAGGGGGAGACCCCGTTCATAAAAATAAATAAACAATACTGTACAGGGCTCATTGCCCTGTTACATATACGCTCAGTCTATCTATTTAAATTTAGTATAGCAAATAATAAAGTAAAAAAAAAAATAGCGAATAGTGTTTGCTGTCAGCGACAATGCTGTCATTTCAGCATATCATAGTACAGCACAGGACAGTGCTCTTTACTCTAACAAAACCAGGTAGGAGGCTGTGAATAAACTTTATGAACACACTATGAACAAGTTACTGAACAAACAGCATGATCAACATTAACACATGGACTACAACATATTTTTAATTACTAAAACTTTTTTTTTTAAAAAGTGCTAATAAATTTAGTTACACAAACACACGAACCTGCACTCAAATCCTAATTAAAAAAATAAAAAAGTTAGCTGTGCTTTTATTATTTCACATGTTTTACTTTTCCGTACAAGGTAACTGAACTGAAGAACAGCTCCTTGTAAGTAGGAGGTTTTTAGTACTGAGGTATTATTTAGGCTTTGCTATTGGAAATACCCACAATATGACATAGTCCACCGCTGGGATAATGAAGCCTCAAGTCCACCAGACCACAGATGGAATTCTGAGCAAACCGCATTACTCATGGAATAATGAGGAAAACGTTTGTATTCATTAGCAACAAAACCTAGTGCTGCATAAAATCACACAACACCCCACCCCCACCCCTTGGACAAACATGAAAATGTATTTGCTTTTAAAGTATCTGTGATAGAGCACAAGCCTCAAAGGAATCATCAAGGTTAAATAATGTAGCAGTGAAATAGAACTCGAGCAGATCAATATATAGCATCGCATCAAGTAATTAAAACAAGACTGCTATATTATTTTGACAACATGTCAATGGGTAATTGGAGGGTGGCAGCTCCAGGCCCAGTATGCAAATGAGGGAGAGGGAGGGCGAACTAGCAGGGCTGTTTTTGCAGGGTTTCGGGGGCAAGTTAGAGAGATAGTCATGTCCGCCATAAAAGTTGGGGGTGGGCACTGTGTGGTGGGTTTTGTTGTTTTTCATAATTAATAACTGGGGCAAGGGAGAATGCCATGTGAGCCCTGGGCTGCTCTTTTGCTTATATCAGCCTACAATAATGTGTTGCTGTTGTTTAAATCAGGCCTCATGCCTCCTAGTGTGTTTTTAGACTACCAACATGCTGCAATATATACCCATAACAGCAGAGACATAGACATGGTATTACTGTTACCTCACGTTGCTGCCTGGACTTTATTTTTATAAAATTCTTCCTGTTACTTGAGAGCTCCAATTGAACCTGATTAACCCAAGCGTTTTCTTTCAGTGCACACACAAACACAGAGCTTTATTAGATATGCTTAGCATTAGCTTGCTGTAGCCTGCCTGGCTGTTTTCCAGCTTCTGCAGGGTTTGTATTATAAGATAATGGAGAGATGGAGCAGAAGCAGGCATTATCTGAGCAATGCAGTCTGCCAGCATGACCAAGGGAGAAAGGGTTTCTTATATCACTGTGATCAATAATTGTTATCCATCTAATTCTTGTCTACTGCGATGCAAGCATGAAGCAGATTACATTTTAATTTAATATTGTTAAGACTTTTCTGAGGAAGGTTTTACATTTGTTGGTGTTCTCACCTATGTATAAAAAGCAATGTTCAATAGGTAGTATCATTGAATTACTTTTAGTCATTTCATTTCAAGAGTTTAAAAAACATATATAAACACTTAATACTGTAAAACATATTAAACTTAAACTTGTATGTTTAGGATATTGCCGTAATGTTTGACTGACTAAATTACCAGGGGAATTGTTTATATACTGGACTTATGAAAATTGTGTATAACAGTGGAGTTTATATAATAAGACGGTGTTATGTACTTTATAATTTCTTTTTTTACAGCTATGGCTGCTTTATATATACTTTAGGATTAGGATAGATAATATTTGTGAACGCATTACAGAAGGTGATGAAGTCGGATATGAAGATGTCATTGTTTTAAATAAAATATATACTTGCTGTAACGTGCTAAAAAGCTAATGGAAGTTTATAATGGATAAGAAATTATTTCGCAACTTACTGCATAATATGATAAGATAAAAATGTGGTCCTTTGAATAAAAGAAAGCATTTCCTTAGGAAACAAAATAGTGGATAAAATAGTCATTCATCACTATTTTGAGTTTAATAAAGTCTGACTAAAACACAAGTGCTGAAATCACATAGTCTGGTGTTGCCATTCATTTGAACACAGAATCTCTATTTCTGTGTGCTCTCTGCAGAAGGCTTAGCAATAAAAGTCATCTCTGTTACAGGATAAAGTGCCTACAGTAAATAGCATAGGATCCAAATCAGTAGTCCGACTGAACCAATTTTGATTAACACCCAATTAAGTTCCTTATAATTCAAAGTTTCACAGGTTTGTTTTATAGGGTAGTGGTGCATAACTGGGATATAATCCAAGGGGAAAAGGCACATAGACAAGAATATAAAGTCACCAAATGTTCATTAAGAATATAGGCACAGAGAGTAGGAGGGTCAATCCAACTTGGATAGCATAAATAAAGTTTATATTTTTTTTTCAATGCATCTGGCGCACCAACAAACAATTAAGTCAGACGTAACTATGCCCAACGTTAATGATTTAAGTCGGCCGTATGTAATGTGCGTTCATGTGAATACAATCTGAAACAAAAACATATTGGAAATGTGAAAAAATGCAAGCTATCAAAAGTGCCCAGCCACTTAAAGCACATAAAAAACCAAAGCCAAGTTTAAAGTAACCACTGGGGCAACCTTGGCCAGCACCAAGCAAATAGGCACAACTGTAAAAAGGGTGGGGGCCAAGGTTACCCCAATTGTTTCTACTGGTTTGGCTTATGTTTTTCATGCGTTTGATCCGCTTTTATTGTGCCTATTTGCTTTGTGCTGGCTATGGTTCATGTGTAAAATCGGTAAATCTATAGATGAACCAGTAAATGTGTAGATTTACCAGGTCAGTGGTCAATGTATGAAATAGCTAAAGAAATAGTAGTAAACAATCTATTTTACTTACATCCATGACTGCTGTTTGACAACAACAAATCACAACACAAAATGGCAAAATGACATAGCAAACTGTATGATTCTAATCTCTAATCATGTCTGTATATAGGAAAAAAACATTAATACACGGTCTCTGCTAAATACATTATTATTATTATTATTATTATATTATTATTATTATTATTATTATTATTATTGTTGTAGTTTAATTAATAATATTATTAATAATAATAATAATAATAATAATAATAATAATAATAAATAATAATACTAATACTAATAATAATAACAATACTCCGACTAATAATAATAATAATAATAATAATAATAATAATAAAAATTGCAAGAAGTGATGCAGTGAAGTTAATTTACTACGTACTGTACCTAAAAGATCTTACAGAAATATATATTTTTTGTAATTAAGTTCCGTGATATTACTTTATTTCCAATTCACCTCAAATGCTGTAGCATTATAACGTTAGTTTACCTACCGTAAACCTGGTTCACTGAAAGAGAAGATGGCCACCAAAACATCATTATGGGATACACTCCTGCCTATTTGTAGGTATCACTAAGCTCTTTCTATCAAAGCTGCCGATAGGGCCTCTCCCCTCAGAAAACCCCCTCGATCCCGCCTTCCGAGGGTACTTAACAGTCATGCAGGGGAGACTCGCTCTCTTTTCGCGATGAAACCCTGATGTCAACCGATGCGACCTCGGGGTTGGTGGCCATCTTCTCTTTAAGGGAACCAGGTTTATGGTAGGTAAACTAACGTTCCCTTTCAATTCGAAGATGGCCACCAAAATATCATTACGTGTACCAGAGCCATCTCGAGGGAGAAAAGAACGGAGCATATGAGGGATGCTAAGTCCTGCCTGACCAACGGTCAGTGGTGCGAGCGTGCATCCTTGAGTACCCTAGTGACAACAGAGGGCAATGAGGGATCTATCACACTCAGGCAATAGAACCTGGAAAAGTATGCAGGGTAGCCCAGTTAGCCGCATCACAAATCTCAGGCATGGAGGCACCTCGAAAGTGGGCCCATGACTTAGCCACACCTCTCGTGGAATGTGCAGCTACCTGTTCAGGTGGGGGTAAGCCAGCACCAACATACACAGTCGAGACTCTGTCCGCAATTCAATGCGACAGTCGCTGCTTCGAAAGGGTCTGTCCCAGGGTCCGTGTTCCATGGCAGACGAAGAGCTGGTCTGTTGATGCAGCGCTCTCATCCTATCCACATAAAATCTCAATGCCCGTACTGGGCAGAGAAGATCTTCCTATCCTCCTCCATAGCAAATAGTGGAGGATGGAAGGACTCCAGTTCCACAGACTGATTCATGTAGAAGGCTGTAACCACCTTGGGGAGAAAAACAGGGTTTGCACACAGTGACATACTGCTACCATCATTCCAAATACGCAATGCAGAAGCTATGCACAGACAGCGCCTGCAGTTCACTAACCCACTTTGAGGATGTGATAGCCAAGAGGAAGGTTGTATTCATGGACAGGTGCTTCAACTCAATGGAGTATATAGGCTCAAACGGGGCCTGCGTGAGAGCCTCCAGTACAATCTCAAGGCTCCATTCGGGGAGAGTAGCCCTCCTAGGAGGGTGCAATCGGCAAGCGCCTCGGAGAAACCGGGTAGCCAGAAAATGAGCGCCCAGGGACACTTAATCAACGGGGGCATGGCAAGCAGAAATAGCCGCTAGGTAAACCTTCAGTGTGGAAGGTGATCTACCAGCCTCAAGCAGATCTTGCAAGATGACAGGCATGGGACAGGAGTTTGGATCGTGACTGTTAGTACGGCACCAATCTTGAAAATATTTCCACTTATAGACAAACAGTAACCTAGTGGAATGTGCCCTAGCATTCTGCAGTGTACAGACGACCACGTCTGACAGCCCTAAGGCTGACCAGTAGTCCCTTTCAGGGGATAGACCCACAACAGGAGCCTGCCCGGCTCCGGGTGTCAAACTGTGCATCTAAGTGAAGGAGGAGATCTAAGTGAAGCGGGGTCTCCCAGGACAGGCCGTTCAATAGTTGGCACAGGGATGAAAACCAGATTCTCCTGGGCCACTAGGAGAACTGACGCCTTCTCCGACTGGATCTTTTCAAAAAAGGCTGAGAGTAATAGCAGAGGTGGGAACACGTAAAGGAGCTCTCTGGGCCATACGTGGTCTAGGGTGTCGACACCGAGTGGACCGCCGCAGCAGTGGAGGGAGTACCACAGGGGGCAGTGTGTTGTCTCCGCCAAGGCGAAGAAATTCCCAAATGCGCTCCTCCACCTGAGCATGGAGCCGCCACACCAATGGATGCGGACCTCCCTCAAGAGGAGGTCCACTGCCCGATTCTCCATGCCCGGAACATGCGTCGCCCGAAGGGACAGTAGGATCTCTTGCACCCAAATCAGAAGCCTGACGGCTAGGCGATGCAACCCCGGCAGACTGAAGACCACCCTGGTGGTTGATGTCTGTTCCGTACCATGTGTATAAAGTGCTGGAGGGCAAGGAACACTGCCTGTAGCTCCAGCATATTGATATGCAAGGATGTCCAACGCCCTGACCAGGGTCCGCTGACTCCTCTGCCTTCGCAGACCACGTCCCAACCTGAGTTGGAGGTGTCCGTCGTCACCACCCTGTGGTTGTAAACCACTCTCATTTGGATTCCTTGGCGCAGGTGAGAGGGAATCCTCCACCAGCACAGGGCCGGCATACATGCGAGGCACACTGTCAGCCGACAGTGCCTGCCGCGTTTGGGATGTAACCGGAATGCACTGAGCCACGCCTATAGCGGGCATATGCACAATAAACCCAGCTCGATGGCTGATCCCACTGCTGCCATCAGACCCAGCAGTTGCTGGCACAAAACAAGGGGCACCCTCGATCCCTGTCGAAACAGGGAGAGGTGGTGCTGTGGAGCTGCTACCCTGTCGTCCGACAGGTATGCGCGCATCGTAGTGGAGTCCAGCTGGAGCCCCACATACGTTATGCACTGAACCAGTGTCAGCCGACTCTTGGCATTGTTGATAGTGAGGCCCAGCCTCAATAGATGCAATGTCACTATCGT
Organism: Polyodon spathula; assembly: GCF_017654505.1. NCBI lineage: Eukaryota > Metazoa > Chordata > Actinopteri > Acipenseriformes > Polyodontidae > Polyodon > Polyodon spathula. The sequence continues at coordinate 44,569,576 of NC_054538.1, forward strand.
TGTATGGGCCACCGCTTCCTCCCGCGACTGGGAACAGATCAACCAGTCGTCGAGGTAATTCATCACTCTAACTCCTTGCAGCCTCAAGGGGGCGAGGAAAGCGCCTACGGCAGCACGGAAAACTTGTACACGCTGCCTTGAAAGGCGAAGCGGAGATATTTCCTGTGCTGTGGATGAATGGGAACATGAAAATACATGTCCCATAAGTCCACCATGGTAAACCAATCGCCCGGCCGCAGAGACTGGAGTATGTGACGATGAGTCAGCATGCGAACCCTTTCTGTTTCAAAAACCGGTTCAGGATGGGATGAAAGTATCGAGGAGGCCCTCCCTGCTGTGATCAACCTCCTGTGGGCCCAAGATAAGGAGCGCTGGGAGGCCTGGGAACAGCAACACCACCTAGCATCCCTCCCAGACATCGCAGCCATGGTGCTCAACTACCTGGCTGCAGATATGGGAGGAGCCCCGCTACTGTTTCCAGCACCAGAGGGAGAGGAGCCATCACTGCCATCTCCAGTGCAACAGTGGGAAGCCCCGCTATCTCCAGTGCTAAAGGGAGAGGAACCATCGCTGCCATCTCCAGCACCAAAGGGAGAGAAGCCATTGCTGCCATCTCCAGCAGCAGAGGGAGAATGCTTGCTGTTTTCGCCTCCACAACCCGAGGGGCAGGAGCAGGAATGTCCACAGCCCAAAAGTGAGGACGCTGATTGTCCGCATCCACCGACGTGGGAGGACTGCTTACAGCTCCCACCTCCACCAGCAGGGGGGGGGAATACCTGCTGGTTCTGCCTCCATCAGCAGAGGATGAATTCCTGCTGGTTCCGCATCCACCGCCATGGGAGGACTGCTTGCAGCTCCCACCTCCACCTCGCTCCGCCCAAGGATGTGTGCCTATCTCTGCCCAAGGATGCCTGCCTTGCTCCATCCAAGGACGCCTGCCTCGCATCGCCTTTGGTTGCCTGCTGCCCTGCATTGCCTGGGTTTGCCTGCTGCCCCGCATCGCCTGGGGTTGCCAGCTGCTCCGCATCGCCTGGGGAGCTACCTGTTACAGGGTACATGGCAGAAGTAGAGCTCCTGCTGCCGCCTCTATGGCTAGGGATTCCCCTCCTGAGTTCGCCTCCAAAGGGTCCGCTGCTACCGTTGCCTGGGGTCGTGGGCACTGCTTCACCTGGGGTCGCGGGCACTGCTTCGCCTGGGGTAGCCAGATCTGCTTTGCCACAGGAAGTACTGTGGCCGGAGCCCCACAAGGGGGATCTGTCAGCCAGAGCACTGACTGCCTGACCAGCCATGGGCCCATTGAAGCCTCCCTTCCAGGCCCAAGACTTTCACCTGGACGGCTGGGTTTTTAAGGGGGGAGGTGGCCTTTAAGGCCATGTGTGCTGTGCACAAGAGGGGGCATGTGTGATGGGGAGCCCCTTCCCTATGTATATTGTGTGCTATTTTTGTAATTTATTTGGTATTATTATTATTATTGTTATTTTTATTGTCATTAGTAGTGTGTAGTGTGTAGAGCCGTCCGATTTAATTGTTATTTGTTGTGTGAGATAATATAGTCACATGAATGGGGTTAAAATCCCCATTCATAAAAACCTTATGCAGAAGGTGGCCATCTCCCAAGATAATTAATTCATTGATTAATTGTTGCTACTCGGGAGATGGTCACCTGTATAAAAGCCTTCAGCTGCGTCAGGATGGAGCGTGTCAGAGGAGAGACGTAAGTCTGTAGAAGAAAGTAGACAATTGTTATACGTGCTGGCTCAAAACCAGCACGATACATGTTTATTATTTATTTGTTTATTTGTTTGTCCAACGTGCCCTTTTGTTTGTGTCTTGTTTTCTTCAAACTGTTTGTTTTATTGTTTATGCCCTTTTGTTTGTGTCTTGTTTTCTTCAAACTGTTTGTTTTATTGTTTATTTAAAAGCGCCATTGCACTTCAATTTTTTTTTTTTGCCCCGCCATTCACTGTTTTGATATGTGTTTCTGGTCTGACATCACCCCTGCAAAGCCATCCTGGTCACACTACATTACTTCCAGTTTTGTGAATCAGTCAGTCCATTGTAAAACAAAAAACATCATTCTAATTTTTTCTTTTTAGGATAAAAATAATTTATGCTTTTGAAGGACCCTTGCACCTTTCTTGTATTCTTTCACATTTAAGCACATTTAAGAATAATGATTAATCAAACTGTCATCTGTGCTTAGAAGGCTGCAGTGAGAAAGTGTGGCACTTCCACTGTGGTATGACTGGATGAAGTTCACAGTAACTGATACTGACATTGTTCTTTTTACGATGGACCGTATTTGAACCTCCTGGTAAACACTGGAGCCTCAGGTCAGCCATCACTGTCTCCTCAATTTAACTATCAATGACAGACATGCCGGGTGTCCTGTACTTGGTTCCTAATGGACTGGCTTGACATCTCCCCTCAGTTCTAAAAATGTAGAACTAAATAAGAACTAACAGGAGTCCTAGGACCTGGCTAAATAAAACCACTAAAGTACAGTATGTCTAGCAAGGAATCTTACAAGAGGACCCTCTGCCACAGCTGTGTGGTATCATTGCCTCTTAGGTCTGTCTGAATAACTGTAATAAGTTTTCTTTAAGAGAGTAAACAAACTTAGCAACCTTTCTTTCCACAGTGAGATGAATATGTCAAAGTCTGGAAAGCCAACATAGAAACACGTAAAAATATAAATAAAGACAGAAAGATTGGATCCTATAATTAACAAATTCTAGAGACCCTGACTTGATTTAAAGCTATCCAGAACATGAAGTCATTTTAATTTGCTGTCTGTTTTATCGTTGCAGTTTCCTGCAAAATATTACTGATTTTGTCAATTAAGCAAAGGTTCTGGCAGACAACTCACTTTAAACTTAGATGAAATCACATAAATATCAACCATATTGTAACAGACTAAATTGTCAATTAAATAGCTAGTTTCTTATTTGTCCCTCTAAACAATACATCCAATGACTGGCAAGAAAAGGATTTATTTCTTACCTCAATCCACTACACCCCTGCTGTGCACTATTCACCCCCTCCTTCCCAGCAGGATAGATGGAGGAGGAGCGCAGCTATACTGGCTGCTTTAGCATTGTTTTCTACTTCAATTCGCTTCTATTGGGAGCATTTTATCAGATCATGGAAATCTGAAAAGCTGGACTCGTAGTCAGCAAAAAGATGCGCCTTGAGGCATAGCACATTTGTCATAATGTTTCTACAAATGAGAGCCAATTACATAAACAATGTCATCAGCTTTGATTGAATCAAAAATACAGAACTGTGACTGTACCTTCTCAACAATGGTATGTTTTCTAATGCTTAGAAAACTGTTACTTGATCGGAACTGTGAAATCTCCCTTCATCTCCCTTGCAATGCCAACCCCATGGGTACTATCTGGAAAACACAAGAATGGTCAAAACCATAACCATATATTTTTACAATGGAGTCACCCATACCTTTCAACATTTACACTCAAAGTTTGAAATCATGGACAGAGTCTACATTGTTCGAGAGCAGTTCCCAGTCATTGGTGCTCATGCAATAACAATTCACAAATGCCAGGGTGACTCTAAAAACAGTTATGATGGATCTTGGTAACTCCATTTCCTCCTATGGACAAAGTTTCATTGCACTTTCCAGAGTTAAATTTTTTTGACCCCACCTGTATTAAGGCATCTCAAACTGAAGTTGTAGAGTACAATAAGCTCAGAGGGATTTATTGCCCTAAGTTGATAAGCTTGAAGAATACCAACACACACAAGGGATACAGGGTCAAAGATCGAGTGCATTTCATTCACTGAGTCATCACTAATGTTCAGGAACAGCAAAAGCCTCAATCTTCTAAGAGAACACTTTCAGTTACATTCAGTCTTGAGCAACCCGAATTTCACCTCATGCTACGCAAATGCAAAATTGCAGTGCCTTCTTCACTTGCAACCTCTGAAGGATTCATTGAAACACAGTCAACAAGAGGCTATCAGGAGCTTTGTTTACAACTGTGATCACTTGCCATCCACTGCATCTCTAACTGCTGTGGATATTTGTCACTTCTTAGGAGAACTCTTCAAAGAGGTGAGCAGCAAGATGTTGCTCACCAAATTGTCTGAAATTTGTCCTGAAGTTTCTCTCATGGTTTCAGTCACAATAAGTCATGACATTCTATGTACTAGAGAACTAGTGAACTTATTCAGCAGGAAGAATGATTGCAGTCCAAACCAAATAGGACCATTACAAAGCGACACAATGCCAAGTTTACTGCTGTGCAGAAATGCAAAATTACTGTGGACAACACGAATGACCAGTTATCTTCCATTATCATACACCAAGGACAGGGTGTTACTTCAGGACACTATGTGTCTCTTCTTGCTGTGGGTGCTACTGGAAAATGGGGACTCATTCATTCATTGAAGTCAAACCATGGCAAACAAATGCACGTGACATGGATATGGCCTTTTATGAAGAGATTGAATGCTTTACAAATGCCTTACATTGGCCTAAGTTAACACCTCTATAACAAGGAGAATAATGTTTTTTTTTTCAGCGTTAAAACGTGTTAGCATACTACCCTTTAGCACTGACATGCATAAGTACCTTTTTAACCATTCATAACATTGTTGTTTTGTACTTATGTAATACCTACCAAAATAGACATATTGTTTTCAACACTCATGGATGTACATTTGCAACTAAAAGAATACAATATTTACACTTTCAATACTGTCCAAAAGTCCTTCTACCATTATTTTACTTTCAAATCCTTTCTTATTTCAATAAGTGGTGATATCAAACACAAAAGCCCAAGTTAATAGAAGCAATTGGGGCAATTTTGTCAAGCATCAAGCAAATAGACAAAATTGGAAAGGTTTTGGGGCCCAACATTCACACAGTTGTTGATTTTAACTTGGCTTCTTTTTTTTAATTACTCCACTTTACATTATAATGCTCATTCCCTTATCAGCTGGGTTTAAACAGAATAAAGATGCTGAGACACATGTGCCAAGGAAAGTGCTCAACACAGACTGAAGTGTTCTTGGTTATCCTTACAAGCACTACCACAGAGAGAAAGACAGACAGGGAATGGGAGAGGCGTCATCACAGGTGCAGACAAGTATGCTTTGGGAAGACACACGGACAACATGCAGGTAAGGCACAGGTAGATGAGGGCACACGTGGAAAGACATTTAGCCCATACATACAAGAATATGTGAAAGATCATGAAACAGTATATATCCAACAATGAAGATGATGAACGAGACCAATAATGGCAATGAGTGCAAGGGATAATGAGAATGCAGGCATTGCAGATCCAGGGCTGGGGAGTTGGAGTTTTTTTTTTTTTGGTTGTGCATTGTCAATGTTTTTTGTTGCAGACGTGACTTTTGAGCTGATAAGGGAATGGTTCCAATCCCCTGGAAGTTGTACAAAGAGCAATTCAATGTAAATTCAATGTAACCCAAGTCTTTTTTTCTTGACACTGTGAAACAAATTTTACAATTCCACTTTACTTTTCCGTAAACAGCCCTCTTGAATCGAATGAACTGAAGTACTGTCTCTGTACCCTTCTTCCCCACAACGATTGGCTGTCTGTGTCACAGACCGCAGAGGGAGTCGTGGTTAAAATGAGACTGAGACGAAATTCTTCGTTTGTAACGAATACTGCCTAATATTCATAAAAATGAAAGACACTATCGGCCATTACTATTATGAAGAAGAATTTTACTTAATTTTAGTGCAACTGTTACTACATTCAGCATGCAAACTCCAGATTTCAGGAAGACCTCTTTCACAGTTGCAGGTGGCCTCTTAAGTTTTGTGGGGTTAAGTTGTTGTTTTTTTTAATACAACAGAAGGTGCTTAATTTTTTTTAAATGTTCTAAAAAGCGAATGGTTAGAAAAATAAATTCTTCAAAAACACTTCATACACATGAAATGTTCAATAAAATGCCTGAGTAACACAATAAGAAAACATAATATTTATAAATACTTAGAAATGTTGTACTACTATGACCAATAATAATAATAATAATAATAATAATAATAATAATATTGACACTTAAAGATTGGTCTGCACCTGCAAATCAAAATGTTAACTAAACCACATTTAACGACTCATTTGTTTGTTACCTAACAACTGATTTCACCAACCTGTTTGTAGCATTATACTTGTTAAGAACAGAGATGGGGGATCTTCTAATATCTAGCCCGCAGAAACTGCTGTTGATAGCTTGGTATTGTTTTGTTTTATTATGAATGCTCCCTTCTGAGCCAGGAGTCAGGCAGTACCCCAGGGTGGTGTTAAATTACACTGCACTGTCAGAAGTGTCATCTTTTCAACAAGCTGGTAAACCATTGTCCTGGAAGTTCTGAGGACATCTGCAATCCCATGACACTTATTCTGATGAACAGGATAATCCATTTCCCATACCTGTAACATCATATGCTGATATCCCTGGATACAGATTCTTCGTATCAGTGGATCTGTCTGTAGTGTATTGCAAAGTATCTGAATAAATACCGTAATAAGGCACTGGCTACCAAAAATTTTACCATGGATGTCCAGGGTGTTGTAACCAAGCCAGTCATAAAATGCCTATTTAAATTAGTTTTTAAAATAATTTGTTATTTAAAAGGATTAGACAATTTAAAACAGATTAGATAAGTCTTCCAAGTGGATAAAACACTTTGGTAGAAGTAAGTGCAGTCAAAGTGCAGTCAATGCAAATACATATATGTGGTGTTTAAACATGAGACACGATTAATGAGCACAAAGAACTCCTTGGTCTCTGGTATGGCTCTTTTAGCCAAAAAGGTTTGATAACTCTTCTTTACAAGATGATGACACTTTAAATGACATGCCTTCCTGTACACACAGACACGTTGTTCCAATTAGTATAACAATTACCTCTTGAGTAATTAGCCAAGATAATTATAAGACTGGTTTCTTATTATATTCCATGCAAATCCATTGAATGGGGTCAAAATTATTAAAGTACAGAAATTAGGGTTTAACATTAAACTGCCTCGTCAACCCCAGCTATAGTGGTGTTACTCTATAATATACATACTCTGTATATATACAATGCCTTGCAACCGTATTCAGACCCTTCCTATGGTGTCCCATTTTGTTAAATTACAAAATAATGCATACACATTTTTTTAAACTTAATATTTTATTCAAAACTTGAATGCTCAAACTGAAGACTTCTAAGGGAAAGATAAGTTACAGTAAATACCAGCACCTTTGGCAGCAATTACAGCCACAAGTCTTTTGGGTAAGTCTCTATCAACTTGCACACCGGCTGCAATTTGTGTCAATTCTTCTTGGCAGATTTGCCCAAACTCTTTCAAGTTGCTTGGGGATCGTTTATGGACAACATTTTTCAAGTCTTTCCACAGATTCGCAATAGGATTCAAGTCAGGACTTTGACTCAAGGACATTCACTTTGTCATGCATGTTTATATATATATATATATATATATATATATATATATATATATATATATATATATATATATATCGGGGTTTGTGTCACAACTGTGTCACAACTGTGTCCTCGCCAATTACCATTAAATAAAATACCCATTATAGCTCATAATGTAATTATTAACCATAATAAACACAATACCTCAATAATAACTAGCGATTCTGGTTTAATTATCCCTAGATTTATGCTGAAGAGAGATTAACAATTAATATTATGTATGTTTAAGTATTTCAAATCAATCATAAATGTGTATTTGATATAAGACAAAAATAAACCTATCAATCAATTATTATTACATTTATTCATATTCTCAAAAGCAAGAAGAATATAGGTTAGGCTTCATAGTTAAAAACATATGTACAAAGAAGAAACAAATCAAAACAGTCAAGGAAAAGTAATGCATTGTTAAATGTTCATAATAAATCCTTGATGTGCTCTCTGGTCATAGAGTTCATTAGTGAAGCAGTCTTAATAGTTCATCACGCGCTGTTCGGTTTAGTCACACATTACATATACATGTGCCTGCTTCCAAGTGGCTAAGTACACATGTGACGATATCAATATCATGGCATCAGTTCAGTTCCTTGTAAACACACAATATAAGTTTGATACTTATTCTGTTAGTGTGATGTTTAAAACAAAGTCTTCTTAACACAGTCGTCCTCTATAGAAATTACCTGTGTGGCGGCACAGTGCAGTATCTCTGTGAAGTCTATACTGTAGGCAAAAGCTTTCATAGTTCCGGAAGCAGCCCACCTTCTCCGGGACAGCTTTGAAGATTACATCATTGCATCTTTGTTGAAGAACTTCGGAGTTTGATGAGTTAAGATCGATGAGATGTTTTGAAGAAAGAGCAAATCCAGCGAGAGTCCAAAGAGCGCGAATCCAGAGCATCCAGAGAGAAGAGCAGAGAGTAGAGAGACCAGCCGAGAGAGTGAAAATCCTTGTTTCGAGTTTAAATAACACGATGTATAAGCATTCCCTTGTACTGTAAACAAATCCCCGTCGGTTCTTCCATTGGTTCACAGTATTTGATAGATAGTTGTGTGTTACACAAAAAGGGTGTGTTAGAAATTGAATGTATCTGCCTATTTTGTTATCAAAGAATTTTACATTTATCATTTAAACCTCCTATTCAATAAAACTTTAGTTACATTCATTGGAGAAGCATACAAATTTCAGTTTCATTCTCTATACAAAATTACGATTACAAGCATATAAAACACATTATAATACAAAGGAAAATGTTTAAAAATATATTAGTTTATAATATTCATTTAAAACAATAAACACTTCAGATTTAAGGGGAAACTTTCTCAAAACAACTATTAAACTTGTGTCCACAAGTTATGTAATTAAAATTATTCTTAACGCATGTTAATTAACTTTTAAAATAATAATGGAACAACTGCACTATAGCTTGCCAAGTTTTATGACACCTTAGGAGACGACAATCAGATAGCATTTTGGAAGGTGACCTTCAAATAGTTAATACAGTTTGTGGCCTGTGCCTTATCTAATCAGCTTTGAAGAAACAACCACAGCATGACACACAGACAAGAGTCTGAATTAAATGTCTGGAAAATGCTTATATTAAAATTAATTTAACCATGAATTTCCTTGACAAATTTTTTATTCTTAAGCCACTCCAGTGTAGCTTTGGCCTTGTGCTTTGGATCATTGTCCTGCTGAAAGGTGAATTTTAGCCCCAGTTTTAAGTCTTTAGGAGACTGGTTGGTGTTTGTTTTGTGGTTTTTTTGAATTTTCTAAATCCAGTGAAGGCATTGCCCAGCCTGGAAACTTTATTTTTGTGAGTTTTGTTTTTGTATTGCTTTATTTGTGTTTGAGTATCTGTTATTTTGTGCCCTGGCACTTTTTTTTTTTGGTGCACTTTATTTTTGTTTATTTATAATAACTCAGTTACTTTTCCTCTAGTATTTGCCTGTACTTTGCTCCTCCATCCTTCAGCCTTTCCTTCATTCAGGACACCATGCTGAAGAATTGTAAGGGATGGTGTTAACTGGGAGATGTGCTTTGTGGGTTTGAACCAAAATGTAACTGTGGCAGAGCAGGCAAACTGGTTCTCCGGTGGGAGGAGGACGGCCACAACTGGGCAGGTTGGCCCCTACAACCAGGCCCAGGAAGAGGTGCCGTGTTCACCAGTGAAGGCATTGCCCAGGGGAAACCTTTATTTACCTGTGAGTTTTTCAGTTTCATTCTCTATACAAAATTACGATTACAAGCATATAAAACACATCATAAGTGTATCAAAGGATAACAGTTTAAAAATGCAATTATTAGTTTATAATATTCATTTAAAACACAATAAACACTTCAGATTTAGAGGGAAACTTCCAGAGAAATAACTATTAAACTTGTGTCCACAAGTTATGTAATTAAAATTATTCTTAACGCATGTTAATTAACTTTTAAAATAATAATGGAACAACTGCACTATAGCTTGCCAAGTTTTATGACACCTTAGGAGACGACAATCAGATAGCATTTTGGAAGGTGACCTTCAAATAGTTAATACAGTTTGTGGCCTGTGCCTTATCTAATCAGCTTTGAAGAAACAACCACAGCATGACACACAGACAAGAGTCTGAATTAAATGTCTGGAAAATGCTTATATTAAAATTAATTTAACCATGAATTTCCTTGACAAATTTTTTATTCTTAAGCCACTCCAGTGTAGCTTTGGCCTTGTGCTTTGGATCATTGTCCTGCTGAAAGGTAAATTTTCACCCCTGTTTTAAGTCTTTAGCAGACTGAAACAGGTGTTCCTCTAGTATTTGCCTGTACTTTGCTCCATCAATTTTTCCTTCCGTCCTCCCAGAGCCAGAGCTTGAGGAGCCGCCGTCGATGGTGTTGACTGGGAGATGTGAGAGTGTTGGGTCTGCGCTCCCAGAGCCAGAGACCCCACTCCTCGACGCAGCGAGGGCTCTGTCCTCCCACTCCGCGCTCTCTCCTCTCGCTTTCCCGTCGCACGACACACACTGATAGACTACGTGTGTAGCACGCGGCGTTCCATCTAGCTCCTAGACGGCCAGCGAGGCTTCGAACCTCAACGATCTGTCCCTGTGCTCTCTCATAGCCAACGTGGGCGGCGTAGCAGGTTGGCTCCGCCACCAAGCGGGCCGTGCCGCCCGCCTCCGGCCACGGCAATGGAGCCTGGCCGTCTGCCTGAGAGGGAGGTCGGATCCGCCGTCGCTCCTAACGCTTGGCATTTAGACCAAAAAGTTACAATTTGGTCTCCATCTGACCACAACACCTTTTGCCACATTTTTTCAGGATCACTCAAGTGCTTTGTTGCAAAAGCGGGCTTTGAGATGGCTTATTTTTAGTAATGGCTTCCTTCTTGCCACCCTGCCATAGAGACTACTTTTGTGAAGTGTTCTGGATATTGTTGACTGATGCACATTTTCTCCCATCTCAGCCATTGAACTCTATAGCTCTTTCAAAGTTGTCGTTGGCCTCACAGTGGCATCCCTCACGTCAAACTTTTGTACGGGGAGTGTTACACTTTTGACACGGCGGCGGCGGGCGGTGTCTCCCTCGCCCGGCGGCGGCGCGGAGCGGTGGTCTCCCTCTTGCCCGGCGGCGGCGGCGGGATGACTTATAAAAAATTATAAAATCCATGACACACACTCCGCCTTATGCAAGCAAGATATTTCAGTTTTTTAAACTGTTTCTTAAATATTTCCCAACATAAAACCAATGTCACCTTACAACCAGAGGGAGCCGGGCGGCCGCCGCCGCTTCCGCCACCAGAGGGAGTTCAGCCTCCGCCACCAGAAGGAGTGCCACCAGAGAATTTCAGTTTGAATTATGTTTCTTAAATAGGGAGCCGGGCCAAGTCGCCATAAAACCAGAGGGAGCCGGGCCGCACCTTACAAGGCTTAATTGATTTTGAGTTTCTTGGGGGGTGGAGGGTAAACATGGGGGGAGGTGTGTGGCAGAGCAAAGCTCTGCCCTTTTAACGATTGGCAGGGAGGGGTTAACTTCCCCTGCCTGCCTGGGTTTATTATGTTCAGGTGGCTGGGGTTGATTAGTTGATATTTATTATATATATATATATATAGCTATATATATATATATATCATGGTATCACCAGTTTGATTTTCTGAATCCAGTGAAGGCATTGCCCAGCCTGGAAACTTTATTTTTGTATTTTTTTGTTTTGTTAGGTGCTTTATTTGTGTTTAAATTGCTGTTATTTTGCCCTTGTGCACTTTATTTTTGTTTATTTATAATAAAATAGTTATTTTTTTGAACTGCAGTCTGTCTCGCCACATTTTTGCAGGATCACTCAAGTGCACAGCCATACATACTTTTGTGAAGTGTTCTGGATATTGTTGACAGCTACTTGTAAAGAGGGTAGAGCGGTAACTTGGAGATATCGAGAAAGTTTCACGCACCCGGAGTTTCACCTTAGAGAGTGGTCAACTAGGGCGTGGTTACACTTTGACACTCCTCCCAGAGCTTATAAACAATATATAAATCCAACACAGTTGAATACTTATGCAAGGAAGAATATTTTTTTTTTTTATTTTTCTTAAAAATATTGCCGCACATAAAAGCAATGTCATACAGTAATGAATTTGAGGTTTAAATGTTTAAAAAAAATATAGCTTTCGATAAGTTAATTAGACTAACTCTTTGCAAACTCTTATATATTATGAATGCTTGTCCTTTATGTTAGAGAAACATTCATATATCTATATAATATATATATCTATATATATATACACAACACAACACTGTGAAGAAGTCTTAGACATGTTGCATGTACTCTGATGCATTATGAGCATGAGCAATACATCTGTAATTGACAAACCCAAGACTGGAAGACCCAAAAAGCCTTAACAAGGATGAGCAATACTTGAAGATAATATCCTTAAGGAATAGAAAGAAGACTAGTGTTGAATTGACCATAGAACTGGCAGAAGGCAGGACTTGAAGGATGTGTTACAGTAAGAATACCTATGTTAAGAATGGGTAACAAGACTAAAAGGCTAAAATATGCACAAGAACACAGAAATTAGACTATGGAACAATGGTCAAAGGTGCTTTGGACTGTTGGTGGATGGACAACGACACATGCCTTCTGTACGGCCCAGTATATACGGTCATGATATGTGTGTGTGTGTGTGTGTGTGTGTGGTGTGTGTGTGTATGTTATATATATATATACTATAATATATATATATATAGATAATAAATATATATATATATATATAAATCTCGACAAATGTTCTGTTTAAAGGGATTTGTATTTTTTTGACCATTAAATAAAAAAAAGCTAAAATTACCAACGATTGATCAAACGATAAATTTTTATAAATTTGCGATAAATTTTATTTTGCGATATTATTTATATTTAATAATAAATTATATATATATATATATATATATATATATATATATATATATATATATATATATATATATATATATATATATATATATATATATATATATACTAGATTTGAACAGAAGCAATATTAGTTATTTATTGGACATGCACAATCAATCAATTTGTGAAACTATAGCATTATACCGCTACCACGCCACACTCACATATCACCAGCTATTGTCTCTGAACAAATGGCACCAGTATAAAACAGTGCTATTTTTACCCGTTAAATCGCCACTCCACTGTCTGCCATCCGTCAAATTCCCTAGCCAAACAAACGTTAATATAAGCACTGTAATTTCCCTCATTGTAGCGCCAGTGAAATAAGCATTAAAAACATTATAGAGTTAACCTTTGACTTGCTTGCCTAGTTTATTGTTAAGTAAACGTTCATAATAATGTCATCAACTATCCTGCTCCTAAAGCAAAATAGAAAGTACAACATGGCTATTCAACCCTACATTTAACACCAGAGCAAAAGAAAAAAGTCTGCCTGTATGCATCTGAAAATAAGAAAGCAAGACAACGCAAATGTTTTCTCACCTAAGTGAAGCATATATTGTTAATCGAAGGACAATTGGAGACATTATAATGGATAAAAACAAATGGCTTACCTTGACGGAACGGGTCGATTTGTTTAACCTGAAAAAGGCTTGACACAGTCTAAAATAAATGACATTTATAAACCACAGTAAATGTTAAAAAATAAAGTACAGTAAGAGATTTGTTTGTCTACGTGCAAGTCACAAATGAAGGATCACTTAAACTAAAACTGCAGTTTTGTAAATAGAACATATGTTTTAAAATTTTCATTTAAAAAAAGTGTTTGCCTGTACATGTTCAACGTTTTTTTTTATTTTTATAACTACTTAAAAAATAATTCTGTTTAACTTAAATTGCTTTGTAAAATAAATAGATGGAATTGTTCAATCGGGGATAGCATTCGGCAGGCTTACAGTCGTGCCAGAAACAGTGTAGTTCAAATGACCAGTACAGTAAAAAATGAGTATTTATTTATTTATTTATAAGTAGAAAGTGTTTCTCAAAAGTAAGCATATGCATACATGCAAACAGTCCCTATATGGTCGGGACAGTCCCGATTCTTAGCAAATGTCAAGCATTTGATCGGCGCTTGACCTGCAAATTTCCAATCAACCAGACGAACTTCCCTGCAAACTTCTCAACAAACAGACAAACTTCCAACTGTCAATCTCACACTGTACAGAAAACACTGCAACCTTTCTATCCAATGGGAGCACACAATAATATTTTAACTAGTGAAAATCCAGCCTCACTCAAAACTGCTTCAGCCAATAATATTGCAGTTTATTACAAAGGGCGTTTCCAAAGATAATCTATTTAACAGATAGTCGACTGCAGATTTTCAATGGAGACTTCTGTCTCACTGCGAGCAAAGCATTGTGGTATTTATAGAGAGCTCAGCAGAATTTTTTCTATGGAGAGTAAATTGAGGCGGTTTTTTGCCATGTTAAAAAAATGCATAAAACTTTTTAAATGGATTTCACATTTGCCCAAGACCTTTTGAAGAAAATGGCAACATTATAAGACAATATGTAATTATTAATTAAAATGCTATTTTCTGAACACTGTCCTGTTCAGTGGTGCATGCGCAGAAACATCTCTAAAGAAGCGAATTGATTAAATCATTTAGCAGTCCGGTAACAGCAATTACTTTATAAATTCATAACATTACAACATAAATTATTATCAAGACACAACAATATAGTACAGTAAACAAACTACCGGTAGCTACTTGGACAAAGTAGGTCAAAAAAAGTAATGTTCATCCGTATATTTGTTATAAAATGATTTTACAAATAATTAAAATACACAAAAATAGTAATAAAATATATCTGATATGATATAGCTTTTAAATTTCCTGTTACCCACTTCGCTGTCAATAGATGTTATCGTCAATGACATGTGTGATCAGCAGTAACTGTATTGTACTGCGTGCTTCCTCTCCATGGTTCGTTGCCCCTTTAAAAGCAGACCCAGACACTTAAGTTGAGGTTTGAAGTGCTTACGCGCTATTTTTAATCAACACAATAAACAAAACAAACAAACAAAATCCTAGCTCCAGCTAGGAGCGCTGACTACGCACGTCAAGAACCTGTCTAACAAACCGGACAGCTAACCTGTTTAGCTGTTGAAAACACAATTTAATAGACATGAACAGCAAAAACACACAGCACCTTTTTGTTTTGATATGACTAATCACACACATAGTCTAGCTCTTCACACAGCAGCCCCAACTAATCTGGCTGCTCACTTTTTAAACATTGCACGTGGCTTCAATTTACAATACCTGCCAGGCGCAAGTGACAATTTAACAATTAACAAATGAAACTAATTTGTACGTGTTTTTGGCAGGGAGGATTTTAACTCCCTCCCTGCTCCGTTACAATATATAGAGACTCAAGACATTCCCAATAATTTAAATTGTCAATTGTAATACATTATATATATATTGATGCTTGTTTTAGAAAATTAACTTGAGGTAATAATGCATTACAATTGACAATCTAAATTATCGGGAGTGTCTTGAGTCTCCGAGAGACAGGAGATCAAGCTTTACTTTGGGTCTCTCAGTGAAATCGGGAGACTTGGCAGGTCTGTTCCTCGATATCCTATCCACAAAATGTGATTATAGATGTGTTTTTTTTTTTTTTTAAAGGCCATGGTGTCCACACTAGTGGGCCATTAACCACATCTTAATGACACTTTGTCTAATGGATGCAGAAATGTTATATAATAGTCAATTTTCTGGAAAAGACCTATGTGTGCACTATAGGGACTACTGTTAATTAATATTTTACAAGTGGCTGTCAGGAAGAGATCAAAGTAGGTCAAGTAGATAAACTGTATCATGAGGTTCAATACAATAGAGGGAGCTGGCTTATATATTTAGGTGAAACAAGGAGGCAATGTTTGAGATATATTATACTTCCAAAAACTGTGCAGTTCAGCACTAATTGGAAAATTGGCACCAGTTTATAATTTTAATTAGGATGTGTTTCACTTTTTAGTTTCATGAATTTTTAAATGTAACACGTATTTCCTTTTAACTGTATTTAAGGTTTTGCAAGCATAACTATAAATATAACTATAAATATTCAAGGCCAAAATATATTGTTGGCTGCCCGTCAAATATGTAGAGTGCCGTAGCTGGTTAGTAAGTAAGACATGCTGTGGCAAGCTGGCTGGGTGGTGTGACGTCACAGACCCGGAAGAAGAGAGGCACAGACAGCTCTGGGGTAGGAATGTGCTTCTTCAATCAATCAAGCAATCAAATTTATTTTGTATAGCACCTTTCATGACCAAGGCATCCCAAAGAGCTTCACATTACAAAAAAATATATTATACAATAACATAATATACAATAAAATCCAAAAACCTGCAAAAACAAGTGGGGGAAAAAAATTAATTAATAAATAAATAAATAAAATACATATTAACAAAATTCTAAAATAGGCCATCCCAATCTACAAAAAGGATGTGTTTTAAGCTTTGATTTAAATGGATTTATTGAGTCAGCTTTACAGATTTCAATTGGAAGATTGTTCCATAGTACAGGTGCATAATGACAAGGCTCTTCCACCACAAGAGCTGCGTTTTATCAATGTAGTCACTAGAAGCCCAGAATCAGCAGATCTCTGCACTAGCTGACAGCCACACATTAACACAAGATTTAAATCAACGTGGATAGGGCTTCCCATCCACGCTGCAAAACATATACAAAACAATAAAGAAAACACACGGCGCTTCGCCGTCACATATAAATAAACATACAATAAATAAATAAATAAGCAAATACAAAACAACACGGGCGGAGGGGGAAACTCTGTTCTAAAAATAAACAACTAAATGTACAGGGCTGCTCGCCCTGCTACAATAATAATAATACATGAATGTGTATTAGAAATGTAACTGGATTCATTAATGAACACTGTGTCTTGAGAAACAGGGCAAACTGCTGTGTCTTGAGAAAGGGGCATCCTGCTTGCAGACAAATGGTCATTGTGCCGAAATTGTGCCAAGTTGCCATATTCGAAACGTCCTTTTGCGTGTCTCAATCCATTCAGCGCTGTGCAGAAATCAAATGTATGTATAGCGCAATATGGGGGGAGTGGCCAACAATATGCATGATCCTGGTATATTTGAAGGTATGTGCCAAGCACAAGCCCTAATTCGGTACACATCCCTCAAGCACTCACAAAAGCATTGAATTGCAGGAGCTTTCCAAGGTACAGTACCACTATGGAAAACACCCAGCGGTGACACAAAACTCCATCCACATCTACAATAGACCTATTATATAATGACTATAGGACAGGAATTGAAAAGAACGATTGTGATAGCTGCTTCACTCTTTTAAAATACATGTTTAAAAAATAAAAGCTGCAGGAAGCTGCTATCTCGACCGGTCTTTCAGACCGAAACATTAGGCTACTATTTACTTTCTGATCACCGTCCCGCTGTCAAAGGTTGATATGACAACACATACTGTTCACCCAAGTATCACATGCAGACTTCGCGGTGAACAGTCTAAGAAGTTTGACTGTTTAATGACTTGCAGAAAATATACTGGGCAGAGGGCTTTAATGTTACTGTCCAGTGCTTGCGTCAATTTGAGCCTATGGGAAATCAGGCTTAAATAGCCGACCTATACCCTCTCCTCAGCAGGTACATTCTTGGTGCAGAATGAGGAGTAGGCCTACAGTAGTACGGTATATTATGGTATGTAACATAGACCGAGCTGGCACATACAAAACAACTATCTGTATAATTAAATCAACAACAGTAAAAATAGACCCTTACACAGTAGTACAAAACCCCTCCCTACACATCGAACAATCTACAGTTTGCATTTCCTTACCTTGATATTTACATTGATTTTAATATCAGGCATACTGCAGGCTATATTGATTACTGATTTAGGATTTGTCGGCGTTTTGAATGCAGTTATACTTCGAGAGGGGCTACATTCATTCGACTGCTCGTTCAACCCGTTTTATTTGATTCAAATGAATTGCGTTGGTTGCGTAATATATATATATATATATATATATATATATATATATATATATATATATATATATATATATATGGGCGATTTACAGTTAAAAATACACAAACACACACACACACACCATAAAAATCATTTTACAGCAATTTCAGTTAGTCTATAATATTAATCCTTTCACAGCTATCAGCTTGGAAGCAGAATTGAGAACAAATCGGACAAATAACGAGTGCAAAATGGAATGTGTAAATCAGTTCAAGGGCAGTTTAAATAAGAGCAGTTGCAATGCATTAAATATAACTATATTTAAGAGCAAAGTTGGATACGAGTGAGTAGTAACTGCAGCAGAGTATTTCATTATGAATGGACAAAACATGCAGATGGCCACTGGTACATTTTACAGGAGAAAAAAAACAGATTGTAACAGAAAACTAAAAAGTAAAAAACACTGCACTGATTAATTGAATAGGTGAAATGTAGCCTACTCATATCTGTGAGACACTTGTCAAAATTAAGAAGACAAAATCAGAGGCATTGTTAATTCACCTCTCTTCTTAGGAAACAGCCTCAGGTAAATCTTTACAAATCTGTGATGGCCCTTTAAATATTGGGTTCATTCGCCATGCTAATGCCTATGATAATGATAAACATTAGATACACATGTATGCATGTGGACAAATGTCATATGCATTTGCGCTAAATTATTTGAACTACTCTAAATGCTAAATTTGAACGAATACAGCAAAGTTTGCGAGGATCGTTAGGGTTTTGCAATGCTCAGAATGATTCAATAAAATGCGTATTTTGCTAAATGCCTATCCTCAGCAACATTAGTTTTGTTAAAGAGCTGTGTGGGGCTAGTTTACATCGCAGTGCTCACGGGGCTCAACCAAAGTCTCTCCACTTTTCAAGCCCCTCACCTGGAAATTCTAGAAGATATAAGGACACTGCTGACTGTTGATTTTATTTTTTAATAGTGTTATTTATTTCTCATTAATATCAGAAGTAGGTATTCCATGCCATTGCCTGTACTGTGCCATGATATGGCCAGGGGAAATGGTGAGGCAGGGCAGTTGGAAGGGGGAGAATTTAAACAGGAGAACGATTAAGGGATACAAGTGCAGATTGGGGCTTCCAAATACATGAGTGTTTTCGGCATTGTGGATTTGTTTTACAGTCTATGGGCCCGATCTTCGATCTTCGCGCAATCCCCTCGCTAAATTTATGCCTCGAAAAAAAATAGTGCTTTGGCACAAAATGAGAGGTGTTCCAAAACGGCACAAAGCAGTTGTGAGACATTGGAATATAGCAGTTCTTTGAGCAATTCGCAAATCTGTTTGTGCCTTACAAAACAGTCTGCACATTTTCTACCAATATAGAAACTGCACACAACAGCCAAGCGAGAATGCAGAATAATGGACAGTCACCATTAGTATTGCAACAATCTGCTGTCATTGGTGCTGCCACAGTACGCACCGATATGACAGAAGATGAGACCAGACAATTTATCATGCATATATACATACGGACTATTCAAATACACAATTGGCTCCATAGCTAGGTGTCGAGTTTTCAAATTAATGTACTGATAATTTTATTGAATGCGGACAGTATTGTATCCTGAGAAAATACTATATAGGTTTCTTTAAAGGCCAGCTGATCTGACATAGCTGTACGTTTTTGAAGTAAAATAAAAAAAGGCTTTGGATACTGTCTTTTTTTCTTAATGATTTATATAAGTCGTGCCGTGACAAAGTCTACTGTGATAGCACACTCTCTGATTTGTAAATGTAACAAGGTCATTCACCTGCAAAGTAAACATCAATCAAGCATTTTTATATACACAATACACAGACATACATTATGTTATTCATTCTACTCACTCATTTGAACATCACGATTAAGCCCAGTTTGTAAGGTTTTGAGTGTCGCCGGAATGGATTTTTTTCATTATGCCATTTTTTTGTAAGAATAATAATTAATTCTAAATAAGCTCCTAAAATGTTAAATGTAGCCTACTGTGATTTCTCAATAAATGAACAGTCTCTGTACAATTAGCAACACCAACATTCTGTAGACTGGACAGCTGCATAAGCTAACTTGTCCCGCCTCAGCTAACTTATGATTTGACTGCGGCAGAGAAAATACAGGTCTTTGATTGGTTGATCGTATCACTGGTCTGACTTTAGGAAAACGTTAACTGTAGCTGCCTACCCCTCACCCGTAATGCTCAGCAACCTAATAACCAAATAAAGAAATGGGCTACAAGATGGGTGAAAACATGCTGCTTTTATACAGCTGTACCGAGACTCAATTGCTAATCAATCATTCAATTGGAGTCTTGATACAACTGCACGTGAATTAATAAAAGTGCAATTCCCCATGCTCACATATTATTACATTTTACTTGCATGTGAAGTGCTGTGCAATCCTCGTGCCTAAATACAAATATACATTTTAAACACAGACCCATTTATATCCTGTGTACCAATGACTACACCAACATTAACACACTACACATAACATACAACACAAATAAATAGACCAGGGGCGGAGCACTTTGCAACATATACCCCCCCTTGTGCAAAGCACACCTGGCCTCAATGGCCACCTCCCCCCTTAAAAACCCAGCAGTCCAGGTCAAAGTCTTAGGCCGGGAAGGGAGGCTTCACTGGCCCCATGGCTGAAAATGCTGTCAGCTCCCCTGCCTGCCGGAAAAGCTGCTCTGTCCCGTTGCCCGGTGGAGGTGGCGGAGACAGAGTCAGCTCCTGCTGCTCTGCTCCTGGCGGTGGAGGAGACTGAGGCAGAGGCAGCTCCTGCTGCTCTGCTCCAGGCAGTTTAAGCGGTGGAGGTGGGAGCGGCGTGTAGTCTCCTGGCCACGGAGGTGGCAGCGGCGTGTAATGTACTCTTGTTACAGGGGACTGGTACGGCTCTCCCTCACTTGCAGGGGACTGGTGCGGCTCACCCTCACTTGCAGGGGACTGGTGCGGCTCTTTCGCTCGCTCTGGGGGCGAAACCAGCCGGCATTCTTCCCCTGCTGGTGGAGATGGGGACAGGCAGGCATTCTTTCTCTGCTGGTGGAGGAAACACGGGCTCCTCCCACTTGGGCATTAGTTCCCCCTCTGCGTATTGCGTGTGGCATAGGGCCAACGTATGCCCATATACCCCACAGCCGAGACACAGCTCCACCACGAGGTACTGGAAAAAAACCTTCAAGCCGTCGTGCCCGACCTCCTCTTGCTGTTGCAGCTTTCTTCTCCCCCTTCTCTTCCTGCTCCTTCTCCCCATCTTCCTCTCTTGGCCTTGTTCCTCCTCTTCCTGGAAGGGGCAGACAAAGACCGTGTGCCCATACACCCATCAGGCAAGGAACCAGCCTTGGTCCTACAGACCACTGAGGAGGTCCTCCAGTTCAGTACAGCTGTCTCGCCAGCCTTCCTTTTTTTTTTCAAAAAACACTAAAAAAAAAAAAACAGCAGTCCTTTTTTTCCCAAAAAAAAACTATGGTTGCTGCTCTGGTCTGAGTCTAGGAGGCACTGGTAATCCCATGATGACACCACGTGTCACAAAGACGCCTGTAGTGGGTGACATCAGACCAAAACCTGGAAACAACACAGAATAAACAGAGAGGTGGAGTTTGGTGAAGCTGTGCAATTATTTTCGCTCAGTATTTAATAATTAAACAGCCGAAAATAAAAGGTTAAATAAAAAACAGCACATGGCACTTGAGGCCAAAATAAACAGACAAACATGGATTAACACTACATGAAGCAGACACTAACAAACAGTGGACGAACAGACAAACACGGCGAGCTGCTATTGTCCACCAATGACTATACACCAACATTAGCGTCACTACACAAAGCATACAACACAAATAAATAGCCTCATGTTTTGTGTTCTTCACAAAACAGGAGCACAAGACCTCGACTCGACAGATTTTTCTTTTGAAAATTGAACGTTTCCACAATGCAAACCCAAAGTCGAACCACAGACAGACCGGACACGGACAACAGCATGGGAAGCAGCTCCTGCAAAACAGCTTTGACTGATCTACAACACACAAACGACACACACAAGCTGCTGCAACCCCGAGGCAGAACCAACGCAGAGCCACATCGGAGACGAGACACCGCAGAACCGCGCTGGACAACACCAGACTGCAACGTAGCTCAGATGGGAGGCTGGCAATACGGACACTGATATGTAAAGAAATGACATTCATCACAAACTGTAAATATTGGTGTATCCCTTACATGTAAGTCTTTCGCTATACCATTCACTAAGTTGTTGCATTAAGGCATAGGCAAACTAATTTGTATTATCGTTTTCCATTTAACTTATAAGGGAACAATTAGCACCTCCCCGTCCTCTAGACATTAGGGAAAATCTATAACAATGGCATCAGCGATTCAATATATATTCAATTGCTTCAATACCTTATCGAAAGCAATAGATATATGCAGAGCCAAATAAATCTCACGTGCACAATCAAAACTAATGCAAGAGAGCCCCGCTTCTCAGTCCGTAATGACACTCGCGGCACAAACATCAGACACTGTCAATCCCCCAACCACAGACTACATTGCTAGACACAAACATACACGACAACTACCACAATAATCCTGTGGTAACTGCGGGCAAACCCACAGACCGAGAGCTTGCCTCGCATATGGTTTAACATGCAGGTCAATGAGGTTTTTACTGGAACCCTGGACAGAATCATAAGCGGATACAAACATACACGCACATAGGATCAATGGAAAATCCAACTCGTAGTCCAAAACAAAGACATTGAATTCAAAATTGACACAGATGCTGATGCCAATGTTCTCCCCTTTGCACTATATGAAGCATGGTTTGCAAACAAACCCTTAAAACACACATAATGTTAACAGCCTGTGGAGGTCTTAAAATGAAACCCCACGGTACCTAGATGTCACAAAACTGGACGGTACTGTGCTAAAATCACAATTCTTTGTCACCAGTGTGTCACACATCCCCATTTTTGGTAGAGATGCATGCACAGCTCTAGATCTTGTGTGCAGAGTTTTCAGCATCCACAGTCAGTCTGACATCACTAAAGAACAGATGCTTAAGAAATGATATTTTTGATGACCTTGTGCAGTTCCCGGGTACTCACTTTTATGTAGACACCTGTGTCCCCCCAGTCGTAAACAGCTGCAGAAAAGTATCGCTAGCTGTGGTGGACAGGCTCAGAGCAGCTTTGACAAAACTAGAAGCACACAGGGTCATATGCAAGGTCACCAAGCCCACTCCATGGATTAACAATCTAGTCGTCACAGAAAAGAAATCTAATGGGAACTTACACATTTGTTTAGACCCCAGACAACTCAATAAAGCCATACAGTGCCAGCATTTCTCCATACCTATGATAGATGAGGTATTAGGCAAATTGTCACGCAAGCACATCTTCACCATTCTGGATGAAAAGATGGATACTGGCAGGTACAACTAGACCATCAGTCAGCAGACCTGTGTACGTTTATCTCGTCATGGGGACGGTATCAATTCTGTAGAATACTTTTTGGCATTAAATCTGCTAGTGAGGTATTCCAACTCAAGAATTACAAGGTTTTTGGTGACATCAGAGGCATACACATAATTGCGGATGACATGATAATCGCTGCGGAATTGCTGATTGAACATGACAAAAACCTACTACAGGTGCTTAACAGAGCATGAGGAAAAGGAATTAAGTTCAACAGTGAAAAACTATAGTTCAAAGTGCAACAGGTAGCATACATGGGCCACATCGTGCAAGGGGTGCAACCAGACCCTGCCAAAGTTGAAGCGATCAGGGCGTTTCCCTCTCCTGCAGACAAAAAAGGGGTGCAAAGAGCCCTTGGCATGACTCGGTATCTAGCACAGTACATCCCCAATGAGGCCAACTTTATAGCCCTGCTTAGACTCCTGTTACACAAAGACATAATCTGGCAATGGGGTCCAGAACAGGAACAAGCACTACTTAAGCTCAAATCAGTTATATGCCAAGCACCGGTACTCAGATTTTACAACCCATCTCTGCCTTTAGTGGTCCAAACAGATGTGTCAGAAGATGGTTTGGGTGTGTGTTTGATGCAAAAAGGGCAACCTATAGCTTTTTCTTCCAGGGTTATGAGCCAATGTGAGCAACACTACGCACAAATTGAAAAAGAACTCCTTGCTATTGTCTTCGCTTGTCGCAAATTTCATCAGTATGTGCATGGTAGAACTGCAACAGTGCACTCCGATCACAAGCCGCTAGTAACTATATTTCACAAGTCAATGGCACAAACTCCAGCATGTTTACAGCGCATGTTACTACAGTTGCAAAGGTATGATTTGTCAATAGTATATGTCCCAGGGTCAAAAGTAATTATTGCTGACCTCCTGTCCAGGGCTTCTCTCCCTAGTGACTATGTAGAATGGAACATAGAGAAGTCTGAAGACAGGGTTGTGAACAACATACAGAAAAGTGTTTCATTGCCAGATAACATGTTAGAAAAAATATGAGAGGAAACAGCAAATCATCCTCAGATTACTGAAATAAACACACTCCTGAAGGGTGCCTGGCCAGAGGTTGTCTCAAACCCATCCTATTGCCAAGCCTTTTTGGCCAATCAAGCACTTATTGCAAGTCCAGGACAGATTACTGCTCTTTGGAGACAGAGTAGTAGTTCCTAATAACCTCAAAACACTGATGTTGGAGAGACTGCATGTTGCACTTCAAGGTATTAGTCGTGACTTTCCTGACATCCCATGGTTAAAGGCTGGTGCAGACATATTTGATCTGACACACACAGTTACCTGATAGTGGTTGACTACTACTCAAAATTCCATGAGATCCAGCAGCTGCCGGATAAAACAGGGGTGACAGTGGTAGGCAAAACGGAAGCTATATTTGCGAGATACAGCATTCCTAAGGTGGTAGTGGCAGACAACATGACTTTTACAAGTAAGGAGGTACACCTGATGGCTACTGAATGGGGATTCACTTTTACTCAATCCAGTCCTAATTATACTCAAAGCAATGGTTTAGCTGAACGTACTATCCCAACTGTCAAACAAGTGTTGAAAAAGGCTGTGCAGTCAGGCACTGATCCACACTTAGCTGTTCTCACCCTTTGCAACACCCCCATTTTGGGGATGAAGTACTCTCCTGCTCAACTGCTTATGGGCAGAGTCTTAAGAGGTGTCATACCTGTAGTGTCATGCAAACTGAGGCTGTATGTGGCACGGCAGGCCAAGCAACATTTGGCCAAGAAGCAACATGAGCAAAAAGCTTATTATGACAGGGATGCTGCACCTCTGAAACCATTTAAAGAAGGTGATCCTGTACGCTTGAAACTACGCAGGGCTGGTTCCCAGCTACGGTTCAAACTGTTCGCAAAGAGCCCAGGTCCTACGATGTGGTAACTGCCTCTGGCAGGGTGTACCGACGTAACAGGAGGCATCTCAGAGCTGACCATAGTAAATAGCAGGGGTCTCTCTCTAATGCCTCATCTGTAGAGTCGATTCCTGACAATGTTCCTGTGTCCAATGAAAATTATTGTGTTCCTATTGATGTTACACAAAATGATTTTGCTGTTCCTGCACAGCGTGGAGCTGACGTTCAGGTTACCTCTCGCTCGCCTCAGCTAAAGCTGAAGACAACACTGCCATAGTGTTAAGTCCCAAGTGGAATTCAATGTGTAATAAAGTTATATCTGATTAGCACATACCGTTGTCCTGAGTCCTGTGTTCCGGAGCAGTAGTTGGATTTCCAGAACCTGCAATAGA
Source organism: Polyodon spathula (assembly GCF_017654505.1). Lineage (NCBI taxonomy): Eukaryota > Metazoa > Chordata > Actinopteri > Acipenseriformes > Polyodontidae > Polyodon > Polyodon spathula. The sequence goes on from NC_054538.1 coordinate 44,595,312, forward strand.
AAAACAGAGAGCCTACAGAGACCAGACAGAACAAAGAGGGCCTGAGCAGACTAATTTGCAGTTTGCCATGAGGTCACATTAGAACACGACATACACTGTTAATCGAAGGAAAACTGGAGACATTCTAATGGATAAAAACAAATGGCTTACCTTGATGGAACGGGTTGATTTGTTTAACCTGGGAAAGGCTCGACGCAGTCTAAAATAAGTGACTTTTATAAAGCACAGTAAATGTTTTAAAAAAGTACAGTAAGAGGTTTGTTTGTTTACATGCAAGTTTTACACAAATTAAGGCTGATTTAAACTAAAGCATCAGTTTTGTAAACAGCAGAATATATATATATATATATATATATATATATATATATATATATATATATATATATATATATATATATTAAATTTTCGTTTAAAAGTGTTTGCCTGTACATATTCAATGTTTTTTTTTTTTTTTTTAATGCTTAAAAAGGAATGCTGTTGAGCTTAAATTGCTTTGTGAAATAAACAGATGACATCGTTTAATGGGGGATTCAGCAGGCTTATAGTCCTGCCACAAACACTAAAGTTCAAATGACCAGTACAGTAAAAAATAAAAAAATAAAAAATAGTGTGCTTTTTTGTTTTGATGGAATTGTTAGCCACTAAATGAGTGTTTTGTTTTGTTTTTTTATGTAACTATAAACTGTTCCTCAAAAGTAATTGTAATTATATAACTAAAAAAATAAAATATTTGAATTTATTGCAAACATAGAAGGTTGTGTGTGTGTGTGTGTGTGTATTTTACCCTCACTCTACGCCAGCCTCACTTATTGCCCATTTTTGCCTATGGCCCTTACCTTGTGGTATAAAGAGGACTGACTGTAGTTGCTTTTTGTTTATAACAGCGTTGTTGGAACAAAAAATCACAGAATCAAAGCAAGCTTTCTGCAAACCACATTTATCAAATATTGATTGCCGCAGTGTTGTTTGGTTTCTCGTGTGTTTTAACAGTGTATAACCGCGGACTGTATAATTTTTACTTAAAACCAAGTTAGAAAGTATAGCCATGTCTGTAGTTTCAGATTCAGACACTGATGCCATGCTGGAGATGCCTGGATTGGAAGTTGCTTCCAAGTATAGGTTATATGAATATTTAGTAGAGGTGATTAAACAGGATACACCGGGGACTCCCGATCCAGGGGATCTTGATGTTTCTCCCACAGAGTTGAATCTCAGGAGGGCTCAGGAAAATGTGTTTTGACAGCTTCAAATAAAGGCTGTGAGACCTATTAGTGCAATTGTTACTATCTATGGCGTATCTATCAACTAAGAGGTTGAGCTTGGCACAGGACAAATATCAGGTGGTGCAGGAAAGATGTTTTAAGGAGCAAAACTCAGGATTTGATTGAAGTTTAAGGCTGTAACTGGAGAAAATCAGGCTTTGAGGCAAGAGCATGCTAAGCTTAGAGACGAAACATCAGCCGAAATTGAAGATCAGAGAATCAGCCTGGATAGGTGTCAACTGCGTAACACAGCTTAATGAAGTAATGTGTAGGAATAATGAGGTGAATGGTGGTTTGATCAGTGAGAAGGCTGCATTAAAATATAGAATTGAAGAGTTGGAACATGGGAGAGCAATGGTAACGTGGGATAGACTTAAGGCTGGTGCCGAGGAGGCTGAGTGTGTAGCACTGCCTCCCCGAAACCCACAGGCTAGCACTCTGGGTTTTCAATATCCCAGAGATATCTGCAGAGGAGCCTGCATTGTCAGTGCTGTCTCCATGAGACCAGCACCCGAATACACCTGGCTTTCCGAAAACAAGAGACACACACAGAACACAGTTAGGGTCTAGAATGACATTCAGTGAATTCTTAAGCATGACTGTAAAACTTTCACAGTTTGACCCAACAAAAAACGGTAATCACATAGAAGATTCATCGCTAGAACTAGAGGTTTTATTAAATTGACTGGAATTGTAGAAGAGGAGCAAAAGTAATTTTTTCTTAAACAAAGGTTACTGCATTCTGCTTGGGTAAATAATTTACCAGAGGAAACGCAAAATAACTTTAAGAAATTATGTCAGGAGTTAATAAAGAAATACACCCTTTTTGCCAACCCAGGTGTAGCTCTACCGCGAGACAGTACAGCAGCCACATATACAAAATTTCCTAATGAGAAAATAAAAAATTCACATTTTACACCTGGGTTTTCAACGTTTACTCTAAAAATTGGAACAAATAAGTGCCTCGATCGGGACGTCAGCCTGGAAGAAGGAGAGATTCTGTTGCAGGAACGTATTGACCTGGAAGGGAAATGACATAGCAGCTGCAGATTGTAGCGACATCTGCACTTGTACCTGGCTGGAGAATCGCAATCTACTCCTTCGCTTGGTTTACACTTGAACTTGAAGGACCGTGAGAGACGCAATAACCACTGCTAATAGATATTCGTGAGTGTTTTGTTTGTTTGTGCTTGTTAGTAATTGTGTTTGTTTTGTGAATCACCAGATGGCTAACACGTTTCTGGAGCTGTTGCCTTGGAAAAGCCGGAACAGCACTTCACTACAGTCACTAATAAATTGTTATCACCCACCACGAGCACTGCTGCACGCACCCGGACTGGTGACTGTGTTTACTAATGTAAACATATTAGCGTTAACTGTCTGTGTTTGTACTTGCACTGCATCACCTCTGCACCTGTTCACAATCAGCAGCCACTTTGCCACAAAGGGCAAGTGAAGTAGTCTTTTAGTTAATTTACCAGTGGTGGAATCCGTGAATGTCTGTCGATTGAAAGCTGTCTTGAATATCGGGTTCTGGCAGGGTGATAAGCATGTGCAGTTAGTCACACCACCACCAATAATCTCTGTCTGGTGCCTAAGTTAGAAATGTGCAGCACTATTCGGGACATTCATTGGCTCTGCCCTAGCAAAATATGGCTCAAATATTATGTGGTTTGAGGAAAGATGCTACTGCTGAGAAATGCAAAGTTACTGTAACAGTGCCGGGAGGGAAGGCGAAAGCCTGTGCCAAAATAGTCAATGCTTAGTGGCTCGTGAGCACCCCGCAAAAAAAAATTACTTTGTCACATGACCAGCATGATAGTGTTAAGGTTATTAAGCTACCAGCAGACCCCATGTTACTCACAGTGTCGACGGGGGCGATTGCCCACCTTGGAGATTTAGCTCTGTATTCACTGGAGACTGATTTTCACGAGGCAGAAGTTGAAACCTTAGATGTCTTTAGAAGACACAAGTTTCAAATGGATCCTGCTATAGAGAAGTTCCTGAATCAAAAGGAGCTCCACCCAGTGGAAATTATCATCACTTCAACTGACCTTCAGGTCTCAGATTTGAGACTGAGACCCAGAGGCAACTTGATTATCCGTAGGACAGGGTTTGAAGTTATATTCACTCTGAACAGGAACAGTCTGAGAGTAATGAACAGGAAGGGAATAGTTGTTCTGCAGTTGCAGCAGGTCAGAGTGAAAATGCTGAGGCAATATTTAAATGGTAACGGTAAACCCAATGTGCGCTATCTTTCTATTTTTCTTCTATCTCTATCTTTTTAGGATATATATAACCTTAGTGTGATATACACATACTGTTAGGGATAAGATATGTTTACATATATCTAGATGGCAAATGCTAAGAAATTAATTAGAAGTTTCATTAAAAAGGGTTAATGTGATTTTGAATGTGTCATAATACAAGTCCATGTGGGGTTTATATTGTCGTTCCTCTAATGCAACTGGATTCATTAATGAAACTGTGTGTCTTAAGAAACAGGGCAAACTGCTGTGTCTTCAGAAGGGGGCATCTTGTTTATAGACATGCTGAATTATGTGACCTACTGATTAGGTGGCCGGGGCCTGGACTGGATTAGGCTGAACGGACAGTTGAATTATGGACAGATAACTCACATGTGCAACAGCAACCGTTTTGATGCAAGGAAGACATAAACTAGTGATGTCCCAGTGGAAAAGGACATTAAAACATCAAAGGACTGTGAGTCTAAAAAAAAGGCAAGATACACAAATGATCTCATGAAAGTGGCTATTGAGCAGAGTGAAAAGACTATAAATATCCAAGCAAAACTAAACATTTTGCACTCCACATCGAATGCTAAACAAGCTGCTGTCACTCTGCTAAGCAAGGCTGCAACTCTCTCCAGGACTATGCCTGAAAACGGACCCAAGATGGGACTCTGCCTGAAACGGACCCAAGAAGAGGAAGCAAATGTCAACTGTGCCCTGCTACCTGCACAGCTAAAAGATTCAGCGAAGAGGACAGAGCAGACAGGTGCTGTTGTGGATCCTATACCGAGAACTGAAGACTTTGTTGCAGCTGTTTGTTGATTCATTCAAGAATTGAAAGCTTTGTTGTCGATTTTGATCCAACGTGGGATTGAAGACTTTGTTTCTAAGAGGAGAACTTTTCTACCGGACACTTCAACAGATTGAGTTTCCAAACCAGTGGACCAAAAGTCTAACCTTTAAGGAACAGTTGAGTATAATTCCAGTTGCATTTTCCTTTCATGGAACTAAGTTAATTAATGTTAACACATTCACATTGAATTGAACTGTTAATTATTTAGTTTGCACACTTTGCGTGTCAAATAACTTTTAGTGAAACTTGATGAAGTAACTGTAAGTAATTGTAACAAAGTGTCCGCCCCTGTGTATATTATCTGTTATGTGTTGCGTGTGGTGTGTTTAAATGTTGGTGTATAGACATTGGTACACGGGATATAAACGGGTCTGTGTAACACGAGTGTTTAAAAATGTATATGTGTATTTAGGCACGAGGATTGCACAGCACTTCACGTGCAAGTAAAATGTAGTAATATGTGAGCACGGGGAATTGCACTTTTTAATTCACGTGCTGGGATTCAAGTGAATAATTAATTGGTAATTGAATCCCAGCACAATAGTATATATAGATGCACGTTGTCACATACTGGGGTTGGGTGTTCGGTGAGCGGAGAACGGGATTGGAGACGGAGGAAATTAGTAGTAGTAGTAGTAATAATAATAATAATAATAATAATAATAATAATAATAATAAGAAAGTATCCGCTCACCGTGTTTGTCAGTGTCTGTCCGTGCACCGTTTTGTTAAGTTTAGTCTGTTTTTGTTTGTCTATTTATTTTGGCGTAGAGTGCCGTGTCCTGTGTTTTTCGTGTTTGTTTAAACCTTTTATTTAGTATTAAACCGGCGCCAACAGGCGTCTTCATCATTTCATTTCATCCGTCCTGTGTTTTGTGTATTTCATTACTTTTCCTGGTTCTGACGCCGCCCACTTCGGCCGTCTCTGTGACAGTAATCTACTTCATATTGTTGTGTGAAGAATTTCTTTAAAAGTAAACTTGCCACATACTTAATCTATATACCATTGATAAGCTTAATGTGATATATTCTAAGATTGCTTGCATTGTTTCAGTCTGAGGCTGTGCTTGTATATGGGCGTGTGTGTGTGAGCAAGCTACTAGCTATGTCACAGCTTGCTCGAGCTGCTGCTTGTGTGTGAGGAGATAGGCAGTGTCATATTTCACTTACCTGCTAGTCAGCAGGAGTGCAGGAAGAGTTTTGAATTGTGTTTGTGCTTAGAAACTAAGAGATTTACTTTCCAACTTTTCAGATTTCTGTTTATTATTTGTGTACTTAATAAAATACTACATTGATTAAGCATTCCTTGTGTCTGCGCGTGTATGTGTGTTCATAGTAAATCCTCAATCTCTGTACCATGTCAATTAAATATTATTAATAAGAGAACTAATCAACCCAGATAAACATTAAATGATCAATTATTGAATTGTTCCTACATCTGTTTTGTTCCAATTAAAAGAAATTCAGTTTTATTTGCATTTAACTGCAATATAAATGTAGACATCCAAGCCCCTATTTTGTCAAGGCACGTTGATAGTCTGGAATTTACGTTTACATCATCTGAACTCATTTAAAAATAAATCTGGGTGTCATCAACATAAGAATGGAAATTAAAACCATCTTGTCTGATCACAGTACCCAGCGGTAGCATATACAAAGTATAGGACCAAGAACAGAGCCTTGTGGAACCCTAGAAACAACAAGAGAATTAGCTGATTTTGATCCTCCAAAGGACACAAATTGATGTCAGGAGGTTAAGTAGGACCACAACTAAGAGAGTACTGTGCCAGTAATGTCAATAGTTTTCTCAAGACGATTAAGAAGAATTGTGTGATCAATGGTGTCAAATGCAGCAGGTATATCCAAAAGGACAATCCTTGATAACAGCCTCTCATCTGCATTCAGTAGGATGTCATTAACAACTTTTATGAGTGCAGACTGTACTGTGTTGTTTACAATAGCCAGACTGAAATTTTTCAAAGAGATTATTAGCAGGGAGATATGCAAACAACTGAGCAACAACAACCTTTTCCAAGACTTTTGCAAGGAAAGGTACATTCGAAATTGGACGATAATTAGACAAGACATCAGGATCCAATGTAGATTTTTAGTACTGGCTTTATAATTGCCAACTTTAAACTAGATGGAACAGTTCCAGTTTTTAGGGAGAGATTCATAAAATTGCAAATCACAGGAGCAAGCGTATCTGCACAATGAGTTGAAACAAGCTTTATTGATAATGTCTAAAACATCAGTAATATCAGTTGTAGTGTAAGTCTATGTGGTGCTATTATGTTCTGCTTGCATGTTTTAATTATATATATATATATATATATATATATATATATATATATATATATAATTAGTTATAATAGATATATTATATTATCTAACAGAATTTGTGAAGGCACCCACTAGAGGGGAGGCATGCCTTGATTTAGTCTTTTCAAATAACGAAGATAGAATAACTAAAACAGAGGTCAGAGAACCACTGGCAAACTCAGACCATAACATGGTCTCATTTGAAGTGTTTTTTAAATCCCCAAAAGTAAAGACTAAAGCTAAGGTTTACAATTTTAGAAAAGCAAACTATGAAGGTATGAAACAGAGACTAACAGAAGTAGATTGGAGTAAAATAGAGAAAACACCCACAGAAGAAGGATGGTTGTTCTTCAAAAATGTAGTACTAGAGGCGCAAAACAATTACATCCCTAAAGTAGACAAATCTAAATGTAAAACTAAATTGCCAAAATGGTTTAATAGATCAATTAAAAAAAATATTCAGCGAAAAAAGGCACTTTACAGAGCATTAAAAAAGGACCAAAAAGAAAGTACGCAGAAAGAGTACACAGAACTGCAAACGCAAGTCAAAAAGGAAGTTAGAAAGGCCAAGAGAGAAATAGAAATGAACATTGCTAAGGGAGCTAAAACCAATTCCAAAATGTTTTTCCAATATTACAACAGCAAGAGAACATTCAAAGAGGAGATTAAATGTTTAAGAGATACAAATGGCAAAATCGTAGAGGAAGAAAAAAAAATAGCAAATATGTTAAATGATTACTTTTCACAAGTTTTTACAAAGGAAGATACTGACAACATGCCCCACATGTCATCCAGTTCCTATCCAGTTTTAAATAACTTTAGCATAACTGAGGCAGAAGTGTTAAAGGGACTAGGAGCTCTTAAAATAAACAAATCCCCTGGGCCGGATGAGATCCTCCCAGTAGTACTCAAAGAAATGAAAGAAGTAATTTACAAACCGCTAACCAAGATCATGCAGCAGTCTCTTGACACAGGGGTGGTACCGACAGACTGGAAAATTGCAAACGTAATACCGATCCACAAAAAGGGAAACAAAACTGAACCAGGTAACTACAGACCAGTAAGCCTGACTTCTATTATATGCAAACTTATGGAAACTATAATAAGATCCAAAATGGAAAATTACCTATATGGTAACAGGGTACTGGGAGACAGTCAACATGGTTTTAGGAAAGGGAGATCGTGCCTAACTAACTTGCTTGATTTTTTTGAGGATGCAACATCGATAATGGATAATTGCAAAGCATATGACATGGTTTATTTAGATTTCCAGAAAGCTTTTGACGAAGTCCCACACAAAAGATTAATTCTCAAACTGAACGCAGTTGGGATTCAAGGAAACACATGTACATGGATTAGGGAGTGGTTAACATGTAGAAAACAGAAAGTACTGATTAGAGGAAAAACCTCAGAATGGAGTGTGGTAACCAGCGGTGTACCACAGGGATCAGTATTAGGTCCTCTGCTATTCCTAATCTACATTAATGATTTAGATTCTGGTATAGTAAGCAAACTTGTTAAATTTGCAGATGACACAAAAGTAGGAGGAGTGGCAAACACTGTTGCAGCAGCAAAGGTCATTCAAAATGATCTAGACAAGATTCAGAACTGGGCAGACACATGGCAAATGACATTTAATAGAGAAAAGTGTAAGGTACTGCACGCAGGAAATAAAAATGTACATTATAAATATCATATGGGAGATATTGAAATTGGAGAAGGAATCTATGAAAAAGACCTAGGAGTTTTTGTTGACTCAGAAATGTCTTCATCTAGGCAATGTGGGGAAGCTATAAAAAAGGCTAACAAAATGCTCGGATACATTGTGAAAAGTGTTGAATTTAAATCAAGGGAAGTAATGTTAAAACTGTACAATGCATATGCAGACAGGCTAAAAGAATTGAATCTGTTCAGTCTTGAACAAAGAAGACTACGTGGCGACCTAATTCAAGCATTCAAAATTCTAAAAGGTATTGACAGTGTCGACCCAAGGGACTTTTTCAGCCTGAAAAAAGAAACAAGGACCAGGGGTCACAAATGGAGTTTAGAAAAAGGGGCATTCAGAACAGAAAATAGGAGACACTTTTTTACACAGAGAATTGTGAGGGTCTGGAATCAACTCCCCACTAATGTTGTTGAAGCTGACACCCTGGGATCCTTCAAAAAGCTGCTTGATGAGATTTTGGGATCAATAAGCTACTAACAACCAAACGAGCAAGATGGGCCGAATGGCCTCCTCTCGTTTGTAAACTTTCTTATGTTCTTATGTTCTTAAGACAAACTGAAACAGGTATCGTGCGGGTAAAACAAAGCAGAACGTTACGTAATTCGTATGTGTATTTGTCACAAAGACGGCTGAAGTGGGGGACGTCAGACCAGAAACAGGAACAAGGAAATAAACAATGAGAGGTGGAGTTTGGTGGAGCTGGGCGAATGGTCTCGCTCAGCGTTTATTGGTACACAGACAGACAGAAAATAAAAGGTTGCAAGATAAACAAAACACAGGAACTGCATTGGTAGCCAAAATAAAGAGATGAAACAAAATGGACTATACAGACAAAACACGGTGAGCTTCTATTTGAACTATTACTGTTATTATTGTTACAATTACCTCCATCTCCAATCCTGTGAAAACATGCAGCTTTTATGCAGCTGTACCGAGACATGATTCCTAATCAATCATTCAATTGGTGTCGCGATACAACTGCACGTGAATTAATAAAGTGCAATTCCCTGTGCTCACATATTATTACTTTTTACTTGCACGTGAAGTGCTGTGCAATCCTCGTGGCTAAATACAAATATACATTTTAAATACTCGTGTTACACAGACCAGTTTATATCCCGCGTACCAATGACTATACACCAACATTAACACACAACATACAACACAAAATACACAAAGGGGCGGGCACTTTGCCACATATACCCCTCCTTTGTGCAAAGCACACATGGCCTCAATGGCCACCTCCCCACTTAAAATCCCAAAAGTCTCGCTCAAAGTCCTGGGCCAAAAATTAGGACTTTAAGGGATTGATGGGTGGCAATGTTGCCAGTAGCCAGGCTTCTACTGGTCATGCTGTCAGCAGACGTGATGACAGTGGGGCGAAACTCTCCTCCCGTTGTACCACTGGCAGTGGAAATGCTGCCAATGGTGCGGCTGTCAGCAGATGTCCCGACAGCTCGCAGACTTACTCCTTCAGCCGGAGCAAGTCCAGCAGCGGAAAAGCTGCTGGGGTTGGTGGTCTCCAGACCTCCCCTTAGATCTCCAGCAGAGAAACTGCTGTGGGGGAAGGTGGTCTCCTGACTTCTACCCCCTTTATAGCCAGCAACTCCCTCTGGGGGGACTCCAGCCCCCAGAACTGCAGAGAAATTGCAATGGGGAAAGGTGGTCTCCTGACCTCTCCCCCCTTTTTCATAGTTGGCAGCTCCCTCTGGTGGGACTTTGGCAACACTGACCCAGCAGCCAAGTGGAGCTGACTGCAACCCCTGGCGAAGCAGTTCCAGTGACCCCAGGCGATGCGAAGCGGCTGGCAAACCCAGGTGATGCGGAGCGGCTGGCAACCCCAGGCGATGTGGAGCAACAGGCAACACCAGGCGATGCCAGGCAGGCATCCTTGGGCGAAGCGAGGCATCAGGCATCCTTGGGCGAAGCGAGACAGGCATCCTTGGGCAAAGCGAGGCAGGGAGTCAGGACACCCTCTTCTCGGCCACTGCGGCTGGGCGGTTCTTCCCCGTGCTTCCCTCAGCATCCTGTGCAAGGGCTGCTGAGGACCACCAGCATCTATTCCTGGTCCTTCTGGTGAAAGGAGAGGCAGCTCCTGCTCCTCTCCCCCTGATGATGATGGAGGCAGAGTCAGCTCCAGCTCCTCTCCTCATGATGGTGGGGGAAGTGATACCAGCAGGCATTCATCCTCTGCTGGTGGAAAGGGACCCAGCAGACATTCACCCTCTGCTGGTGGACGGGTAGCCAGAAGGCATTCACCCTCTGCTGGTGGACGGGGACCCAGCAGGCATTCACCCTCTGCTGGTGGAGGTGGAGGAGGCAGAGGCAGCTCCTGCTGCTCTACTCCTGCCGATAGAGGTGGCAGAGGCGTGTAGTCTCCTGGCAGCAGAGGTGGTAGCAGCGTGTAGTTTACCCTTATTACAGGGGACTGGTGTGGCTCTCCCTCACTTGCAGGGGATTGGTCCGGCTCTCCCTCACTTGCACGGGAAGATGATGGAGGCAGAAGAAGCAACTGCTCCTCTCCTCCAGGTGGTGACGGTAGGGGAAGTGATACCAGCAGGCACTCACCCTCTGCTGGTGGAGATGGGGACAGCAGGCATTCTTCCTCTGCTGGTGGAGGTGGCAACAGCAGTCCATAAGAACATAAAAAGAACATAAGAAAGTTTACAAACGAGAGGAGGCCATTTGGCCCATCTTGCTCGTTTGGTTGTTAGTAGCTTATTGATCCCAAAATCTCATCAAGCAGCTTCTTGAAGGATCCCAGGGTGTCAGCTTCAACAACATTACTGGGGAGTCCCTCGGACTTTGGTTTCTCGCGGTCCCCCCGTCTGGGCGCTGGACGCTCACTGTCCTGGTGCTGTTGCTGCGACTGCTGCTGTAGATTTTTCCTGCCCCTCCTTTATCTTCCCTTCCTCTCCTGAGCCGGTTCCTCCTCCTTCTCTTGGAAGGGGCAGACAGCCAGCACGTGCCCATACACCCCGCAGGCAAGGCACCAGCCTTGGTCCTCCAGACCACTGAGAAGCTCCTCCAGCTCCATGCAGCCATCTCTCCATCCTTCCATTTTTTTTTTTTTAAACACTGCAATTCCCACTCTGGTCTGCGTTTAGGAGGCACTGGTAATCCCATGATGACACCACATTTCACAAAGACGGCTGAAGTGGGGGATGTCAGACCAGAAACAGGAACCAGGAAATAAACAAAGAGAGGTGGAGTTTGGTGGAGCTGAGCAAATGGTCTCGCTCAGCATTTAATAGTGCACAGACAGACAGAGAAGAGATGAAACAAAACGGACTATACAGACAAAACACGATGAGCTTCTATTTGAACTATTACTATTATTATTACAATTACCTCCGTCTCCAATCCCGTTCTCCACTCACCAAACACACAACCCCGGGTGAGTGAAAACATGCTGCTTTTATGCAGCTGTACCAAGACTCGATTGCTAATCAATCATTCAATTGGAGTCGCGGTACAACTGCACGTGAATTAATAAAGTGCAATTCCCCATGCTCACATATTATTACTTTTTAGTTGCACGTGAAGTACTGTACAATCCTCTTGCCTAAATACAAATATACATTTTAAACACTCGTGTTACACAGACCGGTTTATATCCCATGTACCAATGACTATACACCGACATTAACACACAACATACAACAAAAAATACACACAGGGGCGGGCACTTTGCCACATTATTGTATTTAATGGAATATTTGTAAATAAAGTATATTTAAAAAATATTTGTTTATATGTCTATCTTTCTATTTGCCTTAGATGTTTATCCCTTTAAGATAGACATTCTTGGATTTTAATGAGATCTGAGCATTTAACAGGATATAGTTTCTGGTAATAATGGAGTAACCAGGTAGAGGGGAAAACAGAGGGTGAAACAGTAGTAGGACAAACCCGCGAAAAAAGGTACACAGGTTGTAGATTTGTTTTATAGCTGTGGAAAGCTTGAAATACATTTTTGCTAAAAAAAACCAAAAACAATAATAATTCAATTCAGTCTTAGGGTAGAATTGCTTAGGGCAATTCTCATCTGGATGATCATCAAATAAATCATATACTATCACCTGTCAAGCCATGGGAGAAAAAAAAAGTTGTTTCAATGGCAGATCTGGACTTAAGCCTCCTTCAGGATAATCTTAAGTTAAGACTTAAGTCCAAATTGATGACTTATGACCAGTGTTAGACTTAAATCAGCTTTGTGAATACTGCCCCTGAATTCTTGGATGGGATTTATAAAACACATGCAATGGCATAAACACGCAATTAATATGTGATTTGCGGGGGCAATGTGTCTGTGCACTTTAGCCCTTGATGCATATGTAATTCTGGGATGTTTCTGAACAAAACCGCTAAAATTGGTAGTGGATTTTGCAAATGAGATCTATTAACCCTTTGCGGTCTTATGTCGGACCCTGTCTGACATCATCAAAAAGACGTAAAGCACAGGTCTCTAGTCGTTTTTTCTCCGGAAAAAGCAGAGAAAACCTTTCAATGGCCGAGTGAGACCGATGGGAGCTGAATGAAGCCGAAAAGAAAACAAAAAGGGCGTATCTAATAGCCCCATGCATCACATAGATAACACGGACATAGCCAAAGGAGATAGCTGCTTCTGTATCCAGAGCTCAAAGAATATCATGGACATTTGCAAAGCTTTCTGAGATGTTATAGTAATAAAATAATGACTTGGATCGCATTATTGAGGAGTTTGGTGGTAAAATGAGTGATCAGGAGAGGATTTATAAGTATGCACATCTATAAAGAGGCATGTGAAAAATACAGCGAACAAGGGGTGAGGCTTGGCTAGAGATGCAGTACTGATGTTCTTTTGCCATGCAGTGCCTTTTTAAACCTGTTTTACTCTGAAGTGCTTGTAAAAATAAATTGGACCCGACGCGTCTGACAATCGCTTGACTGCAAAGGGTTAACTGGTGTTCCAGAATTTTATCCATTGATGATGTAAAGACACCTAGAAAACCCGCTAGATAGGGGCTTTCCGGGACCATAGTTAGAGACACATGCTTTAAGTTATGGGAGAGCTTAAAGGCCTTTCTGCAAGGCCTGATTATATTTTATTCAGTAATAAACAGCACAAAGTTAAGCAGCAAGAGTTAACAGACTCAGTCTTGAACCTTGACTGTCTATATTCTACAGCTCCTACTCCAGAGCTATACAAGAAACGTTTAGCTCTTCAGACACAACCTGCTCCAATCCCATGGTGCCCTTTATGAATATGTGGATGAATTAGGTTTTAAAAATGTATTAACCTCAATGGGGTTGACCCAGTCTAGATGGAGGCATATTTCGGGTTGAGGTCCTAATATATTTATTGCTCCCTAGTTGTACTGCAGTCAAAGTAAATGCTTTTCAGTCACATGCCACTGAACATGCTGCTTCAAGGTCAGATAAACCAGTGCCAGAATCAATACAATACCATATCTATCAAATAAAAATTCCCCTTCATCACTAAACTTGTTATATGTTATTTTTTGAAGACTTATCACCACTAAGATCTAGGTTTCATGAATAACTTGGAGTGGTTTATTTTGTGATGGTACTGAAATAGAGTGACACATTTATAATCTTAAATTGTAATGCATGAAGGCAAAGAGGATTAATAAGTGCTTTGAAGCTCCTATACTTCAGGCGGTATTAATATTCTAAAATGAGAACACAACAAATGCAAAATAGTGTGCTCATATGCTCAAATGCAAAACAGTGTGATGCCCGAATGATTGCTTGATGAAGGCCATCTGGCCGAGACATTGCTCTATTTTTAACTTTGTTATTTTAAATAATAAGTAATAAAGATTGGAAATTATGGTGCTGCAGCTCTACTTGCATTACATGCAAATCTAGGAGTGCGTTAACGTTGTTGCGGTTAACGTTGTTGCGGTTAACATTGTTGTTTACTATTCAAATAACAACGAAGTTTTAATCAGCCTATCAGTGCGTCTGTACTGTTTTTCTGTGTTTCTCATTAACATTAAATTTCACATTTTAAAAAAAATGCATTTATCGTTTATTAATTTGAATAAATAATTACATATTTTGAACTAGCTCCAAAACCGTACTTCCTGTCCTTTTTTTTTTTTTTTTTTTTTTTTGGAGAAGAAAAAAAATTCAGAATCAAACTAAGCTCTTCGATTTAACACTTCTTGAAAGCTATGTTAACAGTTCATAAATTCAGTGTGTCTGTGTGTGCGTGTGTGCGTGTGCCAGCATTCTCTGCGGAGTGATGCTGTGATGCTGTTTAACCAATTAGAGATTGTTATTTTCCAAGCTGTGTTTATATATATATACAGCTCTGGAATAAATTAAGAGACCACTGCAAAATTATCAGTTTCTCTGGTTTTACTATTTATAGGTATGTGTTTGGGTAAAATGAACATTTTTGTTTTATTCTATAAACTACTGATAACATTTCTTCCAAATTCCAAATAAAAAATATTGTCATTTACAGCATTTATTTGCAGAAAATGACAACTGGTCAAAATAACAAAAAAGATGCAGTGTTGTCAGACCTTGAATAATGCAAAGAAAATAAGTTCATATTCATTTTTAAACAACACAATACTAATGTTTGGACTTAGGAAGAGTTCAAAAATCAATATTTGGTGGAATAACCCTAATTTTCAATTACAGCTTTCATGCGTCTTGGCATGCTCTCCAGCAGTCTTTCACATTGATGTTTGGTGACTTTATGCCACTCCTGGCGCAAAATTCAAGCAGCTCGGCTTTGTTTGATGGCTTGTGACCATCCATCTTCCTCTTGATCACATTCCAGAGGTTTTCAATGGGGTTCAGGTCTGGAGATTGGGCTGGCCATTACAGGGTCTTGATCTGGTGGTCCTCCATCCACACCTTGATTGACCTGGCTGTGTGGCATGGAGCATTGTCCTGCTGGAAAAACCAATCCTCAGAGTTGGGGAACATTGTCAGAGCAGAAGGAAGCAAGTTTTCTTCCAGGACAACCTTGTACTTGGCTTGATTCATGCGCTCTTCACAAAGACAAATCTGCCCGATTCCAGCCTTGCTGAAGCACCCCCAGATGAGTCCAATTGTCAGCTTTGCCCAGCACCTGGTCGTCTAATGGTTAGACGGAGACCTGGAGAGGCCTACAAGCCACAATGTCTCGTACCCACTGTGAAATGTGGTGGAGGATCGGTGATGATCTGGAGGTGCTTCAGCAAGGCTGGAATGGGGCAGATTTGTCTTTGTGAAGGCCGCATGAATCAAGCCAAGTACAAGGTTGTCCTGGAAGAAAACTTGCTTCCTTTTGCTCTGACAATGCCAAGCTGCTTGAATTTTTGTGCTAGGAGTGGCATAAAGTCACCCAACATCAATGTGAAAGACTGTTGGAGAGCATGCCAAGACACATGAAAGCTGTGCTTGAAAATCAGGGTTATTCCACCAACTATTGATTTCTGAACTCTTCCTAAGTTAAAACATTAGTATTGTGTTGTTTAAAAATGATTATGAACTTATTTTCTTTGCATTATTTGAGGTCTGACAACACTGCATCTTTTTTGTTATTTTGACCAGTTGTCATTTTCTGCAAATAAATGCTCTAAATGACAATATTTTTATTTGGAATTTGGGAGAAATGTTGTCAGTAGTTTATAGAATAAAACAAAAATGTTCATTTTACCCAAACACATACCTATAAATAGTAAAACCAGAGAAACTGATAATTTTGCAGTGGTCTCTTAATTTTTTCCAGAGCTGTATATATATATATATATATATATATATATATATATATATATATATATATATATATATATATAGTGGTTTGCAGAAGTATTCACCCTCTAACAATAATGTTACATTTTGTTGAATTACAAATAATTTATGCACAGTTTTTCAAACAAAAAACGAGGTTAAATGTCTGCAAAACTTGCAAAGAAAATGTGCATAATTAATTTACTGGTTGCATGAGTATTCAACCCCCTTAAGTCAGTACTTGGTAGAAGCACCTTTTGCAGGAATAACTGCTATGAGTCTTTTTGGATAGGTGTCTATAAGCTTTGGCCAATAGGACGGTGATTTTTGTCTATTCTTCACTGGAAAATTGATCCAGTTCTGATAAGTTTGTTGGGGATTGTCGATGTACTGCAATCTTCAAGTCTCACCATAAATGTTGGGATGATGTTGACTGGGTGATGTGCAATGTTGGGCTTGTGCCAGACGTAACGTTTGTCATTGTTGGCTTCAGAGTGACATCTCGAACTAGTTTCTTGCTTGCCTGGCTGCTCAATTTGGGAGGGTGACCTGATCTGGGTAGTGTATGGGTGGCATGATGCATCTTCCATTTCTTAATGATGGACTTCGTTGTGCTGAGAGGGATAATCAGCGCCTTTGAAATTTTCTTGTTCTCCTGCTCTATCCCTCTCTACCGTGTTGACTTGTTTCGAAAGCTCTTTGGTCTTCATGGTTGCTTTGCTGGATCATTATGTGAGTTGCAGCTTGAAAGTCTTTATATACCTGAGGGAAATTATCTACAAGTTAAACCACTTTGAGTACACACAGGCTGTTTTTCTTTGTAAATCTTACTTATTTATATTTTGTAGGCATTTTTTAACTTTATCAATGTGGAGTAGTTTGTGTAGATGCTACATGTAAAGTCTAATTTGAAAGTGTCGTGGAGTACACTCAGGTGTCAACAAAATGTGAACATTTTTATATATATAGCAGTGGGTGCCACAGCTGCCAGAGACAGACTTTCCCCGGATCTCTGGGCTGGAGGAATTCCCCCCACACCTTCCAGGCAGGGACTTTCCCACCCGGTGAAGTGTCAGCTCTGGATTGGCTGAAGTGGGCACTGCCTCCCTCCGGCTCCCCTGGACATCGGGGTTAGCCTGGAGAAAAGGGACTGAGACCTGGAAATTGTTTAAACTTGTTAATTTGGTCAATGTTTTGTGTGCGAAATAAAGCTAAGTGTTGTAATTCGAGAAACTTTGTTTTGTCTCCTTCTTGACATCGCTACATTTGGTGTAAGTAGTGGGATGTGGTGACCAGTCAAGAAGCAACCTGTAGAGGAGTCGGAGTTGCCCGTACTGGAAAGACGGGGATCTCTGGCCAAATGGCCAGAGGGGTGTGAGCCATCAGACCCCGGGAGCAGATCCAAAAGGGGACCAGCGCTAGCGATCCCAAAACCGCTTTGTGGAAGGCAGAGTGGTGTAAAGACCCCCCGGTTCAATAGGAAGGTGGACTGGGACACGTTCCATGCCCAGTTCAATCTGGTTTCCCCCCTGGAAAGATGGAGTGAGGAGGAGAAGGCTGTGTTTGGCGGAGGATGCGCTACTCTGCCTGCTCGCTCTGGCCCCTGAGCAACAGGCGGACTTCAGGGCACTGAGTGAAGCGCTCTGGGGCTGGTTTGGTAGCAGCCAATAGCCAGGGCTGCTGAGCAACAAGCTCCAAGGATGGAAGCAGGGGAAACCCTCCGTGAGCTATCCGCAGCAATAGAGGTCTTGCCACGTCCCAGTTTCCGTGGAGGGAGTGACCTGCACCGCTTTGATGGACACCGGATCAACAGTCACCATCGTGCAGTCAGACATCTTGAAAAGGCATCAAGGGAGACCGTGGCTGGACAACTGCCCAGTTATGGACTGTGATGGAGGGAAAAGGTGCTGATGGAGGGAAAAGGAACAATGACGATCCACACTGGGGGGCAGTTGCTAAAGCACCCCTTATGGATTGCCCCAGTCCAGGACTCCTGCATTCTGGGACTAGATTTCCTCTGTCACATCAGGGACCATTTGGACTTAAAAGTGGGGTTGTTGCGTCTTCCTGGAGGGCCAGTCCTTACCCTGGCTGGACCCAGAACATCGGACCCATCGGCCGACGGAGTGTAGCCGCCGAAATGCCCCTCCCCAACTAGTCAACTGCGGCTGATCCCTCTTCCAGCTCCGGTGGTGTGCAGTAAGAAGAAGTGGCCGCCCCTGCGATCATCCTGGGGCAAGGGTACCCCAATTTCCCCACCTCACCAACTCCTGCCACCGGTCGTCACCACCACTGAGTCCAGCCGGCAGACACCATCTGTTACTCGGCACCGAAGTATGGAAGAAGTGGCGCACGAGACAACAACCTCATTATGGCAGATTAGTTGTGAGGAGCTTTGCCCGGAGCAACGAAGCCAGCCTCAGCAGCTGTTGATGTGCTTCCACCACAGCTTCGAGGCAAAAGCCTAGCAAGCAGGACAGACACACCTCGTCCAGCACCGTGCCGATAAAACTGCAACCCCGCAATGTGCTGCTGGCTCAGCAGCCAGAGGCAGAAAACATTCTGCGCAGAATGGTGGACGCTGGCTTGGTGGAACCTTCTGAAAGCCCTTAGACAGCCCCGGTAGTCATGATGTGTAAAAAGAACAGCAAGTAGAGGTTCTGTGTTGACTACCGGCGGCTGAACGGGGTTACTAGGAAGGACTCTTACCCCCTTCCCTGCTTTGACAAATCCCTGGACCTGGTGGCTGGATCATCCAGGTTCACGTCCCTGCAAAGTGGTTACTGGCAGATGCTCTTGCTCCTGAAGCCCAGCCAAAGACTGCTTTTTCCACCGGGCAGGATCTGTGGCAGTTCCGCATGATGCCGTTCGACCTTGCAATGCCCCTACTACTTTTGAACAGTTGATGGAAAGAGCTGCCTTGTCTACCTGGACGACTTGCTTCTCTGCAGCAGGTTCTGCAATGCCTGGAGATGGCGGGGCTAAAGCTGAACCTCAAGCAGGAGCTTACCTTCTTGGGACACCGGATAGGGGGCAATGGCATCACACCGAGGCAGACAAGGTCACCGGAATTAGCCCACCCCCACTGAACAACAGCAGCTGCGGGTGTTTCTGGGACTGGCATCCTACTACCGCTGGTTCATGGGGCATTTCGAGGACATCGCAGCTCCTCTGAATCGGCTACTGAAGAAGGGGGAGGAGCCCTTATGCTGGAGCCCCGACTCTCAGGATACATTCAGGTGGCTGCAGGATGCCCTGTACTCCCGTGCTCTCTCCGGCTAATCCATAGCTGCCATACCTGCTGGATATGGACGCCAGCAACTTGCCAATCGGGGTGGTCCTCTCCCAGCAGGGGCTGGATGGAGAGCGGGTCTTAGCGTACTATAGTAGGGGCTTGTCCAAAGCCGAGTGGCGATACTGTGTCACCTGACGGGAGTTGCTAGCTATGCTGGTGGGGGTGCACCTGTTCCGCCATTACCTCTGTAGCCTTCCATTCACCATAGCACAGACCATGCTTCACTGCAATGGTTACTAACATTCAAGGAGCCGGATTTGCCAGGTTACTCGGTGGATTGAGCAGCTGCAGCCCCTCAACTTCAGGGTGCAGCACCACACCAATGTGGATTCCCTGCCATGACAGCCCTGTGTGGAGGAAGGCTGCCAGCACTACCAGAGGAAGGAGGACTGGTAACAGGAGCTGCTGTCCGAGCAGCAGGGGGAGGAGGCCCCGCTGTCTCCCTGATCATCTGGCAGCGACTCAGGACCTACTTGCATGCAGCTGACTGTCACCGAGGCAATGAAATAGTGGCAGCTCCAAGAACAGAATCCGTGCTGCAGTGGGTCGAGCAACGGAAGCGCCCCCCTTGGCGGGCTATCGCCCTGCAGTCCATCACTACCAAGGGGCTCTGGTCGTAGTGGCCCCGCATCGTGGTCCGAGATGGAGTGCTGCAGTGCCTATGGGAGGCTCCGACAGGACAGTGGACTCACTGGCAGGTGATCATGAAATGGAACCTTCAGTCTACCGTGCTGCAGGCGCACCATGGCACCCCTGGTACAGACCACTTTGGAGTCAACAAGACGTTGTGGTGACTCCAACAGGGCTTTTACTGGGGGCGATGCCGCCGCAATGTGGAGGACTACTACCGCCGTTGCAACAGCTGCACTGCTAAGAAGGGACCTGAAGACCAATCCCTTGCTCCCCTCCAGCAATTTCCCGATGGCAGCCCTATGGAGAGGGTTGGAGTGGACAATCTGGGCCCCTTTTTCTGCTCCAAGGGAGGAAACTACTTCGTATTAGTTGCCATGGACTATTTCACGTGGTCCGAGGCATACGTCCTGCCAAACCAGGATGCGGTGACGGTAGCAGAGGCACTACTGGAGGGGTTCATCCGCCAGTTTGGGGTTCCCTGGAGATCCACTAGGACCAGAATTTTGAGTCCTGGGTCATGGAGTTGCTGTGCCTATGGTTGGGAATCCACAAAATCCAGACCACTCCACTACACCCCCCAAAGCGATGGCTTGGTGGAGCTGTGCACTTTGGCAACCCAGTTGACCATCAGCACTGCCAAGCACCAGCTGGATTGGGACTCACAGCTACCCCTGGTTCTTCTGGCATGCCGCTCCGTGGTGCAGGAGTCCACCAACTGTACCCCGGCCCTGCTGGTGATGGGTAGGGAGCTTCAGACCCCAGCTACGTTGGTATTTGGTCAGCCACCTGACACGGAGGTACTTCCGCCTGGACCTGAGTATGCCCTGAGACTGCAGGACCAGATGGACACTGCCCATGACTTTGCCCAGGTGCAACTCCAGGTGACAGGCTGCCGCCAGAAGCAGAACTTTGACATTCGGGAGAAGCTACTATTGGTGTTCCAGCCTTAACAAAAGCGGGGCCACTGCCTGAAACTGGACAGTGCCTGGAATGGGCTCTGTCGGGTGTTGGAGCCTCTGGTAGAGATGATTTACTGGGTCCAGATTCTCCTCATGGAGCATTGTCCTGCTGGAAAAACCAATCCTCAGAGTTGGGGAACATTGTTAGAGCAGAAGGAAGCAAGTTTTCTTCCAGGACAACCTTGTACTTGGCTTGATTCATGCGCTCTTCACAAAGACAAATCTGCCCGATTCCAGCCTTTCTGAAGCACCCCCAGATGAGTCCAATTGTCAGCTTTGCCCAGCACCTGGTCGTCTAATGGTTAGACGGAGACCTTGAGAGGCCTACAAGCCACTTTGGAATGAGGCAGGAGCTCAGTGCATATCAAATGGCATCACTTTATACTGGAAGAGGCCTAAGGGTGTGGACAAATTTGTTTTTATTTCCTTTGGCTTGGGTGGTTAGAGGAATCTGCCACTACCCTTTTCTCAAGTCAAGGGTGGTTAGGAATTTTGCCTTACCTAACATTTCAATTAACTCATCTACCCGAGGCACTGGGTACAAGTCAAATTTAGACACCAAGTCGAGTTGCCGGAAGTCATTACAGAATCTCCAACTCTAAAGGCTCATGGTCTACCCAGGTCTTTAACAGGTTAATGTGGTATACTGTATCTGTTCTTTCTTCACCTGGTTGGTGAACCTTATAATTCACAGGACTCATGGAACTAATTATTTCATAGGGTCCCTGCCACTGTGTGAACAGCTTACTTGTCGGAGTGGGTACCAAAACCATGACTTGGTCACCAGGGTTAAAAGACTGTGTCAGTTTTATTATAACTGTGTGCCTGTCTACCTTTTCCAAATGTTTTCAAACTATAGGGGTAACTCGGCCTATTCTGTCCTGTATTTTGATGATATACTCTACCATATTTCTTCCCTTAGATGGCTAGTTCTCCCAATTTTCCTTGGCAATATCGAGAATTCTACGGGATTATCTTTCATGCAGGAGTTCAAAGGGGGAAAACCCGATAGAAGCCTGTGGAACTTCCTGCAATGCAAACATTAAATAAGGTAAGAGCAAGTCCCACTCCTTTCCATCAGTCCCTATCACTTTCCTAAGCATAGCTTTTAAGGTTTTGTTGAACCTCTTGACTAACCCTTCTTTTTGAGGATGGTAGTTGGAGGTTCGAATGGGTTTGATATGAAGGGTGGTGCACAAGTCTTTCATCAGATGGTTAAAAAAAGGAGATCCCTGATCAGTGAAAATTTCCTTTGGGATTCCCACCCTAGAAAAAACCTGAACCAACTCCTTGACTGGTTTTAGAGACAATATTCCGCAATGGAATGGCCTCTGGATATCATGTAGCATAGTCTAAGATAGCCAACACATATTTATGTCCCTGTGCTGATTTAGATAATGGACCCACTAAGTCCATGGCAATGCGTTCAAATTGTACTTCAATAATTGGCATAGGCTTTAAAGGTGCCCCTAAATGTGGTCGGGGACTAGCCCATTTGTAAGTCAGAAAAGACCAACAGTAATGATCTATGGCTGTTCTAATGCCTGGCCAGTAAAATTGCTGGAGGATGCGATCCAAGGTTTTATCCATTCCTAAATGGACACGAACAAATGGCTGTGGACTAGTTTTAACACCTGGTTTCTAAAGCGTTTCGGTCGAATATGAATCAATGTATCATCCTGCTTCTGCTCTCTAGGCATGTCTTTACTTTTTTGAGAGTAGTGAAATACAAATGTATGTGCCTGATATTTAAGTGACAACCTTGGATAATTTTTTGAAGATAAAACAATAAGACAGCAAAGCACTATGTAGTAAATTCACTTTGTAATCATTTCATACTTCAAAACCTTGCAATGCCTGTTAATGAATAAATACCAAAAAAGATGTTATGTTATCTCACCTAACATCTACTGTGGTCGAAAATTGATTCCAGTCAGAGTTGAAAATCAAATGAAATAATTAAATAAATATTTTACTAGATTTAAGAAGTGTAATTTAAACCATTATTGTCATAATAATAAAAAAAAAACAATCATATTGTCGAGCAAAACTATGAATAATGTAATCTTATTAATATTTAGTTTGTAATAGTCCTTCCGCGCTTTCACATGAATTACTGTGTAATCCTTATATAACTTTTTACATTTGTTCTTGGGGACTTGTGTAGTAATTTACATTTCTGTAAAGTTTATAGGCTTTAACATTATTGAATAGTTTTTGGATGTCTAATACATACATATATTCTTACCTTAGTGCAGACAAGTAAATGCTCATTCTCATTAACTTTATTTATGTTCAGCTGGTCATGAGATCAGCCACAAAGCTTAATCTAAAGCTGTCAGGATACCTTGTGTCTGAGTTGCAGGTACCCCAGGCACATGTTTTTACCATTTTATAGATCCGATTAATGATTTAATTGATGGTCTGACTGGAGTCTCAGTGTATTTCTATAGCACTTCTTCAATTGTTTGTTGGACCTCAGAACACATGTTCTTTGAGCTAGCATTGTGATTGGTCGAGTGACATCACCAGCTTAAGGTCAATTATAGTCAATTATAGTGGGAATACAGAAGCGGGAATTACAGTACACAAACACAAATGCACAGCTTCAGTATATATATATATATATATATATATATATATATATATATATATATATATATATATATATATATATATATATACAGTACCAGTCAAAAGTTTGAGAACACCTGCTTGAAACTAGGTTTTTCATGATTATCTATGCTTTTAACTGTATAAACACTTAATATTTCATTATATGATACATGTACTTATATAAGCTGATAATCATAAGTAAATTGCATTCAAAAATTTAATTTTTAAATGAAAATGTAAATCTTGTCAATTTCAATGAATGATCACCCAAAGCAAGGTGATTTCAGTCTGAAGCCCAAGTTAGTTAAAAGTCCGAAATGTGTATAACACAGTGTTAGAACACTGTCCTAAGTATAAAAGTGTCTTTGTTAGATGTTCTCTGAGTTAACTAGCATGTTACCTAATTAACCTTTTGTTACCAATTATTGTTAACAGGTGAGGGTCCATGATTACTATAAATATAGGTAGCATAGGCACAAGTTTGTCATTCCTGAATGTAAGAGAGCAGAAAATGGCAAAATACACCCAGTTAAGCAAAGAAAAACTGTAATTACTTTAAGAAATGAAGGTCAATCTTTAAGACAAATCACAAGAACTTTGCATGTGTTTGTAACTGCTGTGGCCAAGACCATCAAACGATTTGAAGAAACTGGCACTCATGAGGACCGAACAAGGTCAGGCAGGCCAAGGGTGACCTCAGAATCAGAACAAGTTCATTCGAGTCACAAGTCTGCGAAACTGGCGATTAACTGCCCCTGAAATACAAGCTCAGCTAAATGCTACTAGAAGTATAGATGTTTCAACATCAACTGTTCAGAGGAGATTGCGTGAAGCTGGCCTAACTGGAAGAATTGCTGCAAAGAAACCATTGTTAAGAGTGCAGAATAAGAGGAAGAGACTTGCCTGGGCCAAAAAACACAGAAACTGGACGTTTGAGGAGTGGAAGTCGGTCTTATGGACCAATGAGTCAAAATTTGAAATATCTGGGTCCAACATCGGAGTATTTGCGCAGAGAGTTCTGCATGTGTGGTTCCCACCCATTCCATCAGGATTACGGCTCTTTGGGCAGTCCTTCATTCTTCAGCAAGATAATGACCTGAAACACACCTCAAAGTTGTGCAAGAACTACCTGGCAAAGAAGGAAAGTGAAGGACAATCTAATGACCTGGCCTTCCCAGTCTCCAGACCTCAATCCCATAGAACTTGTATGGGACGAACTGGACAGAAGAGTCAAAGCAAAGCTACCCACAAGTGCCCTACATCTCTGGGAATTGCTGCAGAAGAGCTGGGAAGACATGTTAGGTGATTTCCTGCTGAAACTTGTTAACCGAATGCCTCATGTTTGGTGGAGCTGAGTGAATGGTTTTGCTCAGCTGTTAATGAGTGAACAGAACAGTAAATAAAAAGGTTGTAACAAACAAAAACACAGGACACTGCACATTCGCCAAAACAAAAAGACAAACAAAACGGACTATACAGACAAACACGGTGAGCAGATATTTACTTACTATTATTATTATTATTATTGTTATTTATCACAATTATTACCTCAGTCTCCTTTCCCGTTCTCCACTCACCGAACACACAACCACGAGTGGTTGAAAACATGCTGCATTTATGCAGCTGTACCGGACTCGACTGCTAATCAATCATTCAATTGGAGTCGAGGAACAACTGTACGTGAATTAATAAAGTGCAATTCCCCATGCTCACATATTACTTTTCACTTGCACGTGAAATGCTGTGCAATCCTCGTGCCAAAATAAATATACATTTGAAACACTTGTGTTACACAGACCCGTTTATATCTCGTGTCCAATGACTACACACCAACATTAACACACAACATATAACACAAAATACACACAGAGGCGGGCACTTTGCCACATATACCCCCCACTTGTGCAAAGCACACATGGCCTCAATGGCCACCTCCCCCCTTAAAATCCCAAAAGTCTTGCTCAAAGTCCTGGGCCAAGAACAGAGACTTTAAGGGGTTGATGGGTGGCAATGTTGCCAGTAGCCAGGCTGCTACTGGCCATGCTGTCAGCAGACGTGCTGACAGTGGGGCGAATCAGCGGAAATGCTGCCAATGGTGCGGCTGTCAGAGGACGTGCTGACAGCTCCCAGACTGACTCCTTCAGCCGGGGCAAGTTCAGCAGTGGAAAAGCTGCTGAGGTTGGTGGTATCAAGACCTCCCCCAAGATCTCCGGCAGCGAAACTGCTGCGGGGGAAGGTGGTCTCCTGACCTCTCCTCCCTTTATAGCCGACAGCTCCCTCTGATGGGGCTCCAGCCACACTGACCCCTGCGGCCAATCAGAGCTGACTGCAACCCCAGGCGAAGCAGTTCCAGCGACCCCAGGCAATGCAGAGTGGCTGGCAAGGGAGTCAGGCCAAGCTGGGGTGCGGGTGTTGGCCATCTTCTCGGCCACTGCGGCCGGGCGGTTCTTCCCCGTGCTTCCCTCAGCAGCCTATGCAAGGGCTGCTGAGGACCACCAGCATCTATTCTTGATCCTTCTGGTGCAGGGAGAGGCAACTCCTGCTCCTCTCCCCCTGATGGTGATGGAGGCAGAGGTAGATCCTGCTCCTCTCTTCGTGATGGTGGGAGAAGTGATACCAGCCGGCATTCATCCTCTGCTGGTGAAGGAAGTGATACCAGCAGGCATTCATCCTCTGCTGGTGGACGGGGACCCAACAGGCATTCACCCTCTGCTGGTGGAGGTGGCGGAGGCAGAGGCAGCTCCTGGCGGTGGAGGTGGTGGAGGCAAAGGCAGCTCTTGCTGCTCTGATCCTGCCGGTGGAGGTGGCGTGTAGTCTCCTGGTGACGGAGGTGGGAGCGGGGTGTAGTCTCCTGGCGACGGAGGTGGCAGCGGCCTGTAGTCTTCTGGTGACTGAGGTGGGAGCGGCATGCAGTCTACCCTTGTTACAGGGGACTGGTGTGGCTCTCCATCACTTGCAGGGGACTGATGTGGCTCTCCCTCACTTGCAGGGGACTGGTGCGGCTCTCCCTCCTGCTCTGGAGATGGCGGTGGGACCTCTCCCTCTGGCACTGGAGACGGCTCCTCTCCCTCTGGCTCTGGAGGTGAAACCAGCAGGCATTCTTCCTCCGCTGGTGGAGATGGGAACTACAAGTCTCCCTTCAGCCCAATGAGGATGCAGGTAGGCGTGGCTCCCACTTGGAATGCAACCTGCTGCGACAGTCCCATATCGGCAGCCAAGTAGTTAATCACCACGGCTGCCGGGTTCACGAAGGGCACTGGGTAGAAATGTTGTTCCCAGCATTCCCAACATTCCCCATCTCTGGCCCACAGCAGGTCAATAACCAGTGGGAGGTCATCCCCGCTCCACTCAGGGTCCGACACCCAGTCCAGCATCTCTTCAGATGACGGGAAAGGTTCTGTTTCCTCCCTCCTGGGCTCTAGTTCCTCCTCCTCCTGCAGTCGTTGCTGCTGCTTTCCTCTCCTGCTTCTCCCCATTTCTTTATTATTATTTATTTTATTTTTTCCACACACAAAAAAAAAACTTTTTTTTTTTTTCAAAAAACTGCAGTCCCTGCTCTGGTCTGCGTCTAGGAGGCGCTGGTAGTCCCGGTTCTAACACCACATGTCACAAAGACGGCCGGAGTGGGGGATGTCAGACCAGAAACAGGAGCCAGGAAATAAACGACAGAGAGAGGTGGAGTTTGGTGGAGCTGAGTGAATGGTTTCGCTCAGCGTTTATTGAGTGAACAGAACAGTAAATAAAAAGGTTGTAACAACAAAAACACAGGACACGGCACATTTGCCAAAACAAAAAGACAAACAAAACGGACTATACGACAAACACGGTGAGCAGATATTTACCTTTATTATTATTATTATTATTATTATTATTATTATTATTATTACACCATGTAACATTTTTTTTTTTTTGGGGGGGTTCCTGGGTAGTAAGTGTTATTTCCTAATTGCTTATGTCTCAAAAGTATAGAAAATGGCTATTATTCCCCACAAACTTTGCTTTTGTGACCAGGACAGTGATATTTTGAAATTTACCTATTTTCCAGAACATTCCAGATAGATTCAGTGCTGAGTAAACTTGGAGTAACTTCTAGAACTTTCCAGTAATATAAATAGTAGTATAAATACAGGGGCCTTAAGCCCACCAGTTCAGTTTAGTTCCAGCTGCCTAAGTGGATACATATCTGCATTTTTCTGATTAGCATCAAGAGGCTGCAATGATGGCATTCCTGGTGGGTCTCCAAGGTGGTTTTACCAAGTTTCCCTGCTATCTTTGCCTTTGGGACAGCAGGGACACCAAGGCGCACTACCACAGGCGGGACTGGCCACAGCGGACCGAGTTCTCTGTCGGGAGGAACAACGTCAAGTTGGACCCACTGGTGGACACCCGGAAGGTGCTGATGCCACCACTGCACATCAAATTGGGCCTTATGAAACAATTTGTCAGAACTCTAGATAAGGAGTCGGCAGCCTTCAAGTACCTTCAAGACTTCTTCCCTAAGCTGTCTGAGGCAAAGGTCAAAGCCGGTGTCTTCGTCGGACCACAGATAAAGAAGATCCTGGAGTGCAATGAATTCCCCAAGAAGCTCACTAGTAAGGAGAAAGTGGCTTGGAACAGCTTTGTCGCAGTGGTTCGGAGCTTCCTGGGCAATCACAAGGCCGAAAACTATGTGGAGCTGGTTGAGACTCTGGTGAAGAACTACGGCACAATGGGCTGTAGGATGTCCCTCAAAGTCCATATCCTTGATGCTCATCTTGATAAATTCAAGGAGAACATGGGAGCGTACTCGGAGAAGCAAGGCGAGTGCTTCCACCAGGATATACTGGACTTTGAACTTCGCTACCAAGGACAGTATAACAAGAACATGATGAGACTACATTTGGGGGCTGATTCGTGAAAGTGATTTACAGTATAATCGTAAATCTCGAAAAACTACTCGCTTCTAAATCTTTTGTAGTCATTTTTGTATTACTTTAGTATAAATACATGTTAATTTGGATTCATATGTTGTTTTTTTTTCTGACTTTATGTGAACGAAAAGACACAAATTCGCCCGTTTTCTCATTGAAAATAGGTAAATTTCAAAATATCACTGTCCTGGTCACAAAAGCAAAGTTTGTGGGGAATAATAGCCATTTTCTGTACTTTTGAGGCATAAGCAATTAGGAAATAACATTTACTACCCAGGAACAAAAATTGTGTTACATAGTGTTATTATTATTATTATTATTATTATTATTATTATTATTATTATTATTATCACAATTATTACCTCTGTCTCCTATCCCGTTCTCCACTCACTGAACACACAACCCCGAGTGGGTGAAAACATGTTGGATTTATTCAGCTGTACCGAGACTCGATTGCTAATCAATCATTCAATTGGAGTCTCAGTACAACTGCACGTGAATTAATAAAGTGCAATTCCCTGTACTCACATATTACTTTTTACTTGCATGTGAAGTGCTGTGCAATCCTCATGCCTAAATAAATATACATTTGAAACACTCGTGTTACACAGACCTGTTTATATCCCGTGTACCAATAATATGCACACAGATTTCTGACAGGTATTTGATTTTGTTATACATGAAAAATGAAGTGCTTACGATAAAAGTGTGGGTTATGAATAATAGACATTACATGCAAACAATGAAAATACAACAGGATATGTCAGTGTCCATTTTATCCTCCTTGTTGAATGTTAGTGAGTGTATGCTTGGGGAAGGAAGAGTAAGAGACACTAATTTTCTCTGTCAGGGAAAGTGTAGTACTCCCTAGAGCCCTTGGGAGAATGTTCTTGAATACATTAAGTTGTTGATCCATTGTATTGGATCAAACCGCAATCCATACCAGACTTACTGATGAAAAAGCCAATTGGACGGGACTTAACTAATGGGATGGCAACCCCCAGATCTATAATATTTAGGTGCATATTTACTAATCTTTCTGGTGAAGTGTTTTAATGAACCTGTCACAATAGGTTATTTTGATTTATAGCTTTTGTATTCAATCCCTACTTTAACTCCATTCAGGATAGAACTGTACATTACATTAGCAAAACACAGAAACTATGTTTTCTTAGTGCCCGTTTGGCATTCTCTGGCCCCAGGCAGGAAGAGCCTCCGTACTTGTCTTCAACAGGCAGACTGGTCTTGCATAACTCACAGGGATAAATCACAGGCATGATGTAAGTAGCAAGGCAGTGTACGGTAATGTACTGGTGCTGCCTCATTCTGCTTAAAGACAGTGACAAGGCAGGTCATGACCCAAACAGTGGTTGAAACCGGACCGGGGATGTAAGCACCAGTCGGTTCAGTACTGGGCCAGAAACCTGGAATGGTACCGGGTCGGTTCGGTACCAGTTCGGTGACTGTAGCACCGGGCCGGTATGGTATTTTTTCTGAAGTGTGCATGTGCTCCTAATTTGAAAAATAGAAAAACAGTGCTGGTTTGAAAGCTATTTAAAACTCTCTAAAAACATTGATTTTAATTGCAATTTGATTTTTTAACAATTTTTATTTTCATTCTATATTAAACGTGTTTTTCAAAAGTGCATCCTATGACTGTTGCCATAAACACAGGTTTAAAGCTGCTTTATATGTTGATCAGTGCAGAGACCAAGGGTTTTGAATAAACGACTGACCTTGCTTTTAAAATGTAATAGATATTACAAAAGCATAAATAAGTGCTATACATTTATTTTAAATAAAAAAAATACTAATTAGTTATGTTATAAACTACTGCATTTATTTCTGCTTTCCTTTTCTTTTTTCATAACTGAGCATTTGTGTACTTCAGAATTGTATTGCTGCAGAGCTCCAGAAAAAATATTGTGGAAAGGACGATATAGGGAATCGTGGTGATTGAAGTTCTACGCTGGTGATGACCTCACAATTGAAAGGAATAATAAAAAATATACACAATAAAAATAGTCAAAAAATAACCAAGCCACCAAAGACAGTATTTTACCCGTTAGATACTTTCAAAACAAGTCAAATTTGGCTGGAAAACCTCCAATCTGGCAGCACTATTATTTTTTGTTTAAATATGTTGTCACCTTATTTATCTGTGTCTTGCAGACAGTATTTTGTTGTTTAAAAAGGTGACATTTATCGTAATGTATATTTACGTTTAGTTTTTATTATAAATGTATTTTATCTTTAGGAAATTGCTCGCTGTATTTTTGTTTTTTTAACAAATAAATATTTTTAAACACTATTTTGTCGGTTAAAATTACAACTTGCCAAATGTTCTTTTCCTTTCAAAAATGTAATTCGTGGATATGTCATATACTGTGGCGTAAGCAGTAAGTGTTTTTAATTATTGTTTATGTAGGCTCACTTTTACAAAGTTATATTATTTTCATGGTAAATTGCTCAGTGACTTTGAACCTTTTCAATAAATTGAGGGGGAAAATTGGTATAAACACCTTTCTTCATGTAGAGAAAACTGTTTTTGATGTTTTAATCAAGTCTGTGGGATATCTAAACCTGTTTTAATATAGAAAATGTACAGGTTTTTAGTGCAAGATGGTGTTTTAAGGTGTATATATAATTTGAGAAACGCACAAAACGATTGGCTTCCTATACATACTGTCCTAAAGTGCAGTTATATTATTAAATTAACATCTGTAATCCTAGCTGACATCGTGGATGTACTCGCACAGCACCAAATACTGTACTAATAATTCAGATAGCTCTCCAATTTAATGTAGTACCCAGTGCAAATCTCTGATCCTCACTTCTACAATAAAAGTCCCCACTCATCAGTAGTTGTATTTCAGGAAAGGTAAAACATCATACCACAGGTTATACTTTTTACTTGTAGATTATTATGTGAAACTCCATGTGAGAACTTGGTCTTAGCATTATCTGATTTGTTTTAATTATTATCTTTTACACCATATCTCATGAATCAAATATAAAGATATCATGAATATAATATAAAGACACCATACAGCATTCAATCCCATGCCATACAGTAATACTTATGTCTATAAACATTTCTCAATAACAAAGATATTTTAAAAATACACAGTATTAAAACAAAACAATATATACAATATATGTACACAGTTCAAAATATACAATAAAAAACAATATATACAATAAAAACAAAGGTGTAAGGGTGGGTATGGGAAGGGAAGGATATACAGTGCTGTAACAGGACGAGCAGCCCTGTTCAGTTTGTTTATTTTTAGAACAGGGTCTCCCCCTCCGCCCCTGTGTTATTTTTTATGTTTTATGATTTATTTATTGTTTTTAAACATTTTGCTTTGTTCTGTCGTATTTTGTGTTCATGATTTGTTTTTGTTAAACCTTTTTATTTTGCTCTGTGAGCAGTGTCTCTTTTTGTTTGTTTACATATTTTATTTATTTTTGTGTTTGAAATAAAACGGCGCACACCACGTCTTTTTTTTGCACTGCAATTAACTGTGTGTTATTCTTCCTCATTCTGGCCTGACATTACCGCTCAGCCATTTCCTGTCACACGTGGTGTCCAGCGTGGGATCACCAGCGCCTCCTAGATGCATGCCGGAAGAGGTATTGCAGAAGGGTACTGCAGTTTTTCATTTTTTTTATTATAATTTTTTTGGAGTGAGGAAGAGGAGGAAAGATGGGAGGAAGAAGGGGAAAGGTGGGAGGAAAAAGGAGGAGCTGGAGGAAGCAGCAGCAACAGCCGCAGCAAGTCTGGCTGACATGCTTGAGGGGGGAGAAGTGGTGCTTTGAGGTTGACAAGACGGGCCATGTGTCGCCTGACTGATACCGCTCTCCACCTCAGGTGGAACCAGGGCTACAGCCACAGGAGGAGGTTGGCTGGGAAGCCCTCCTCCACAACATGGGAGTGCAGTATTGCTGCTGCATCTGTGGGGATTGGGGGCATTTCTCAGCGAACTGCTCCTTCCCACCAGAGGAACGCCTGCTGCGCCCACCCCCACTACAGCCCAAGTGGGAGGAGCTTGAACATCCTGCGCCTGAGTGGGAGGAGACCGAACATCCTACTCCTGAGTGGGAGTAGCCCAAGTGTCCACAGCCCAAGAGGGGGAAGGCCAAGTCCACAACCCAGGTAAATTGGGCCCTAGGTGGGTAGCCCACCAATCCCAAGGCCACTGAGCTGCAGGGGCCTATCTCTCAAAGGCTACTAAATAGGCCTCGGGATTATCCTCCAGCTAAATCTTCACCACCCTTATCTTCGGTTCAGTGTTTTTAATAAACAAAACCAAAAACAATCAAAAAGAACCACTCCTCTACCAGCAATGGTATCGGGAGAACACGGCTGGTTTACAGACCAAAACAAAGAAACAATAACAATCCAACAGTCCCAAACACGAAAGTGTGCTCTTTAATCCACAGGATGGTGCTGGTGTCATGTAGTGAGGGTAGTGCTCTGGTGATGTGGGCTGGCTCCGTGGCTACAGCCGCTGGCTCCGTACTCCTCCTCTGCAACACACAACAAAACAACACGTAACAAACCAACAAAACCACAGGCTCCAGCCGTCAGGTTACACTTGTTCAGCGCAAAGTGACTCACCAATGTAGCTGCTTCCCCTTTGTACCCATGACCTCCTCCCTGCAATCAACTCATCACCATGGTTTCTCCAATAGAGGGCCGACCCACAGCTGATAGCAATGGAGTTGTTCTGGGTACGTGCAACTACGCCCTCCCCCCAATATGGTCACCTGCCGGTTTCCACCTACCATCAAGGCAGTCCATCTAGGAGGCAACGTACCAGCGTCTTTACAAAATGCCCTTTCTGATTGGGAGGGAGATTTACCACATCGATCCTTTCTGTCTTTATCACAGGCCAATATAGCATCCATGCACTTTGAGAAGTTGTTTATTAGGACATGAAATGTCCTTTTGCAGTAATGCTAAATTTGGCAGCTGCACCAAAGGCAACGGAAGGCAGTAGCTCTGTCAAAAGCGACTGCTACTGGTTCATAGCTTCAAAAAGCTGTTCCATTTGCCCCTCAACCTGGCCAGTACCAGAATGCCTGCTATGGCGGCTCCTGTTCCTCTTCCTTGGTGGAGGATAGGGGGAGCTCTTCGAGCCAGATGATGAAGAGGAGGATTTAGAGGAGCACAGGCTCATCCTGCTCCTACCCCTAGAGTATTGTCTCTTAGCTTCCGGTGTAACAGAGTGTGGCAACTGCCTTTTCAATATCCTCTTTAGCTGTGGTCCTTCCAAGGACCACCTGTCATGCTTATCCTGTGCTAATGTTTCTTTTGCAACCAGCACAAAGGTGAAACCCAGGCATGGTGCAAGGTTGAAAAAACAGTTCAGGCATGCAGTGTATGCACTCAAGAACAGACAGTAAGCTGACTGGTGCTGAAAACTGTTGTATACACAGAGTACACAAAAATGGAACACTGGTAACAGCCTTGGTGTAAAAACGGACAGAACCGAGTTACTGGTACCAGTTCTGGTACCAACCAGGTGACTGGTACTGGCTCTAGTACTGACAAGGGTACTGGCTCAGGTACTGACCAGGGTACAGTCTCTGGTACAGACTGGTACCGGGCTGGTACCAAGACAAGTGCCGTGCAGGTAAAGACCTGAAAAAACTATTGGCAAACTGCAAGTATGCACAGTAAAACAGAGAGTGGCTGCAGTTGTCTGCTAGCTAGAAACAAATCTAGTAGCCTTCGTTGTCAGTGCAGCAAAGCAAACACAGCAATGACATAGAGACACTTGGAATATCCTCCTCCCAATTTGACAGAGCAGTGTAGAAAGCAATAATTCTTTTTTTTTTTTTAAGTGAATTAATCATCTTAGCTTCGTAGTTATGACTTGAAGTCAGAGCTCACTCCTTCCTCAGACAAGGCTGAAAGAGAAAATGTCGCTGAGCCTTATGCTTCACTGGTATTTATCTCCTGGGGTGGAGACAACATCTGACACATACAGGGCTCTTAAAGGAGCATCTTTGATATAAGTGCTCAGGTAATTCAGGCTATAAGAGATTATATCTCATCAGGTAATGGTTACATTTTGTAAACTTTATTTCTGTACAAATTTTGTAAAAGTTAAAAACAGATTACCTTATGTCATGCCTTCCAAGGTCTACTGTATTGCTATAAGCTAATGTAGCGTCAAATTGAATGGGATTCTGTGTGTCTTCAACCTGCAATCACCCTCTGTCTGTCAAATTTTAATGTATTTGTATTGGCTACAAGATGCAAGCTGGCAGCTGGCCTCTACCACTCATAATTAGACTTAATCTTGACGTGTCTGTTAGCAGGCAGGTTATGGGTCACTGTGGCTACGTGCTTAAGTTTTGATTTCCATGCTACTTGCTTCAAGTTTTGATTTCATATGCCATTTTTCTTGCTTTCATTTTAGGAAAAAATAAAAAATAATAATAATAATAATAAAGGTCATCCAAAGGCTAAACTGAACCTTCTTGAACAGGGAGGACCAAAACAAAACTGCCTTTTTAATTGCTCATGGTACGAAAAAACAAAATGGTTAACTGCTAGTATCCACTCCTTGGTTTTTCAAACTGGCTCGTCATCTTCCCAGTGGATTTCTGTGCACTACAGTGATTTAAAAAATCTTCCACGGGCTGTAAAGATATTTTTTCTACAAATGACATCACTCAAGACTTATCAATCAAGTACGTCCACCATGCTTTTGTTATATTTAGTTGCTTGCCTTATGTGCTGTGTATACTATATTACTGTATGACATGTCTTATTAAACTACAAAGTACCTTTTGAAATGTGCCACATTTTATTGCATATAATAAAAAGACAGCCCAGTTCTGAATGCTGTCTAGATCGTTTTGAATTACCTTTGCTGTGCAACAGTGTTAGCCACTCCTATTTTTGTGTCATCTTCAAATTTAACAAGTTTGCTTACTGCACCAGAATCTAACTCATTAATGTAGATTAGAAAGAGCAGATGACCTTATACTGATCCCTGAGGTACCCTACTGGTTACCTCGCTTCATTTTGAGGTCTATCCTCTAATCAGTACTTTCTGTTTTTTACATGTTAACCCTAATCCATGTGCTTTCATTTCCTTGAATCCCTACTGCGTTCAGTTTGATAATTAATCGTTCATGCAGAACTTTGTCAAAAGCTTTCTGGAAATCTAAATAAACCATCTTGTATGCTTTGCAATTCTTCATTGTCGATGTTGCATCCTCAAAAAAATCAAGCAGGTTAGTTAGACACGATCTCACTTTCCTGAAACCATGCTGACTGTCTCCCAGGTACTGTTATTATATAGGTAATTTTCCATTTTGGATCTTATTTGGATCATAGTTTCCATAAGTTTACATATAATATTAGTCAGGCTTATTGTTCCACAGTTACCTGGTTCGGTTTTGTCTCCCTTTTTGTGGATCGGTGTTATGTTTGAAATTCTCCAGTCTGTCGATACAACCCCTGTGTCAAGAGACTTGCTTGATCTTGGTTAGCGGTTTGTAAATAACTATTTTCATTTCATTGAGTACTCTTGGGAGGATCTTATACAGCCCAGGGTGATTTGTTTATTTTGAGAGCTCCTAGTCCCTTTAACATTTCTGTCTCTGTTGTGCTAAAGCTATTTAAAACTGGATAGGAACAGGTTGGCATGTGGGGCATGTTGTCCATATCCTCCTTTGGAAAGACTTGTGAAAAGTAATCATACACCTATGATTTTGCCATTTGTATCTCGAGACATTTTACTTCCTCCTTGAATGTTTTTTTGCTGTTGTAATATTGGAAAACATGTTTGAAATTGGTTTTAAACCCCTTGGCAATGTTAATTTCTATCTCTCTTGGCATTTCTAAATTCCTTTTGATAATAAGAATGATAATAAGAAAATAGCTAACATTGTAGTTGCAAAAGGTCTTTTAAAGTGGGTAGTGTCCCGTTCCCCAGCACCTAATTAGCATGATTTGGAGATGTTGACACTCCAGCTCCATGGCTGTGCCCTTTGTGCTCCATGCTAGAACTACCTGCAGTGACATAGCAGTCCCTTGTTAAGCCTGTTAACACCGCCTATAGTACAGATGCATCCATTTTATGTTAACAAGGGAGTTCAATTTAAAGGGAGAGTCATGCAGGGAATAACAATACACACTGTTTTTAACCCTCACCAATACACATTGAATAAGAAGTACTATAACAGCCATTCGATCAGTCAGTCACCAACATATAATATAAATAAACACAAATAAGGAAGGTATGTGTGAATGCTAGCATTTAAGTAGAGGAAACCAGCTCCCTCCTTTTTTACAGTATCGTACATCTGGTCCACTGACATTATTTTACAGTGCTGGAGGACGCCTAGTCCCGTCTTTATAATACTTTCTTCCTTGTTGCTCTGATTGCGTATAAGCTTGTTTTTCCTGAGGATGCTAAATAATTGTGTGTGTGTGTGTGTGTGTGTGTGTGTGTGTGTGTGTGTGTGTGTGTGTGTGATACATCACAATACAAATAGCCATCCTCCAAACATCAAACAAACGCTCAACAAAAATGTTTGTGTTTCATCTTGTCCATTCCAACTCCAGGGAAACGACGACAGGAGGCGATGAAGACACCAGCTCAAAGAATGTAAGGTAAGTCTGCGGTTACTGATTTAATCTTTATTTTTTTGGTTATCAAACACAACACTGGCAGACATGCAGCTTGTTTTGTAAATGCACAACAACACCACTGAATAATTATTTTGTATCCTCAGGGAAAGCAAGCTTTTTTATAAACTTGTCAACATTTTTCAAAGATGTACTGCTTTTCTTCTTTTAAAAGTTGAACTTGCTGCTTGTTCTCGTATGTGATGTATCATGTTTTGATCTGTTTTCTCCTGTCCTCCCTCTTACTCCCTCTTACTCCTTCCTTCTACTCTCCAATCCCACTCTCTCTTCTCTCACTAGTTCAGCCAGCTTTTTAAATTTGCTGCTTCTACCCAGATGGCACTGGCTGACTTTGCAACAGATTTGGGGAAATTTAGTTTTTCATATAATGTGGCATCCCGTTTTACATTTTTATTACGTACAATATTAAAATCTTTACTATTGTACCATTTACATACCTCTCCTATGCCATACAATATATATATATATATATATATATATATATATATATATATATATATATATATATATATATTGTGAGCCAGCTCACAAGTTTACCACCAGGAGTCATTCATGGCAGGTTTGGTGTGAGCCCACAGAGGTTGCCAGAAATGATCAGATGGACCTGTGGGCAGCATACATGCCTGCCATGATGTCAAGGATTTAACGGACCGACAGGCTGCAGGTGTGGTTAGGTAGGCAATTAGGGTTTGACTATTGTTAGACTATCATTGGCCTTAATTGGCCCACACCTGTAGCCTGTAACGGCCAAATGCCTGGCTGGTAAAAGGGAGCATGTGCCGCTAGTCTGGTGGGTTGTTTGTTTGGTTTGCCTGCCTGAGAACTTCTGAGGACTATCTACAATAAGATCGGAACGGGATAACGTGGTGGTCTTTTGCATCTGCAATTCCCTGTTCTCTGCAGGGGCTATGAGGAACGGCCTGTCCGCTGCTGAGATTCGCAAAGGGACTGGACTGCGGAATAAGGGTAGGAGAAGGGTTCCTAAAGAAGAAACCTAAAACCCAGGTGGAATTACCTATTCACCAACTGGACGGGGTTATTGGTCCGGTTGGTTTACATCAGCAATTTTGCTTTGGTGATTTGGTTTTTTGTTTGAAACCTTGTTTGGACTGTTTATTTTCTTTTGGACATTGCAATATAAGAGCCAGCTGTATAGAATACTGGAATAAAGACTTGCTTTGTTTTGGAAACTACTGCCTGTTTTCTTCGTGTGCACCTACCCGCCCACAATATATATATATACACAGTACCAGTCAAAAGTTTGAGTACACTTTCTGGAAACTAGGTTCTTTTCATAACGTTTTACGTCGTATACATTGTTGTAAATACTTCAAAATGAAAACACATGTTACAATATACTAAACAAAACATAAGGAGTATCAAAGCAATGTTCAAGAAAATTGAAAATTGTCTCTAAATCTTGGATTCCTCAAAATAGCCACCCTTTGCCTTAATAACAGCCTCACAAACACAAGGCATTCGGTTAACAGGTTTCAACAGGAAATCACCCGACATGACTTCCCAGCTCTTCTGCAGCAATTCCCAGAGATGGAGGGCACTTGTGGGTAGCTTTGCTTTAACTCTTCTGTCCAGGTCATCCCATACAAGTTCAATGGGATTGAGTTCTGGAGACTGGGCAGGCCAGGTCATTAGATTGAGTTGTCCTTCGCTTTCCTTCTTTGCCAGATAGTTCTTGCACAACTTTGAGGTGTGTTTCGGGTCATTATCATGCTGCAGAATGAAGGACTGCCCAACGAGCCGTAATCCTGATGGAATGGCATGCCTCTGAAGTATGCTATGATAGCCATGCTGATTGAGCTTGCCATTGACTTGGTAAAGATCACCAACTAT
This sequence comes from Polyodon spathula, assembly GCF_017654505.1. Taxonomy (NCBI): domain Eukaryota; kingdom Metazoa; phylum Chordata; class Actinopteri; order Acipenseriformes; family Polyodontidae; genus Polyodon; species Polyodon spathula. The sequence goes on from NC_054538.1 coordinate 44,634,408, forward strand.
GTCACCAGCAAAGCAACCCCAGACCATGACACTGCCTCCTCCATGCTTGACAGTGGGAACCACACATGCAGAACTCATGCGCTCACCCTCTCTGTGTCTTACAAATACTCGGCAGTTGAACCCAGATATTTCAAATTTTGACTCATGGTCCATAAGACCGACTTCCACTCCTCAAACATCCAGTTTCTGTGTTTTTTGGCTCAAGCAAGTCTCTTCCTCTTATTCTGCACTCTTAACAATGGTTTCTTTGCAGCAATTCTTCCAGTTTCACGCAATCTCCTCTGAACATTTGATACTGAAACATCTGTACTTCTAGTAGCATTTAGTTGAGCTTGTATTTCGGGGGCAGTTAATCGTCGGTTTCGCAGACTTGTGACTCGAATGAACTTGTTCTTTGATTCAGAGGTCAGTTTCTTCAAATCATTTGATGGTCTTGGCCACAGCAGTTACAGTCACTTGCAAAGTTCTTGCGATTTGTCTAAAAGATTGACTTTCATTTCTTAATGTCTTTTTTCTTTGCTTAACTGGGCGTATTTTGTCATTTTCTGATCCCTTACATTCAGGAATGACAAACTTGTGCCTATGCTACCTATATTTATAGTAATCATGGACCCTCACCTGTTAACAATAATGGGTGACAAAAGGTTAATTAGGTAACATGCTAGTTAACTCAGAGAACATCAAACAAAGACACTTTTATACTTGGGCCAGTGTTCTAACACCGTGTTATACACATTTCAGACTTTTAACTGACTTGGGCTTCAGACTGAAATCCCCTTGCTTTAGGTGACCATTTCATTGAAATTGACAAAATTTACACTTTCATTTAAAAAAATTTTGAATGCAATTCAATTATGATTATCAGCTTATATAAGTACATGTATCATATAATGACATATTAAGTGTTTATAAACAAGTTTATACAGTTAAAATCATAGATAATCATGAAAATCCTAGTTTCAAGCAGGTGTACTCAAACTTTTGACTGGTACTGTATATATATATATATATATATATATATATATATATATATATATATATATATTCGAGTATATAGAGAAATAGGTTCAATTTCTTTAAGAGAAATAAAACATAAAACATATTGACCAAAGCCCAACTGGGCCCACCCAATAGTCATTTAGATCATGTTTTATGGTGCAGATATCCCTAGAGAAAGTCTAAGAAAGAATGCAAACACACAGTTCTGCTTGAAAGTTTGTGAACCCCTAGTGTAATTCAAGAAATTTCAAGAATTTTTTACTATGAAATCCTTGTTTAATCAAAGCCAGTCTTTATTAAAAGAAAAGTTTTATATTTACAAATGCCATGTGTTTTTTAGTGGCATTGATGCATATAGTAGAATTAAGATAGGCAAATAAGAATCAGTGCATGTTCAAAAATTAGTGAACCTCAAGTTGCATTAGCTCAATCAAGAAAGTAACTATAATCAGGTGGGCAAATAATTGGGTACCAAGTTAACCAATCAAAGAGCAAATCTACAGGACAAGGTTTGGGCAGCAATCTCCTACATAAAGGTAAGAAATCTGGTCAGTTTGGTCTTACCTGTGTAACGCACACCATTCCATGATGTAAGGAGACCTCTGAGAACCTCACGAAGAGAGTAGTAAGTGCTCATCAGTCTTGAGAGGGTTATAAAACCATTGCAAAACATTTTGGGCTCTATCAGTCTACTGTAAGACAAAAAGTCTACAAATGGAGAAAATTTAAAACCACGGTGACTCTACCTAGATGTGGATGTCCTTCAGAATTATCCTACAGAGCAACACGAAAACTCATAGAGGAGGTCAAAAAGAAACCCAGAACCACAACAAAAAATCTGCAGGCCTCCCTTGCTGCAGCTGATGTCAATGTTCATACCTCAACAATAAGAAGCAAACTGAACAGCAATGGTATTCATGGGAGGGTAGCCAGGAGGAAACCTTTGCTCTCCAAAATGAACATCGCTGCTCATCTTAAGTTTGCAAAAGACCACCTGGATGATCCTGTAGATTTCTGGAAGAATGTTCTCTGGACGGATGAGTCTAAAGTGGATCTTTTTGGGCACAACCGCAAACGCCACCAAAATAACCTTATCCCAACTGTCAAGCATTGGGGTGGGAGTGACTTGATTTGGGGCTGCTTTTCTGTCTCTGGCCCTGGATGACTCACCATCATTGAGGGAACCATGAATTCAGAGTTATACCAAAAACTGGAGGAGAGCGTCAGGCCATTCGTCAGTCAGTTGAAGTTGCACCGAAAATGGGTATTGCAGCAAGACAATGGTCCTAAGCATTCCAGCAAATCTACCAAAGAATGGATTAAGAGGAAGAAATTTTGTGTTTTGGATTGGCCAAGTCAAAGTCCAGACCTCAACCCAATAGAAATGTTGTGGCAAGACCTGAAGCGGGCTGCTCATGCAAGACAGCCCTCAAATGTGAAGCAGTTGCAGCAGTTATGTAAGAAGGAATGGACAAAAAAGACTGATTAGTAACTATAGGAAACATTTGGTTGAAGTCATCGCTGCTAAAGGAGGTGCCAAGAGTTATTGAATCAAAAGGTTCACTTACTTCTGCACGCAATGATTTTTGAGTTTCTGTTAAATAAACATGTTTGTTAAATAAATCAGGAAAATATATGTTAATTTTTGTGTGTGTCTGTTATTCAGATTATCTTCGTCAAAAATTTAGATTTAGATGAAGGATTTATAAGGTTCTTTGTCTAAAATACATGAAAAGAAAGATCACCCCATGTAGAGTTCACATACTTTCAAGTAGCACTGTATGTTAAAAAATAAATATGTACCAAATCAAATATTTTAAACATCAAACAAACTCAGCAAAAATGTGAACAAAAATACAGATCAAAGAATCCTGATACGTTTTCAATATGAAACGTGATGTGAGAAAAAGCTAGCCACGGCAAGACCTCGACATTGTTTTCTTGAAGTCATGCAACTGTAATCCTAGCAATATTTGGTCTTATGTTAAAGGCATTCTTATGTTAAAGGAGATACCTCCCCACATCATCACATTTCCACCCCCCCACCCGTTGGCTTGAACAATGCAACAGTCAGCATAATGCTCACCATGTACTTTCCACACGTTATCTTCCGTTAGGTCTGTCAAGGGCAAAACAGCAATCATCAGTTGCCGCCACCGCAGATGTTCTCTTGCACACAGAAGACAGCAATTTCATCTCTCAGCTGTCAGCATGTTACCCCTGAATGGCCTCCAAGCATGCAAATAATTTTCATGCAGATGATGAGCTACAGTCATTCTGCTGATGTGTGGGTTATTTCTTCCCGAAATTTCTGGAGCGGTAGCCACTGCAGTCTGAAAACGATTACGCAGATGGATCAGTCGGATATGATGGTCCTGGGACTGTGTGGTGACCCTCTGCCTTCCAGGACGTGGCCTGTCCCTCACAGAACCAGTTTCCCGGTTTCTCTGGACTAGTCTGCTGATTGTTAAAGCAGAACATTTCATTCCCGCAAACAGGCCACCTTCAATCATGCAGGTAGCAACCAGGCTCTTCATTAGTCAAGCGGGGCATGGTCGTATCGCTGTTTTTGTAAGGTGCTGGTTTTTTTATTCCACATGAAGGGCAAATAGTGTCCTGTTTGTACCTTAAAATGTTGCCGATCAGTTCTACTCCATGATGCTCAATGTCTACCCTAACAGAAAGGACACCCTTCAAGATGTTAATGCTACATCCACTGTGTTGGTATTGTACATACATGGAGCACGAGACAGACTTCCACACAAACTTCCACTCAGTTCATCCATTCAGAATACAATTATATTATTGTTTCAGTAATTACCATAGATTACAGACTTTCTTTTTTACCAGGCAACCATAATCAGTACACCTGTTTGACAAGTATCATAGAAGGTTCAAACTAGCTTTGAGTGCAGAGAAATTTAACCAGTTAACCAATGTAACACAACTTATTATATTCAATATATTATCAAACAAGATAGGCTCTGTAATTACTTACTCACCATTTTACAGAATGCCACATGCTTGAACTTGTATCACTTGACACCGGATACATTTTAATTGGCTTCAAGTGGTATTTAAATATGCCAAGGGACGGATGTACACTTATCCATCAATGGTGATAATTTGACCTAGTTCTTCATTAAACGAATATTCTCTCCCAGACTGTTGTGAAACCTGGAGGAAAACCTATTTGGAGACTGTACATGCTGCTCTAGGTTAGCATTCTATTGCCACTTGAATTCAATGCGAGGTTAGACTCTTGCACTGTTGATTTTATTTGGATAGCATTGTACAGTGTGTTCTGTGTTACTCTATTCAGTGTTCTTTCTTATTTTCGTTGTGTAGGAATGCTAGTGGAAATTAGTTTTAATGCGCACTGCTGCAAAATCTCCAGGACGTTCTGCAACTTTACAAAAAAAATTACAACTGGAGGAGAAGCTTTTGTGTGGCTTCTAACATGGCTTTAAAGGGAACTTTCAGTTTACCGTTTACAGTTTCAACCCTTATCACTATGATAATAAGAATTCTCATTACACAGTCTGCCATCTTACTCTGATTTCAAAAGCTGAGTGAAACCATCTCTCTCTCTCTCTCTCTCTCTCTCTCTCTCTCAAGCTTGGTTGTGGTTTCAGTAATTATTACTATTTATGTAGCCACTGGCACCCACATCTCAATTGGAGCCCCTTGAGGGAGGAGAATCTTTTAATCGGCAGCCACATTCCTGAAAAACACTTTATTAATGAGAAAATGTGATAGCTAATTACCAGCTCATTGAGATCAATATGCTACAATCCTGCTAAAGGCTAACTCACAAGCATCTGGATATAAATAAAAACATTAGAGCTATTAGAAATATTTAGGGGTAGGTGCACTAAGAAGGGCCAGTCACAGAGCAAACATACCACAATTAGCATTTTTGTTCTTAGCAAAGAATACATTTTGTTGTATGTACTAAGAGAAAATATGTTAATGAAAAGAGCCGCAATATATTAATTTTAAATATTTGTTGTGTCTTAGCGAGATCTCTATTGCGAGAGTCGTGTGACATTGTTCAAATAAATAGCAGAAGTTGAGTTGTGGTTTTCTGCAGCAGAAGGTGCTCGAAGGATAATATCTATACATGTAAGGGTGCAAGAAACAAAATAACATTGATTTTGTTAAATGTAAACATCAACTGTACAATGCATTCTGTTCTGTCTTCATTTTACCTGCTTTAATACTGTTACGTAATATTATAGTGGTGCGGTAGCAGGACTTTGTTCCAACCTGACCTGTCATTTAAATAAGGAATATTGACTGAAACCTTAACTTTTTAAAATGAATTTATTAATTATTATAGTATTATTATTTTTAACAAAAAAAGACAACTGAGGAAATTCATTGCAAAAACTGCATTAAAGTAACGTTAAGGTTACTCTAGCAAAACTCTCAAAAGTGAGGAAATTGTAAGTTAATGCAACCTTAACTCTGCACCATTATGCATACGTATGACATCATATATGACATCAGCAATTACATCACTGATGACATAACTGATCACATGACAAATTCTCCCCAAAGACTGGCCATAGGAACATACTGTAAGACTGAGAAATTGTCCCAATGCTTGGTCCCAAAGCATCTGGTAGTTGATCAGTATAATACAGATAGAGAAAACTCTCCTTCCACATTAGTAATAGTGATAACGGTCAAACAAACGCATATAGTTTACTACAGGACAAATACATTTTGTATCATTAACTGGAACAAAACTGTTTATGACATTATCTACAAAAAGGCATGAATTGTTGACTGATGAGAGCTATCAATACTTAGTGTTTTTTTTGTTGTTTTTTTTGTGTGCATTTGTGTAAGACTGCATGTTAAAATTTGGTGATGTTGCTGTTATGTAACTTGGTGTGTACATACCCCAATGGAAATCAATAATTTCTTAGCAATTTTTCAAAAATAAACAATTTTAGGAAAAATCTTTTGACAGAAATACAATGATTCTTGGTTGTAAATCTCCCTCCCAACCTGTGAGGGCACTAAGCAGCGGGAACAGAGTTCCGTGGATGGGCTGGTCTGACAGTTCTTTCCCATGGTTCAAGGAAAGTCAGCCAGCCTGGAAGGGGGTGAGACTCCGTTGCAATAACGCATTGACCCGGAAGCGAAACGACGTGGCAGCCGCAGATTGGAGAGGCGCTTGCACTTGTTTACCAAGGAGTCTTGTGTGACAGCATAAAATTGGACAGAGAATTGTAATCTGTTCCTTCATTTTGATTTGAGCTTTTAAACCTGTAGGAGACCCAGTGATAAAAAAGTACCGTGAGTGTTTTGTTTTGTTGGTCTATGATTGTTTGTAATTATTAGACGGCTAACACATTCCGGAACTATCGCCAAGGGCCAGCACAAAACACGAATAAACTTGTCTCACCCACCACGAGCACGGCAGCTGTTTGTGTTTGTACATTGTGGGAAAGATACATGTGTTTATTATTTGGTACTGCAACCCATTTGTTTTTTTTCCAGTTCATTACAAATTGTTGTTTATTGCCTGGCATTATTATTTGGTCACCAGAACAAGATTAAAATAAATAAAAAACCTTTTCCAACTGGATCTCTGTCTGTTCATTGTGCACTACATCACTCTTGCACCTGTACACAACCAATCACTTTGCCACACGTAGTGTCAGGAACACGGGATCATAGACCGCAACACACTGGCAGAGCTGCTGGAGGTGCTGGACTGCAGATGGGAGACAGAGAAGAGAAAGAGGGAAGGAGCGCTACACTGTGCTCATTGAACAGGTAGGGTTGGTATTTTCCACAGCACCAACCCCTACAGGAACACCAGCAATGTCGGCACCGAAGGCTCGGGTGATGAAGATGGCAGCGGAGGATGACCTGGAGGCATACCTGGTTGCGTTCGAGCAGATGACCACCACCTTGTCATGGCCGCAGGAGTTCTGGGTGAGCAAGCTGGGACCCTGCCTGATTGGGGAGGCTCAGGCAGCCTACCAGGCTATGAGCGACCTCAACGCCACCAGTTATGACCTGGTCAAGCTGGCCATCCTCCGTCGCCTCAACATTACGGCACTCACTGGGTATGGTTCAGGTAGTACCAAAGATCCCCGGAGACATGCCCCAGGGTGGTTTGTAGCAGTTGTGTGACCACATGGTACACTGGCTGACCCCCTGAGGAGAAAACCAACCTGCAAATGGGGGAAACAGTGGTTGTGGAGCAATTCTACCATGTGGTCAGCGCTGATACCTAAGCCTGGATACTGCGCCACAAACACCACACCCTGGAAGACGCCATGAAACTGGTCGAGGATTATGAGGACTCCCTAGAATCCACCTGGATAGGGATAATGTCGGTGCCTGCCCTTCGGAGCAACCGAGCCCCTCCTCTCTATTCTCCTCCACCACCACCACCCTCAGTACCAGCATCCAGGCCTCCGAGATGCACTAATTCGAACCTTTCGACCAGGAGACAAGGTAATGCTGCTACTTCCCTCATCAGAATCGAAATTGTGTGCTAAATGGCAGGGGTCATATGAAGTTATCCGGGCTATAGGAAAGATGAATTATGAAATTTATTAAACCCTGCCATGCAAGGGAGGACTTATTTATAGCCCCAGGCAATGTAGAGGATGATTTTGGCCCCTGTCCAGAGACGCCTAGCACAAAAATCATTTTGATGCAGGAACAATTGGTTCCAGATCAGCAACATAACTGTACACAATCAACTACTTTGCAAAAACACCTCACCAGACTCTTCAAACGTAACGACTATCAGCATGACCAAACAGCTCGATTTTTCTTTCATTACTCCAAAAAACCTTTGACCAGAACACATATCCATCATTCAAATGCCATTTTTCAAACTTTAAGTGATTGTCCTTGTGACATTTTTCTTGGCCAGCTACCATTGAGACCTTCATGCAATACGCGACCTATGGTTAAAATGGAAACCCCAGTCCCATTTGCAGCCAATTCACTTTGAATATCTTTGGCAGTCAATCTCGGATTGTTATTAACTTTCCTCACAATTCTTCTACTTGTTTTTGGTGAAAGAGCCTTTTTTCTTCCAGACCAAGGAAGTGTTGTGACAGTACCATGAGTCTTGTACTTCTTGATAATAGAAACAATAGTTGACATTTGGATACTCAAATGCTTGGAAATTTTCATATATTGTTCTTCAGCTTTATGACAATAATTTTCTGCCTAAGGTCTTCAGATGGCTCTTTACTTTTTCCCATATTGACTTATTGGTAATGACAGCAATCATCATATGCCTAACATTTTTATACTCTCTAAGAATGTTCACCTACAATCCAGCATTTTTTAGATTTTTCTAAAATTAGATTCAGCATTATCATATTGAAATTTCTAGCAACCTTGTAGACAATACTATCATAACATCAAAGGGTCTGAATACTTTTGAATTAGCATTTTTGGAGTTTTGCAAAAAAATTACGAAATAAATAATTGTAGACAACTGATTCACTGACAAGCTATGTACATAGGCCTTTTTTTAACATCGCTTCTTTGACCTTGAATTATTTGTTAGGGCATGGCACATCTTTGGAAAGGGCTGCCAGATGTGTGCCTTGTACAAGGGAGACAATGGATGCTGTGACAGGAGGAAAAAGTGGCCAAGCCCCAGCTCCTTCGTGTCATGGATCTGATGTAACAGCAGCCCTGTGCACGGCTGGGGCCATCACAGGGTGTCCCCAAGTTGATTGGACCTTATGCAGAAAGTGCGGGTGGACAGGGGGCATCAAGGTCCGTCTAGAGGGAGCTGAGGGCCTATCAAAAATGGAGAGCTTTGGCTTGGACTCCTCAGGCTACGGCACTTCATGTGCTGTGGTGGCTCTTTTCAATAAATACTGTTCTGTTGAGAAGGGGAGAGGCCCTAGTGGCTCATCCTCCTCCAGCTCTTCCAGTTGAGGTCCCTGTAGCTCTACGGGAGTTCCCGAAGCAGCGAGGGACATGGAATCATCCTGCACCCACTCTTGCACTGCAACAGCCGCTTGCACCACAGAGTGAGCATGGACGGGTTGCACCAGGCGCGCCTCAGTCAGTGCCTTCAAGATTTGGAGCATGAACCGGGGGGGGGGGGTGATCACTCTGTTCGATACATCATAGGCCTTTTTTTAACATCGCTTCTTTGACCTTGAATTATTTGTTAGGGCATGGCACATCTTTGGAAAGGGCTGCCAGATGTGTGCCTTGTACAAGGGAGACAATGGATGCTGTGACAGGAGGAAAAAGTGGCCAAGCCCCAGCTCCTTCGTGTCATGGATCTGATGTAACAGCAGCCCTGTGCACGGCTGGGGCCATCACAGGGTGTCCCCAAGTTGATTGGACCTTATGCAGAAAGTGCGGGTGGACAGGGGGCATCAAGGTCCGTCTAGAGGGAGCTGAGGGCCTATCAAAAATGGAGAGCTTTGGCTTGGACTCCTCAGGCTACGGCACTTCATGTGCTGTGGTGGCTCTTTTCAATAAATACTGTTCTGTTGAGAAGGGGAGAGGCCCTAGTGGCTCATCCTCCTCCAGCTCTTCCAGTTGAGGTCATGGAATCATCCTGCACCCACTCTTGCACTGCAACAGCCGCTTGCACCACAGAGTGAGCATGGACGGGTTGCACCAGGCGCGCCTCAGTCAGTGCCTTCAAGATTTGGAGCATGAACCGCCACGGAGGTGTAGCACGCCATGGTGAGGGAGATATATCCCTCTGAGAGGAGGTCGAGGGAGCAGGTTCGGCAAAACACTTGTACTTGTTCTCGACCAAATGCCTGATGAACACTGCACAGGCCTCACAAAAGGAGTGATCCTGGAATGCCTGATGAGCATGCTCAGCACCAAGACACCACACACATTGGCCGTGCTTATCTTCTGAAGGGAAAGGCTTTCTCCCACAAAGCGGTGCCAAAGCTTTTTATTTATGATCATCATACATAATATTTTCAGAGCAGAAACACCGTATTTACATTTTTTCAAAAACAGCACATATACATAAACATGAAAAACTGTAATAAAAGAAAGTTTATGCAATAAACTTCTGTGTAAACAGGTGTAGAAAGCTGTATGCATAGATAAAATTATAAAACATAACTAGTTATAAAAATAGCATAAAGCAAAAATATAACTACTTATCCAACGTGAAGCCGCTTTAAGTGAAATAGAGTTCAAAAGCTCTGTCTATCTGTTCAGATTTCTATTACAGCTTTCCTAGCACAATCTACGCAGAAAAACAAGCTTTTCAACTGCCTTTTCACAACGGGCGCAGACATCAAAAGTTCAGTTTCTATTGCATTTAGAAACCTGGCGTTGTCTTTTATTCCATGTGCTGGCTAAAGGTTGGGGGGCATTTGCCGGTTGGCTTTTGTGTCTCTTATCAAAATGCTTCTGCAGTAGCTCCAGGGCTAGCTGCAAAATGAAGTCCATCTGAGTGATTGTGTTGCCGGTGTACTCCTTGTACATTATAAAAAACAGCCACAGGCCACATGCGAGTACTACCTTTGACAGAATACAGCCATGCCATTTGATCCAACAGTCTCTGGCTTTCATTTAGCATCAGTCCAGATGGTCACTGATCTGTGCAGAGAGCTTAGAATACGCACAATTAAAAAAAAAAATTGCTCCGTCACACTCAGGATGACACCGTCATTCTGCTTGAGAAATGTAGTGTAAATAATAATAATAATAATATGATATGTCGAATTCCTTTCATCAGTGTTTCAAGCACTCAACAAGATTATAATATGTTATTTCACAATGACTTTGATTTTATTATAATGTCCAGACTAAATTGTCAGCTATATTGTATTGATTTCAATATGCCACATAAACTGCAGGTCTGGAGGTTGAAGAAGCAAGTGCTTATAACTTATTCATTTTTACCATTCTGCAGCTGGGTATTTCATTCAAATATTTAGTAACATTAACAACAGACATGCACGAGATATTCACATACGCAGAGATATTTAAGTTTGATTTGCAAAAGCCATTCAGAAAGCGGCTATGGCAGTGCTAGTGTTAAGCAGTAAGCCAGGCACACAACATCTGGAATAAATAAAAAAGGAGAGAAACACAAATATAGAAGTTTCAACCACGATATATATTTAAATGTAGTTTAAATTCACAATATGCTTGTACAAAACAAGACTAATAAAATTCCTGCTGGAGTTAAGGTAGAAAAGAGAGAATAAATAACATTAATAATTCTGTGTCACCAAGTGCAAGAGCAGGAAAGCCCGCTGCTGCCGTTGGCTGGAAGTCTGTAAAAACAGGCTCACGATAAAAAACAATTAAATTATTTAAACAATTTTTTGCTTCAGCTGTATATTTCCTAAGGTGAAAAAACAAGCAGAAATAAAATAAGACAGTCTTATCTAACTGCTTCTGGTGAACTTTCATTCTTTTCAATGCTGTGTCACTGTCTGTGTAGCTGGAAAGGCTGAAATAGAGAATGGCCGCCCTGCATAGTTTTGTCTCCTGTGGGAGTGGAGACAGGCCTGCTGACGTCACAGGCGTAAGACGCAGCTGTGGTAAAGTTTTCAGCTGAATCGGGTGTAATAGATTAACCCATTGTGTAACGGAATACATTTCGTTCTTGAAAGGGAAATGTGTTTCTATGAAAAATCTTTTGTAGTCCCTCGCTAAACCAGATATATTTGTCTGACATTAGGTCGGGTCGGGTGTCGGGTTTAAAAAACTACAATAAAATCGCAAATTATAGTGCTCATTGTGTTTTAAATATATAAATCATTGCACTGAAATAACACAAATGTGTTTTGGGTAGGCTACACATTAAATTTTGAACACAAATCTTGTTAGCCTAGTCTATATACTAGCTTCCCCACATTGCTCTGATTAAGCATTTCTGCAGTCAACAAAACCTCCTAGTCTTTTTCGATAGATTCCCTCCTCCAATTGCTAATTCTCCTTTGAATTTATACATGTACATTTTTATTTCCTGCTGCGTACCATTACTACTTTGCCTCTACAATGTCATTTGCCATGGTGTCTGCCTCAGTTTCATGAATCTGGTCTAGATTCATTTGCAATGTACCTTTGCTGTACAACGTGTTTGGCCACTCCTACCGACTTTTGTGTCGTCCCTGCACAATTAACTAAGTATTGCTGTGTCGAGACCAGAATCTAAATCAGTATGAATTAGGATAGCATAGAACCTAATAATGATCCCGGGTACCCGCTGGTTTACCACACTCCTTCTGAGGTGTTATAAATCGGTACAGTACGCCTTCACAGTATACAGTACAGCTTACTATCCCATAATCTAAATCATTAGTAAAATCAAATGGACACCTAGCTCACTTTCTTTTTACTTTAGCCTGTAGGTATGGTAACACAAAATAAATCATTCTACTGCATTGTGCACATTGGTATACAGTGCTAATAAAAAATTATTTTAAATTTAAATTAAATGATATTAGCATGTTTTCTTCTTCTTAACTTGGCAGCCTAGACAATTAACATAAAATAGATCATGGTGTCGCATTGATAAGTTATGGTGCTTATGAGGATATTTAGTTCTCATAAATATGAATTTCAAAGGACGAGCAACAAATTTAACATTATACCACTAATTTGTATTATCATGTGCAGCCCATAAGCCAAATGTCCATTTTATTTAAGTTAGTTAGGGGTTCAGTGCTAAATTGTACACATAATACAAACCACCTGCACATTAATAGAATAGGTGTTTCCTGTTCCTATACAGATGTTCAGAATGAGCTGGAGGGGTTAGCGGCATATATGTGCAATCTATTGCTCCCAACACATTGGGGAAAGTAGAAATGTCATAGAAATTTATTTTCAATGCTTGTAGTTCACCCTGCTTTTAGGGAAAAATAGGTATTTGACTGTTCACTTCAAAAATGCACTGAACACAACGCGCACTGAGAAATGCAGGCAACAATTGCGACAGTTTAAAACATGCTTTCAAAAGTTCTTAACAAATTGATACAATTGTAAGTGTCGCAATTGCCTCCAGCTTTCGTACACCTCAATATATATTTGAGAACCCTCTCCACCTCCTTTTTGCAAATTTATACAGAAACACCCATAATTACATATTCATCTAAACTTGAACCGCAAACAGAAACTACTGCCGCAAAGCAGTCCCTAAGTCGCAAATAGCATTGCGCTTGTTTAGTACATTTCATCCAAGACTTCTGACTTGCTTGTGACTGGTTTGTGACTATTGAGACAGGCGCAACACTTAAGTACACCTACCCCAAAATGTTTTGCATGTAATTTTTCAAGCCTATTTTTGCTGAGCACCGTCAGGTAAAGCAAGAACATGTAAAAAATAGCTGATATTTCAAATAGCTGAAATAATTAAATATAATTTGCGGAAAGTAAATATTATTTGAAAACATGTAAATAACCTTTGCATAAATCAAATAGTATTTGAAAATAACTAAATACTAGTACAATAGTTGTGTGAATATTAAATATATTCAACCGTCTTTATATATGGAAAGAAATGTAATGAAAGCCAAATCATACCTGCCATTAACAGAGCAGTTGTTCAGAGGTAATTGAGAGTGTTAACTCCTCACTGTTTAGCTCTGTTCACCTCAATTGGTGAAGTGGCCTGTTCTGAATTAATGAAATGAACATGTGTATGTAGCATTCTCCTCCTTGGAGAACCACCTCAACCATCATGAGTTAATCACAAGACCTAATATAAAAGATGCAGTTCCCCAACGCAAGTGAAGTCATATGTCAAGTTACACTGAGGGACCACTGCTGCTACAAACAACACGTGCCTACCAAGGTCTAAAGCCGCATTGCATTTCCTCACACCAGACAATGCTTCCGCCCAGTTCAAAGCTACTTGCAAGCACTGCAAACAGCAAGTTGGCTGTTCAGCCAGAACAACCGCAAATTTGTTTGTCCACCTCAGGGTAAGTGTTTGTTACATAACATTTGTGTTAATAGTGTCTTACATAAACATTGCTCTAGAATGAAGACAGCGTGTCTCAGTAGTGATGCTGAGACTGGTTGTGATGCAAACTGGTAGGATTGTATTGTATTAAAGGGTAACTTGTGTCTTTCCTAGAAGTTGCTAATAAAGGCACTTACCACTCAATGTCCATGTCAATAGTGATATCCCATGCAGTTTATTTTCTCATATGCTTTGAGCCCCAGCATGTGTGAAAACAAACAAACTGCATGGGACATTACTATGTAAAAAAATATATACATTTAGCAAATGTTCTGGTGCTTTAACTATAAGAGTTCAAATGTTGGTCATCAGTTCTAGTTGCATGGCATAGACATGTTTAATGTAGGCCAGATCAACCAAAGATTCTTTATGTTAGTTAGCACCAGTGCCACCTGGAGCACAGCTGTGTATTACCAGAATATAAAGGTAATACTGACACCCAACTTTTGCTGAAAAGTTTTTATTCAAGGTTGATAGAGATACCGTAATAAAATTGTCTCTTTAAAACCTCTCTTGCTTGCTGCCCTTAATTAACATGCATGGGTTTAGACTGTCTGCCAAGCAAAACTTATTTAGCAAGAAGAATGTGTTTTTCTTGGTATCTAAAAATATTAACTTATCATCTGGATGTTGTTGCTGTACTGTCCACTGGATGTCTTTTGGGATGTGGACCAGGTAAAATGTGTAATATTTTGTATTTAATGCTGGTTGGAGTACTATTACCCAATTTTTTATAGATGTAAATTCCACTGACCTCCTTGAGTGACACACCTAAATAAGGGAATGGTCAGCAACTTCAAACTTGAAGAGCGAAGTTGACATCTAGGGATGCAGAAAATCAAATAAATATGTAGACCCTATTACCTGCACAGCCTTATAAGTCAGAGTAAGATCTTAAATGTGAACAAAACTTGATGGACAGCCAGTGCAAATTTTTCAAAACAGGTGTAATATGCTCAGTCCTTTTTGTACCAGATTGTGAAGCTGAATTTTGGGCCAGTTGTAACCCATCACCAGATGAGAAGGCAGCCAAAGCATTACATTAATCAATACGCAATGTTGCTAAAGCATGGATCAAAATCTCAGTATCCTTCTGTAAAAGGTAACAGTGAACTCTAGAAACTCTAGTTTGTAACTGGTAGAAAGAAGACTTAACTACTGACGAAACATGTGCCTCAAAACAGTGCAGAATCTAAGATTACTCCCAGATTCCTGACTAAAGTGGATATAATGGCATGACCACAGAAGGTCAGGGATAGTGATTTCAAGTTGTTTCCTAGTGCCTATCAAAATAATTATTAGAATTCAGTTGTAGAAAGCTTTTAGTCATCCAGACGACAATATCACCCAAACGAAAAGATAACCTAGAATCAGCATGTGCAGTACTAGCAGATCACAACTAATGATATGCAAACAATGTAAATGATAGCGTTCTTAATTTGGAATGTGATACTTTGTACTGTGATATTTTTTAACAATTATAAGTCGCCCTGGATAAGTGTGTCTGCTAAGAAAATAAAAAATCTAAATAAATAATCATGATTAATAATGATATGTATTATATATTATAATAATAATAATAATAATAATAAATAATAATAATAATAATAATAATAATAATAATAAAGTAATAATAAAAGCATTAAACAAACTGAAGAAAAAACATACTATCATTGAATATTATTTGATAAGCCATGGAAGAAAGTAGTTAACAGTTAACATTACATTTTATTGTGAAATGTATAATTGGGCATATTTAAAGGACCCGTCGACCACCAAATACATTGTGGCTCAATGTTTTGGACACATATTGTGTGTGCTACTGGTACATCAGAACACCAGCAGTATAGCAATAATTGGGGGATTCAGTAATGATTTAAGGAAAGTGGTATGGCTTTCCAGTTCCTGTAACAATTAATTCAAAATCCATCCAGGAATCTGTTGATGGAATAATCCCTCAAAGTGAGCTTGTGGGTTTGTCGTCATTAGTGGTTTAATTGTAAATACAGTAAATAAGAGCAAATAACATCTTTGATCCCTCATAGAGGAATATCACTATGTAACACAATTTTTGTTCCTGGGTAGTAAGTGTTATTTCCTAATTGCTTATGCCTCAAAAGTATAGAAAATGGCTATTATTCCCCAAAAACTTTGCTTTTGTGACCAGGACAGTGATATTTTGAAATTTACCTATTTCCAATGAGAAAACGGTCTTTTCGTTCACATAACGTCAGAAAAAAACAACATGTGAATCCAAATTAACATGTATTTATACTAAAGTAATACAAAAATGACTACAAAAGATTTAGAAGTGAGTAGTTTTTGGGGATTTACGATTATACTGTAAATCACTTTCACGAATCAGCCCCCAAATGTAGTCTCCCATCATGTTCTCGTTATACTGTCCTTAGTAGCGGCATTCAAAATCCACTATATCCTGGTGGAAGCGCTCGCCTTGCTCCTTCGAGTACACTCCCATGTTCTCCTTGAATTTATCAAGATGAGCATCAAGGATATGGACTTTGAGGGACATCCTACAGCCCATTGTGCCGTAGTTCTTCACCACAGTCTCAACCAGCTCCACATAGTTTTCGGCCTTGTGATTGCCCAGGAAGCCCCGAGCCACTGCAACAAAGCTATTCCAAGCCGCTTTCTCCTTACTAGTGAGCTTCTTGGGGAATTCATTGCACTCCAGGATCTTCTTTATCTGTGGTCTGACGAAGACACCGGCTTTGACCTTTGCCTCAGACAGCTTAGGGAAGAAGTCTTGAAGGTACTTGAAGGCTGCCAACTCCTTATCTAGAGCTCTGACAAATTGTTTCATAAGGCCCAATTTGATGTACAGTGGTGGCATCAGCACCTTCCGGGTGTCCACCAGTGGCTCCCACTTGACGTTGTTCCTCCCCACAGAGAACTCGGTCCGCTGTGGCCAGTCCCGCCTGTGGTAGTGCGCCTTGGTGTCCCTGCTGTCCCAAAGGCAAAGATAGCAGGGAAACTTGGTAAAACCACCTTGGAGACCCATCAGGAATGCCACCATTGCAGCCTCTTGATGCCATCTCAGAAAAATGCAGATATGTATCCATTTAGGCAGCTGGAACTAAACTGAACTGGTGGGCGTAAGGCCCCTGTACTTATACTAATATTTATATTACTGGAAAGTTCTAGAAGTTACTTCAAGTTTACTCAGCACTGACTCTATCTGGAATGTTCTGGAAAATAGGTAAATTTCAAAATATCACTGTCCTGGTCACAAAAGCAAAGTTTGTGGGGAATAATAGCCATTTTCTATACTTTTGAGGCATAAGCAATTAGGAAATAACACTTACTACCCAGGAACCAAAAAAAAATAAATTGTTACACAGTGTATTCACATACTAGCACCATGAATAGAAAAAAAAATAATAATAATCTGTGAATGATGTGCATAGAAAACATGATGCAACTTTTTTAGATTTTTTAAAGTATGTGTGGAGACAACTGGATTTGTTAATGTAGGCCCAGAAAGATGTGTGCCTACAAGACATGACAAAAAAAGAAAAACAGTGCCCTCTGGTGGTTTAGTATGTTAACATTAGGAAATACGCAGCATTAAAAAGGAATCTTAACCTAATGTATTTTAATAGCACTGCAGTGGTTCAACTGCAAGGGGTAGACTATGGGAAACTGCAAAGGTATGAACAATGTCATAATTGACACCTCACTTGTTTTCTAATGGTATTACTGTGTTTGTGAGACCACTACATCATTTTATTTTGTGTCTGATCATACTTTAAAATGTTGGTATTTTATATTTGTATTTTTTTTTTTTACTGTAATACTTTATTAATAATTAATCTGCAACTAGAAATGTTTGTGTTTTTTTTTGTTTTTTTTTTAATTTGGAGGAAATGTGATATTCCTGACTGCAATAACTTATTTTGTTTCTCCCTTGAACATAAATAGACCAGAATGACATTGGTTTGCATTTTTCTACTCCAAAATATGTCAGCATTTCTTTTGAAGTTTAACCTCTTATCTCATGCTTTTAACACTGCCTTCTCTGAATGTGTGAAAATATGCAAATGAACCATAACTAATCTTAAAAAGGAAATCATGCTGTGGGGAATATCATCAATGGAAGTAAAAAGGAGCTTAAATGAGCTAAACTAGGACGCTGCTCATAAAACATACTATTTATGGGATACCTTGATTATAAAGGATCACAATGGATTTGGAACAATGGTTGTTACCGTAACACACTGGTATAGATACAGTAGCATGTGACAGCTATATTACATGCCTTTGTGAGGATATTGGTTAGTCAGAATATGGAACTACAGCAGTGAAGCAGTTTCCTGTTTGAAGTCAGATATGTGCAAGTTTACTGATACATCTTTCTGTGTCAAAGTGGGTTCTCATTTAAGCAAATAACCTGCTTACTATGCCATGATATGATGTGCTTTTACAGCAATTTTCAGTATTATAGCTAAGCATCTAGCCCCTGTGTTTACACAGTATTTTTACAGATAGCTTAAAAGTCTGAAGTAAAACCAGTCTAGAAGACCATTTCAAACATATTTTACAGACAAGCCAGTAATTTTCCTAGATCTTGCAGCTAACTATTTTGTATTACTAGCGTCAAAATCATATGCAATGAATAACTATATTGTATAAAACCTGGTACAAAACTAGACCATACACAATCTTTGTACAAAACTTTGCCAATAATTCTATTTCAAATATTCAAGAACATAAGAACATAAGAAAGTTTACAAACGAGAGGAGGCCATTCGGCCCATCTTGCTCATTTGGTTGTTAGTAGCTTATTGATCCCAGAATCTCTCAAGCAGCTTCTTGAAGGATCCCAGGGTGTCAGCTTCAACAACATTACTGGGGAGTTGATTCCAGACCCTCAAGATTCTCTGTGTGAAAAAGTGCCTCCTTTTTTCTGTTCTGAATGCCCCTTTGTCTAATCTCCATTTGTGACCCCTGGTCCTTGTTTTTTTTTTTTTTTCAGGTCAAAAAAGTCAGTTGGGTTCGACATTGTCAATACCTTTTAAAATTTTGAATGTTTGAATTAGGTCGCTGCGTAGTCTTCTTTGTTCAAGACTGAACAGATTCAGTTCTTTTAGCCTGTCTGCATATGACATGCCTTTTAAACCTGGAATAATTCTGGTCGCTCTTCTTTGCACTCTTTCTAGAGCAGCAATGTCTTTTTTGTAGTGAGGTGACCAGAACTGAACACAATATTCAAGATGAGGTCTTACTAATGCATTGTACAGTTTTAACATTACTTCCTTTGATTTAAATTCAACACTTTTCACAACGTATCCGAGCATCTTGTTGGCCTTTTTTATAGCTTCCCCACATTGTCTAGATGAAGACATTTCTGAGTCAACAAAAACTCCTAGGTATTTTTCAGAGATTCCTTCTTCAATTTCAGTGTCTCCCATATGATATTTATAATGCATATTTTTATTTCCTGCGTGCAGTACTTTACAGTTTTCTCTATTAAATGTCATTTGCCATGTGTCTGCCCAGTTCTGAATCTTGTCTAGATCATTTTGAATGACCTTTGCTGCTTCAACAGTGTTTGCCACTCCTCCTATTTTTGTGTGTCTGCAAGTTTGCTTACTATAGCAGAATCTAAATCATTTATGTAGATTAGGAATAGCAGAGGACCTAATACTGATCCCTGTGGTACTCCACTGGTTACCATACTCCATTCTGAGGTTTCTCCTCTAATCAGTACTTTCTGTTTTCTACATGTTAACCACTCCCTAATCCATGTACATGTGTTTCCTTGAATCCCTACTGCGGTCAGTTTGAGAATTAATCTTTTATGCAAGACTTTGTCAAAAGCTTTCTGGAAATCTAGATAAACCATGTCATATGCTTTGCAATTATCCATTATCGATGTTGCATCCTCAAAAAAATCAAGCAAGTTAGTTAGGCACGATCTCCCTTTCCTAAAACCATGTTGACTGTCTTCCAGGACATTGCTACCATATAGGTAATTTTCCATTTTGGATCTTATTATAGTTTCCATAAGTTTGCATATAATAGAAGTCAGGCTTACTGGTCTGTAGTTACCTGGTTCAGTTTTATTTCCCTTTTTGTGGATCGGTATTACGTTTGCAATTTTCCAGTCTGTCGGTACCACCCCAGTGTCAAGAGTCTGTTGCATGATCTTGGTTAGCGGTTTGTAAATAACTTCTTTCATTTCTTTGAGTACTATTGGGAGGATCTCATCCGGCCCAGGGGATTTGTTTATTTTAAGAGCTCCTAGTCTCTTTAACACTTCTGCCTCGGTTATGCTAAAGTTATTTAAAACTGGATAGGAACTGGATGACATGTGGGGCATGTTGTCCGTATCCTCCTTTGTAAAAACTTGTGAAAAGTAATCATTTAACATATTTGCTATTTTTTTTTCTTCATCTGTGATTTTGCCATTTGTATCTCTTAGACATTTAACCCCCTCTTTGAATGTTCTCTTGCTGTTGTAATATTGGAAAAACATTTTGGAATTGGTTTTAGCCCCTTAGCAATGTTCATTTCTGTTTTTCTCTTGGCCTTTCTAACTTCTTTTTTGACTTGCGTTTGCAGTTCCTTGTACTTTTTCTGTGTACTTTCTTTTTGGTCCCTTTTTAACGCTCTGTAAAGTGTCATTTTTCACTAAATATTTTTCTTAATTGATCTATTAAACCATTTTGGCAATTTAGTTTTACATTTAGATTTGTCTACTTTAGGGATGTAAGTGTTTTGCGCCTCTAGTACTACATTTTTGAAGAACAGCCATCCTTTTTCTGTGGATGTTTTCTCTATTTTACTCCAATCTACTTCTGTTAGTCTCTGTTTCATACCTTCACAGTTTGCTTTTCTAAAATTGTAACATCACCAGATGAGAAGGCAGCCAAAGCATTACATTAATCAATACGCAATGTTGCTAAAGCATGGATCAAAATCTCAGTATCCTTCTGTAAAAGGTAACAGTGAACCCTAGAAACTCTAGTTTTGTAACTGGTAGAAAGAAGACTTAACTACTGACGAAACATGTGCCTCAAAACAGTGCAGAATCTAAGATTACTCCCAGATTCCTGACTGAAGTGGATATAATGGCACAACCACAGAAGGTCAGGGATAGTGATTTCAAGTTGTTTCCTAGTGCCTATCAGAATAATTTCTGTCTTATTAGAATTCAGTTGCAGAAAGCTTTTAGTCATCCAGACGACAATATCACCCAAACAAAAAGATAACCTAGAATCAGTAGGTTATTTTGTAACAATTGTAAGTCGCCCTGGATAAGTGCGTCTGCTAAGAAATAAATTAAATGATGATTATTATTATTATGATATCATTAATTATTATAAAGTATAATAATAATAATAATAATAATAATAATAATAATAATAATAATAATAATAATAAAAGCATTAAACAAACGGAAGTGAAAACATACTGTCATTGATTATTATTTGATAAGCCATGGAAGAAAGTAGTTAACAGTTAACATTACATTTTATTGTGAAATGTATAATTGGGCATATTTAAAGGATCTGTCGATCACCAAATACATTGTGGCTCAATGTTTTGGACACATATTGTGTGTGCTACTGGTATATCAGATCACCAGCAGTATAGCAATAATTGGGGGATTCAGTAATGATTTAAGGAAAGTGTAATGGCTTTCCAGTTCCTGTAACAATTAATTCAAAATCCATCCAGGAATCTGTTGATGGAATAATCCCTCAAAGTGAGCTTGTGGGTTTGTCGTCATTAGTGGTTTAATTGTAAATACAGTAAATAAGAGCAAATAACATCTTTGATCCCTCATAGAGGAATATTCACATACTAGCACCCTGAATAGAAAAAAACAAAACAAACAAAAAAAAAACTTTGAATGATGTGCATAGAAAACATGATGCAACTTTTTAGATTTATAAAGTATGTGTGGAGACAACTGGGTTTGTTAATGTAGGCCCAGAAAGATGTGTGCCTACAAGACATGACAAAAAAAGAAAAACAGTGCTCTCTGGTGGTTTAGTATGTTAACATTAGGAAATACGCAGCAGCAAAAAGGAATCTTAACCTAATGTATTTTAATAGCACTGCAGTGGTTCAGCTGTAAGGGGGTAGACTATGGGAAACTGCAAAGGTATGAACAATGTCATAATTGACACCTCACTTGTTTTCTAATGGTATTACTGTGTTTGTGAGACTGTAATACTTTATTAATAATTAATCTGCAACCAGAAATATGTTTGTGTTTTTTTTTTAAATTTGGAGGAAATGTGATATTCCTGACTGCAATAACTTATTTTGTTTCTCCCTTGAACATAAATAGACCAGAACGACACTGGTTTGCATTCTTCTACTTCAAAATATAAGTCAGCATTTCTTTTGAAGTTTAACTTCTTATCTCATGCTTTTAACACTGCCTTCTCTGAATGTGTGAAAATATGCAAATTAACCATAACTAATCTTAAAAAGGAAATCATACTTTGAGGAATATCATCAATGGGATACCTTGGTTACTAAAGGATCACAATGGATTTGGAACAATGGTTGTTACCGTAACACACTGGTATAGATACAGTAGCAGGTGACAGCTATATTACATGCCATTGTGAGGATATTGGTTGGTCAGAATATTTTTCTTTACATAAAACATTTATATTTCCTTGTTAAATTACAATGTCTAATTTAGTTTACACAGGCAGTAAATCATTCATCAACAGTACTCTCATTACACAGGTGTATGAGTAACACATTCATCACAGGGGCCACATCTCTGATGACAGTTTAACAAAAAGGGCTAGGTGTTGGAAACTAGTTACATCCTATAAAAAATATGATTTCTTTAACCACTTGGTCACAATTTCAAATGGCTTTCTTCTGAGGCCATAACCTGGAACTCTAGCAGTGAAGCTGTTTCCTGTTTGAAGTCAGATATGTGCAAGTTTACTGATACATCTTTCTGTGTCAAAATGGGTTGTCATTTAAGCAAATAACCTGCTTACTATGCAATATGATATGATGTGCTTTTACAGCAATTTTCAGTACTATAGCTAAGCACCTAGCCCCTGTGTTTACACAGTATTTTTACAGATAGCTTAAAAGTCTGAAGTAAAACCAGTCTAGAAGACCATTTCAAATATATTTTACAGACAAGCCAGTAATATTCCTAGATCTTGCAGCTAACTATTTTGTGTTACTAGCATCAAAATCATATGCAATGAACAACTAATATGTATAAAGACCTGGTACAAAACTAGACCACACACAATCTTTGTACAAAAGATTATTTTGTACATTTCTATTGTTCTATTTCAAATATCCATATATGTTCACCAGACACCCCACTTACTGTTCACAAGGTCTGAAGATCAACGGGCAACCTCCATTACTGCTGTCAAGCAAATCGACTAATTTCACCTGCTGAACCCAAGCAATGGATGTAAACAAAGCAATTGATCCCTGGGGGTGAGGTACTGGTTAGTTTCTGCAGGACCTCATTGGACCCATGACCAGCAGGAGTTATTGAAGATGAACTATCCGTAGATTTTCTTTCCTAATCTACTGGTGCACAAAGGCGAATGCATCGCTCCCTGTGAGACTAGCTAAGACCATTCAAACCAGGCTTCCATGACTCACCCTGCACTCCAAGCAGTGGTGCTTCCACTACCTAGGTCACCCTGAATGCAATTCCAGGAACTGCTAGTCAGCTGGTGACCAGCTAAGTGGGAACTGGAACAAATATTTACTGACTTTTTACTGGGCACCCCCCTAGGTATATAATATTCCAGAAAGGATTTACAGCAAATAGCTTCATTGACTGTAGAATGTTACTGTACAGGGTTTTCTAATGGACCTACTTTTTTCTTGGACCAGCTTAACCATTTTCTCAGCTAGCAACTAACTAAAGGTTAACACAGAACAGTATATGCCAGTGATTGTATACTTCTAGTTGAAGCTCCCTGACACCCATCTGGGCTCCAGTGGCATGTCTGGAGGAATAAATCTGGTCTTTGTGCCTGGATATCTGGCCAGCCCCAGTCAACAGCCTTAGGCACCGCAGCTGTGGACTAGTTTTAGCCACGTTCAAATCATAATGAACATAATCAGCTTAGGAATGGGATCAGCTGAGAGTTTCAAATATGCACTTAGAAAGGGTTACTGTGATATACCATGGTGTGGAAGGGTGGTCGCAATTCACTGACACAACGGAGACAGAACTTTATTTGTAATGCCGCTCAGGCACACTGATTTATTTCTACCCACAGAGGGTGCTGTTGTCCGTGGCCTGAATACTGGCGACAGCAAACGGGACCAAGGACTTAACAATACTGTTACATAGTCCAGTGCACGTACCAGTGCTTGAAAATAATAAAAAAAGAAAAAGGGAACATAGAATACAGTAATAAAACTATAAACAAAAGTGCTGCTTATGCATTGTCCCCACTGCCGCTAAGACGGTCAGAATGAGCCTCCGACCTATGCTCAGTTATCCGGCCTATGCTCAGTTATCTTATACACTGAGGTGGCCAGAGTTCCCTGTACAGCTACAAACGCCCCCTCGGGTACGTAATTATTTCTTCTTTTTTTCGTTAAATTATTTTAAGGCAGGCTGTCTCCCCCAGCCAGGCTTGCCGGGTCCTTGTTTTAAACTGATGTCTTCTGTCAGTATCATTGTGTATTCCCAAACACAGCCACCCGAATGCACAACCAAGCACAACCAAGCGCAGTTCTTATGGGCCGAGCAATCTCTCAAGGCCCGCCTCTCAGCCACTCAGAGAGAGGGAAAGCCCACACATACTCTTCCCCACCTCTCCGTGTCATTGGCATGACTGACAGGCATATCCTATGAGACTGCTGCTCCCTACCTGCAGTACCACACATGTGCCAGATAGTCAGACCAGATCACTCTTCCCAATGGCACATTTCTTTGGGTTAGCAGCAGTACTGCCACTACTTTACACAGACAACTCGGCCAGTCCTCACTGTGGATAACCACATCATCTGTGTAACAGCGGCATACTGCTGATGAGGCCACAAAATGCGATCCATCATCCACTGGAAAGTGGCTGGTGCTCCGTGCAACCCAAAGGGCATGGTCCTAAATTGGTATAACCCAAAGGGAGTTCGAAAACGCTGTCCTCTCTGGATTCCGGGGTCAGGGGTATCTGCCAGTGCCCCTTTGTTAAATCCAGTGTCGTCATAAAATGAGCCATGCCAAGATGCTCCAGCAACTCATCTACCCGGGGCATGGGATAATTGTTCAATTTTTCATTAAATCGGCTGAAGTCAGTGCAAAATTGAGTTGACCCATCCGGCTTATTCCAGTCGCTTTGGGACTCCTCTATTACACCCAGTCTAAGCATCTCATCAATCTCTGCCTTTACTACCTGCCTTTTGCACTCGGGTATGCGGTACGGCCTCTGGCGAACTGGCACCTCCGGCTCAATCTCAATGTGATGGTGGGCTACTAGAGTCTGCCATGGGTTGGGAGAAACCACATGAGGAAACTGTGCCACCAGCGCCCAAGCCTGACATTTCTGGCTTGGTGTTAGATTATCTGCAATCTGTACCGACCCCTTTTTCGCCAACACAGAAAGATCAGGTCCCAGGTCTGTGATGTCATCTACTTGCACCACTAACAAAGCCTCCTGTTGCAACCAAGGCTTCAACAGGTTTACATGATAAATGTGCTTTTTTCTCCGTCACTCCGGCTGGCAGATCTCATAATCCACCGTCCCAACCCAGCGTGTAACCTCAAATGGTCCTTGCCACTTCACCAGAAGTTTGGACTCACAGCTGGGTAACAATAGAAGCACTTTATCCACCCGACTGAAACGTGTGCAACTGAGCCCCCCTGTTATATTGGGTCTCCTGTCTGTGATGAGTCTGCTGCAAATTGTCATGCGTCCATTTTCCCACAGACTCAAGATGTTTGCACAGGTCCAACACATACTGGATAGTATTGGTCGAATTGTCCTGCTGCTCCTCCCACATCTCTCTGGCCAGATTGAGCACACCCTGGGGTCTCCGCCCATATAGCAGCTCGAATGTTGAAAATCCCGTAGAAGCCTGGGGTACCCCTCTGATAGCAAAGAGAAAGAGAGGAATCAGCTGGTCCCAGTAGCTCACATCACTGTTAAAGAATCTGTGCAACATGTTTTTGAGGGTCTTATTAAAACACTCCACAAGACCATCAGTCTGGGGGTGAATGAGGTCCTAATGGTCTTAATCCCCAAAAGCTTACATGTTCCATGGACTAGTATTTCCTTGGGGATCCCCACCTGGGAGAAAATCTTCACAAGCTTGTTTGCATCAAATTTAGCAGACGCAGATCGGAGGGGAATGGCCACTGGATAACGTAGCATTATCCAAAATGACCAATAGGTGTGTGTATCCTGCAGCACTCCTTTCTAGTGGTCCCCTGTATCTATTCCAATATGCTGAAACAGAGCTTCCACTAAGGGCAATGGCACCAGGGGAGCTCGTGGGATGAATCTAGGGCTAGCTTTCTGATATTCCCCACAGCGTTCACAAAAACGCCTGATATCACCATCCAGCCCCAGCCCATAGAAACGTGTTATAAGCCTCGCTTTGGTTTTGTCCCTTCTCAAATGACCAGATAGGGGAATAGTATAGACCAGCTGCAGCATATCCTCCTTAAAGGGCTGGGGAATGAACAACTGGTGATACACTTCCCCCGTCTGGGGTAATTTTTCAACATGATAGAAAAGGTCTCGATTAATTTCAAAGTGAGGGTACGTGGCAGCACATCTGGGCTCGACCACCCGACCATTAACCATAGCTGCTTGGTCAAAGAGTCTGCCCAGCACATCATCACACCCTTGCTCGAGTCGGAAGTCACGGGCACAACCTAAAAAATCAGCTCCCATAGCTTCTAGCTCGGGATCAGGCTGGTCCTGAGTGGAGGCAGCCGAGCCAGACCCCTGTGCTGCTCCATGGCCTTCATCCCAGACTCTTCACCAATCGCCCTCACCTGAAACTTCTCGGACTCTCTCCATTGCCAGCCCTCATTCTTAGCGGCCCAGCATTCCCATTAAGTTTTGAAGGGTCTAAATCTGGCAGGTGCCAGGTCACGAAAGGAAAAGATCTCACATACTCCTCTTTTTTAGCCAATAAGGAGGACGGGGCCATCACAACAGCCAACCAATCTTTAAACTGCTCGCAGTCCTGTCCCAGAACTTCAGGCACTGGCAATCGAGGACACAAACCCAACTGCACTCGTGTCATCTTCTGACCAATTTTCAGATTCACATGAATTGTTGGATAAATGCGCACATCCCCATGAATACATTTAAGATGCACCTGTCCTGATATTTGTTTATGCGGTGAGATTAAGCTCTCTTGTATTAGGGACTGACCACACCCTGAATCTAAGAGAGCCTGGGTTTGTGTATCATCCACTGAAACAGGAATCACAAAACCTGGCTGCTGGAGTGACTGATGGAATGGAACAGCCTTACCTGGTTGGATGGCCATTGCACCCAAACATGTGGTCCCGGAGCCAAGCACTGCAGGAACCACTCAATTACAACAACCTCCACCAGCCTGGCAGTGGTGGTAGCTCCTGGGTTCAACCACCCCCGGGCGTACTCCTGCAAGCGGTGCACGATGGCCCTGGGGTGTTCCTCCGCCGAGAAGCTCTCCTCCTTGAATTTGCAGTAGTAGCCCTCCAGGTTCAACCACATGGTTGAGGATGGCAGCTTTCAGCATTGTACTCCGTCATTGCCGCCAGATCCAGGGTCCTCGCCGCCGCCTGCGCCTTCCCCGTCAGCTGTGGCAGGAGGTACCTAGCCCATTGCTCTCGGGCCCACCTGGCAGAGATCGTCATAACCTCAAACACCTCCAGATATGCTTCTGGCCGATCCTCTGCTGTCATTTTCGTGGGCCGCTGTAGCCATGGTTCTGGCCCCGCTTTTCTTGGGAAAGAAGCAGCGCCAGAAGCAGCAGCAGTGAGGGGCTGGTTGCAAGCCCGACCCCAAGGTGGACGTCTGCCTAACTTGCTTGAGGGGGGAGGAGTGGTGCTTTGAGATTGGCAAGGACAGGCACGTCTCGCCTAACTACTGCCACCCCCCACCTCAGGAAAAGGAGATGGAACCAGGGCTACAGCCACATGAGGAGGTTGGCTGGGAAGCCCTCCTCCACAGCATGGGAGTGCAGTATTGCTGCTGCATCTGTGGGGAGTGGGGGCATTTCCCAGCAAACTGCCCCCTCCCACCAGAAGAACAGCTGTTGTGCCCGCCCCCACTGCAGCCAGAAGGGGAGCAGCCCCTGCCTCTATCACCACCACTGGGAGAAGTGGGGCTCCTGCTGCTGCTGCCTTCATGGCCAGGGGCTCCCCTCCCGCCATCGCTTCCCCAGGGTCCACTGCCGCCTCTCAAAGGGGCCGCTGCTGCCCTGTCGTGCATCGCCTGGGGATGCCAGTTCGCCATCGCCTGAGGGTGCCAGTCTGCCCAAGGATGCCTGCCTTGCACAACCTAAAAGATGCCACGCTAGCTCCACTCAGAGCTGCCTGCTGCTCCGCATCGCCCTGGGCTGCCTGTGTCTCCTTTTTATCCCCTAGGGTTGCTGAAGGACCAGCTTCGCCTGGGGTTACTGAATGTCTTGCTTCAACTGGGGTTGCTGAAGGTCTTGCTTCGCCTTGGGTTACTGAGGGTCCCACTTCACCTGGGGTTGCTGAAGGTCCTGCTTCGCCTGGGGTTGCTGAAGGTCCTGCTTCGCCTGGGGTTGCTGAAGTTCTCCCTTCGTCTGGGGTTACTGAGGGTCCTGCTTGTCCTGGGGTTACTGAGGGTCCCGCATCACTTAGGGTCACTGAGAGCTCTGCTCTGTCTGGGGTTGCTGAGGGTCCCGCATCACTTGGGGTCACTGAGAGCTCTGCTCTGTCTGGGGTTGCTGAGGGCTCTGCTTCGCCTGGGGTCACTGAGAGCTCTGCTTTCTCTGTGGTTGCTGAGGACTCTGCTTCGCCTGGGGTTGTCGCCAGCTCCACTTCACCTGGGGTTGCTGCCAGTCCTGCCATGCAGCAGGAAATACTGTGGCTGGAGCCCCTTAGAAGGGAGCAAAGAAAGGGGGAGGGTCAGGAGACCAGCTCCCCCAACTCCACTTTCGCAGCAGGAAGTATAGTGGCCAGAGCCCCACAAAGGGGAGCTGCCTGCCATGAAGAAGGAGGGAAGGTCAGTTTTGCTGCGGGAGATTGTGTGGCTGAAGCCCCGGGAGCTGCCAATCACGAAGGAGTGGGGGGGTGAAGGACCTCCCACCATGGGGGGGGGGGGGGGGGGGGGGGAATATGTAGCAGGGTTGCAGAGAGCCCTGCACATTATTAAACAGCGCGCAGGGGCTATAAAATGTTTTTATATGTGGAGGGCGAGTGAGGTGACATCTGCCACATTATTGTATTGGTTTGATTTTGTATTTATTTTTAGAACGAGGTCTCCCCCTCCGCCCCTGTGTCCTTTGTGTTATTTTGTATTTGTTTGTATTATGATTTATTGTATATACAGTACCTTGCAAAAGTATTCAGACCCCTGACCAATTTTCTCATATTACTGAATTACAAATGGTACATTGAAATTTCGTTCTGTTCGATATATTTTTTTAAAACACTTAAACTCAAAATCAATTATTGTAAGGTGACATTGGTTTTATGTTGGGAAATATTTTTTAAAAAAATGACAATTGATAGTTAACCCACTCTTTGTGGGTGTTCAGAAAAGGAATGAGAGCGAGCGAGGAGCGAGAGAAAAATTTAAAATAGAATTTTAAACACCTTTGGCAGCAATTTCAGCCATGAGTCTATTTGGATGTCTCTACCAGCTTTGCACATCTGGACACTGCAATTTTTGCCTACTCTTCTTTGCAAAATTGCTCAAGCTCCATCAAGTTGGATGGGGACCTTTGCTGAACAGCTCTTTCCACATATTCTCAATTGGATTGAGATCCGGGCTTTGACTGAGCCACTCCAGTACATTGATCTTTTTGTTTTTAAGCCAGTACAGTGTGGTTTTGGCTCTTCTCCCAAGTTCCAGGTCTCTTGCAGACTTCAGCAGGATTTCTCTGTACTTTGCTGCATCCATTTTGCCCTCTATCTTCACAAGCTTTTCAGGCCCTGACGCAGAGAAGCATCCCCATAGCATGATGATGCCACCACCATGCTTCACAGTAGGGATGGTGTTCTCAGGAAGATGTGCGGTGTTAGGCTTGCGCCAAATATACAGCTTAGTGTTGAGGTCAAAAAGCGCTATTTTGGTCTCATCAGACCATAGAATCTTCTTCCATTTGGTCTCAGAGTCACCCACATGCCGTCTGGCAAACTCTAGCCGAGATTTGATGTGTTTTTTTCAACAATTTTTCAACTTTCTTTTTGTCACTCTTCCATAAAGGCCAGTTTTGTGAAGCACCCGGGCTAATGTGCCGTATGCAGTGTCTCCCAGCTCAGCCGTGGAAGACTGTAACTCCTTTAGAGTTGCCATAGGCCTCTTGGAGGCCTCCCTGACAAGTGCCCTTCTCGTCCAGTTTTTGAGGACGGTCTGTTCTAGACAGATTCACAGTTGTGCCATATTCTATCCATTTCTTAATAATGCACTTTACTGTGCTTTATTGAGCCTTGGCAAATTGCCATGTACCCAGATATAGTGAGGAGGAGTCATAAATGACAGAATTCTGGGATTAATAAGCTACTAACAAAATGAGCAAGATGGGCCGAATGACCTCCTCTCGTTTGTAAACTTTCTTATGTTCTTATGTTCTTAAGATTACTTAAAGAAGCATTCTCTATGATTGATACTACCGTTCTAAGCATTAACAATTCCCTCATCTGGTTTTGTTCTAAATTTGTTTAAGGTTGCTGTGATACAACCCCTGCTTAAAAAAACTGCTTTAGACCGAAACGTTCTTAACAACTATAGGCCTATTTCCAATCTTCCGTTCTCAATCTAAAGTCTTGGAGAGGGTAGTGGCGAACCAGCTTAACTCATTTTTTGCCATACATAATGTTTATGAAAAATTTCAGTCAGGTTTTCGCCCAGGTCAGAGTACTGATACTGCCCTTATAAGGGTGGTAAAGGGCGCTGCTATCTTCAGATATGGGCCTCCCCTCAGTTCCTATTCTTTTAGATTTGATCATTCAGTTCTGATTGAATGTCTTGAGAATCTCATAGGACTGTCTGGAAGTGTTCTGTCTTTGTTTAAATACTATCTCTCAAATAGGTCACAATATGTTAAAATTGGGGATTACTCCTCTCTTCTATCTGAAGTCACATGTGGTGTCCCACAGGGCTCCGTTCTAGGACCAATTTTGTTTTCTTCATATATGCTATCTTTGGGCAATATTGTTCGCAGACATGTTGTAAACTTTCACTTCTATGCCGATGACACTCAACTATACCCATCTCTAAAACCAGGTGATACTGGAGCCGTAAATATACTGACTACATGCCTCGCTGACAATAAGCTATGGATGTCAAAAAAACGTCCTATTCTTAAACTCAGATAAAACAGAGGTAATGTTGCTAGGTTCAAAATAACAATTAAGTAAGACCAACCTTAACCTACTGGAAACATCTTCCCATTTGCACTGAAGGCTGAAATGAGAACCTTGGGTGTACTCTTTGAGCTAATTCTTTCTTTCGAACCTCATATTAGGACAGTAACTAAAGTGTCTCTTTCGTCTTAGAAATATTTCCAAAATAAGATGTTCTCTTTCACTACAAGACGCAGAGAGACTGATGCATCCCTTTGTAACATATAGAATTGATTATTATAATTGTCTATTCTCCAATATTCCAAGTCAGGTTTTGTCCCGTTTGCTACTTGTACAAAATGCTGCTGCCACGATTTTAACTAAAACAATAAAGTATCACCATATTACATCAGTATTGGCAGCCCTACATTGGCTTCCAGTTTGGTTTGGGGCTGATTTTAAACTTTTGCTCATAACCTACAAAGCTTTACATAATCTGGCTCCCTCTTATCTGAATGATCTTCTAAGTCAATGTTCCTAGGGGGCTTCTCCTTTGTGGTCCTATTTCGGGCTCTGTCTGACAACATCAAAAAGACTTAAAGCATAGGTCTCTAGGCGTTTTTTCTCCGGAAAAAGTCAAGAAAACCTTTCAATGGCCAAGTGAGACCAATAAGAGTCGAATGAAGCCAAAAAAAGGGTGTATCTGCACCACAGAGATAACACGGACATAAACAAAGGAGATAACTGCTTCTGCATTCAGTGCTCAAAGAATATCACGGACATTTACAGAGCTTTTTGAGATGTTATAGTAATAAAATAATGACTTGGATTGCATTATTGAGAAGTTTGGTGATAAAAACGAGTGGTCAGGAGAGGATTTATCAGTATGCACATCTATGAAGAGGTATGTGAAAAACACAGCAAACAAGGGGTAGGGCTTGGCTGGAGATGCAGTACTGAGTGTACATTTGCGATTCAGTGCCTTTTAAACCTGTTTTTCTCTGAAAAAAAAATAAACTGTGTGTAAAATAAACAGCGCATGTGAAAATAAATTGGACCTGACGCGTCTGACAAGCACTGAATAAATGGACCGCTAAGGGTTAATTTCATTGCATTCTTATTGTTTTATTGATCTTGTTTTATTTACTTCTGTGTTATCTATTTATTTATGCATTTACGCTCCTGCTTATGTATTTTCATTTACTGTGATTACTGTATTTCCTGCTTGTAGTTTCTGTTTTAGCCATGTAAAGCAATTTTAGGCACTGCTTTTGTGAAAGGCACTATACTAAATAAATTGATTGATTGATATTTAAAACCCATATTGTTTGGTAGGACGACCAAGGTGCAGTTCGCCATTATTTGTTTAGGGTTTTCAAAATATCTTGTGAGAATTCGTGACTGTCAGCTACTGATTAGCTGACAGTCATGCAGAATGAATAAACCTGTGCAAAATGTGACTGAAGAATAGGATAATTAATAGCTGGTTAATCCCTCAGACACCACTATAAAGACCTGCAGCTTTGGCTGCAATAGGGTTGAATATTCGGAGAGTGGAGAACGGGAGTAGAGAGAAGGTAAAGAAAGAAAAACTAAACCAGCACAATACTTGTTTGTATTAGTTCTTTGTCTGTTCATTTTGGCCCATGTGCCCTTTGTTGTGTTTAAACCTTTTATTTTGTAAATAAACGTGACGCAGCACAGTTGTACCCCAGTCTGTTATTGTTATGGTGCATTAATTTCCTGGCCTGATGTCACCCCACACGCCATCTTTGTCACACATATCTACCCTTACTCTGGTCTAGGGATGTAAATATCGTTTAAAAAAATGCAGTTTAAACTATTAAAATTATAACGTTAAAATGTTTAACCATTAAGGAGAATTTTGGTCCACGATGCCGATACCAATTTTAGTATTGTGATTGATGGAACCAAACAGGATAGCAGTATCAATCAACGATCATTTGGATGCGGTTTTACAATGTTTAGTAAGGAATTTGTGAAAGGAGGGGGGGGAAGGGTGGAATGTTTCAGTACACCATTAGGTTGGGTCAGATGTCCAGGGGCAGTGGGGGGATGGTAGAAGAAGGGCAATGCCTGCTTGCTTGCTAGGTCATAAAATCCAGGTTGAAGTGAACATAACAACCGCAACAGAGGGGGCAATCATGCCCCACAGCTATCCTCTATTGGTTGAGTATATGAGTTTAGGGGGTAGGGATGGATGAATTGTCTGCTGAGTGCCAAATCCTGATAGGAGCAGGGAATTTTATGTAGAAACTATATAACCCATGTATGTGCCTTACCCCGGCAGAATACACTAGTTACTGATGAAGTGACTGTTATTCTCCGGAGCGCTCTGTATTTTGATGACAACTGCAATAAAGTAAACACAGTATAATCGTAAATCTCGAAAAACTACTCGCTTCTAAATCTTTTATAGTCATTTTTGTATTACTTTAGTATAAATACATGTTAATTTGGATTCATATGTTGTTTTTTTCTGACTTTATGTGAACAAAAAGACACGCATTTGCCCGTTTTCCCATTGGAAATAGTGATATTTTGAAATGTCACTGTCCTGGTCACAAAAGCAAAGCTTTTGGGGAATAATAGCCATTTTCTATACTTTTGAGGCATAAGCAATTAGGAAATAACACTTGCTACCCAAGAACAAAAATTATGTTACATAGTGTTAACAGTAAGGCCAGCGTTGGAGAAAACACGTTCTAAAGGCACAGACGATGCTGGAATGCAAAGGTAACACTAGTTTTTCAAGCCTTGGAAAACGCTGTGCGTTGACCTTCCACCACTCCAATGGGCTGCATTCCAATGAAGGACAAGGCTTACTGAAGTAATTATGCAGTTCGTTTTCTATTGTATTATGCTCATTCTCGGCATTCTCTGTATAATCTTCACCTAAAAGCATCACTATAGCACTCTTCTCAGTTTCACACATTTTTTTTCGGGCGCTGGCTCTATCGGCTCATCTGGTTCATCACGTCTCAGTTCAGCCACAGCACTTGAAGGTTCTTCTAATTCTAACATCGATGCAAGATGCATAAGCCTTGATTTAGCAGCTATGTGAACATTAGGCGAAAGAAACCGCATGTGCTTATCGCATGGATCTAACAAAGAGGCAATAAGTGCATGTTACACCTTTATGGCAAGATGGTTGGGTTTCATGCGATGCTAGAGAGCGACGACCACAGCCTTGAAATCAGCGACTTTTCCATTTTCGACTGGTGCTTTGTCGCTGAGGTGAGTTTGGAGAAGACTGTTGCAAATGGGATAAATATTTGAAATTGAAACTGACTGTTCAGCAGACATGACAGTTGTAGCGCATTTTAAAGTGGAAAGTAGTGGTAAGATATCCTCTATTAATTGCCAGTGCTTGCAGCTGAAGCGTTCGGGCATCAGATCGTTTTGTAACAGAGTTATCTGAAAGCACGGCTGTTATTGCCCACCTTTGCTCAGCAAGTCTTTCGAACATGTCACGTACCGAATTCCAGCGAGTTTTACACGACTGGATCAGGCGGTGTCGCACCACCAGAAGTTGCATATATTTTCTTTCCAGTGCTTTTGCAGCAACGGTGCTGTGGTGGAAAGCTGCAACTAGTCTACTTACAGCTGGAGCAACACGATCCACACCTCTTGAAGAAAAAACATAATTTATGGCTAACTGCAAAGTATGTGCAAAACAACTGACATATTCCCATGTAACATACCTCAGTGTGCTGGCGAGCACAATGTTGCTTGCATTATCACGTACACAGGCCAAGACATGGCCTGTCAGACCCCATCTTTCCATTCTTGTGTTTAAATTTTCAGCAAGGTTTGCTGCTGTATGTCATTCTGGCATACTTTCGGTTTGTAGAACTGCGGATCGACACTCCAAATTTTCAATATAGTGGCAAGTGACAGTCATGTAGCTTTCTGTAGTTAATGCTGTCCAGCAGTCTGTGGTGAAAGCTACATTAACATCAGTTTCCAATTTTTTCCGAAGCGACTCACAAGGTCTTCACAACACTTTTCTAGTCGCGAGGTTACAGTCTGTCTCACAGGAACACGGTATTCAGGTTCTACAAAATCAATGCACGAAAACCTGTACCCTCAAAGAAACTTACAGGCAGCATATCTGTAGTGATCATGGTACACAGCAACTCAAGTTAGTTTTTCGGCACGTTGTGTGTTGCATTTCCTTGCACTGCCAGAAACAAACGCTGTGAGTGCTGTTTGATTTTTGTCTTCTTCACATGAAAAAGAGGGATAAGAACATAAGAACATAAGAAAGTTTACAAACGAGAGGAGGCCATTCGGCCCATCTTGCTCGTTTGGTTGTTAGTAGCTTATTGATCCCAAAATCTCATCAAGCAGCTTCTTGAAGGATCCCAGGGTGTCAGCTTCAACAACATTACTGGGGAGTTGATTCCAGACCCTCACAATTCTCTGTGTAAAAAAGTGTCTCCTATTTTCTGTTCTGAATGCCCCTTTTTCTAAACTCCATTTGTGACCCCTGGTCCTTGTTTCTTTTTTCAGGCTGAAAAAGTCCCTTGGGTCGACACTGTCAATACCTTTTAGAATTTTGAATGCTTGAATTAGGTCGCCACGTAGTCTTCTTTGTTCAAGACTGAACAGATTCAATTCTTTTAGCCTGTCTGCATATGGCATGCCTTTTAAGCCCGGAATAATTCTGGTCGCTCTTCTTTGCACTCTTTCTAGAGCAGCAATGATGTTTCAGCTTCAAATGGTTCAGCATTGCTCCAGTGCTGCTTGTATACTTCAGCTCTGTATTACACAGTTTACATTTAACTGTGACAGGTGTTATTTTTGTGAAATGATTCCAGGCATTACTTCTTTTCGATCGCTCCATCTTTAAACTACAGGTGCCCATACTGCTTTGGAAAAGTATTTACCAAATACCGCGATAACGAGATGGGACGTAGTTATTTTTTTTTTGTTTTTTGGAATGATGGACAAGTAAAGCAACCTGTCCACCTGCGCACCGAAATTAATGTGGCTGAGCTTAAAGATAGCAACTAAAATATATTAACAGATTAACGGTAAGACATATACTTAACGGTAAGATAATTATCTTTTAAACGTTTAACATTTTACAAGCCTACTCTGGTCCCACCGCAGTCGGATATACGGGAGATTACTGATTTACCATTGGTGCTCCATATTTACATTAATGTGTGTAAGCGGATTCTTAAAATACAATTCTACTTATTAATTGTATAAACTGCTTGTTTCTCCATTGGTCTAGCTGTAATCCAACCTACAGCAAAGGAAGCGATTAATTACTTACAACAGTTTAAACTTCAATATATAGGATGGCTTGCATAAAAGTGGATAAGTTACTTCTAGAGTAATGCTACTTCAGAAGTAAAGTTATTCCGAGAGTAAAAGAGAAGATTAACAGATGAGTTACTGCTCTCCAGAGAAATAATTAATCAGAGGAGTAGATTATGCAAATTGAATAAAGTGTTCAACATTCCAATCCGGTAGACATATTTTTTCAGTGCGAAGGCAACTGTGAATAAACTGAACTAAACTGTGTTAATCAGAATGTTTGTACTGTATTAGAAAACTAACAAAGGTGATATCTGTTGCTTTCCACACCACCGATCTCTTATCCCCTTTCACTACGCTAGGCTCCTTTTCAATTCCCGATATTTTCCTTTGTAGCAGACCCGTTCTGAACTTCTTTTCTTAGTATAGTTATTTTGTCACCACAGTATTTTTTTTTTTTTTTTTTTTTTTTTTAACAAACCACAAGGAATTGTATGAAAGTTAACAAGTAAATGTAAACTAAAAAAAAATAAATGTAAAACATATTAAAATCATATATTTTAAAGTATTTGCCAGAACATCCTTTCTTTCCGACCTGTCTCTTAGTCCCAAGTCCCAGACAGATTTGCGCAAGGCAATAATCGTATTATTGTGTTTATATATTAATATATTATAACATACATGCCTACGCGGATGCGTTAAAGATCGTAAAATTAATGTTAAACATTTGTTTGGGTTTGGTTTTTTTTTTTTTGGGGGGGGGGGGGGGGGGGGGGGGCTTTTTTTTTTTTTGTATATTCTAATGTGAAGTAGTGTTTATTGACTTGATGATTGTGAGATTACACATAATAAAGTGGAAACATCTTAAAAACAACTTTATAATGCAGGTAACAATAACAAAACATAAAACCATCTTATTTTCAGGCTTTTTTGTAACATACAAAGCCTATACAATTACTTAACTTGCCAAATATAAATTTGATTAAATAAATAGAATTACACTAACCATGGCAACATACCTTTATTTTTATCTACATGTAGATATGGAAACAGCAACAAAAAGGGGGAAAAATTACAGCAGAAATGATCAGGCAGTTTAAAGAGACTACAGAGGACAGACACCATGACATGATAACTGAGGAAAGAAAGAAAAAAGCATAAGTGGAAATAGAGAAGCAGTTTAATGTGGAGGAGAGGGTTACAAGGTCGGTAAAACAGCTACAGGTTGCATGGACAGAACTGAAGCAAAATACAAAAAAGAAATAGCAAAAGAAGAGAAAAAAAATAGAACTGGAGGCGGACCTGTAGAAAGACAGACCCGACCCCCTGTCACTCACAATTAAAGTGATTACACTCCAAAACTTTGTCTGTATTGAAGAGATACCAGATAGCGATATGAGACAGGAAGAAATAATAGCATGCTCATCTCCAGAATCGGTGTCAGGTAATTATTTTTTTTATTAAAATACCTGAACAAAATTACAATTGTAATCTTTATTAACACATTTTAAAACAGCTAAGATTATACAAATTGTGTGTGTGTGTTTTTATTTATTTTTATAGTTTAAAACCAATTAACTGTTCAGGATCCAGGTACTAGGCACTGACACTACTGAAAACTGCACACAGCCCACAGCTCTGCAAAAAAAAAAAAAAAAAAAAAAAAAAGAGAACAGATAGCAGCATTGTTGTAGACTTCACCAAAGAACTGCACCTTGTGAGAAAGGAGGAGTTTCTAAAAGAGCATGAACTGCACATTAGGATACTAAATGAAGAGGCAGAAATGAAAAGAAATGAGCATGGCTTAAAAACTGAGATATTAGAAGTATTTAAAAAAAAAAAAAAAAAAAAGGTTGGATAACACTATGTAACACAACTTTTGTTCCTGGGTAGTAAGTGTTATTTCCTAATTGCTTATGCCTCAAAAGTATAGAAAATAGCTATCATTCCCCACAAACTTTGCTTTTGTGACCAGGACAGTGATATTTCAAAATATCTCTATTTCCAATGGGAAAACGGGCAAATGTGTGTCTTTTCGTTCACATAAAGTCAGAAAAAAACAACATATGAATCCAAATTAACATGTATTTATACTAAATAAAGTAATACAAAAATGACTACAAAAGATTTAGAAGCGAGTAGTTTTTCGACATCAGTATAATCGTAAATCATTTTTGTATTACTTTAGTATAAATACATGTTAATTTGGATTCATATGTTGTTTTTTTTAAAGCTATTTTAAAGCTATTTTTTTTTTGAAGCTATTTCACCAGCTTCAAAACTCCCATGTAGGGAGCGGTTTTGCCATATCCTGGAGTCATGAGTGGATCCTGGTCATCTGGCAACAATATCAACTATCTGCACATTTATGGAGAAATATACCTTTCTGTTGCGGTATAGTTCTGCTTCAGGAATACTGGGGCAGAATATTTTAACATGTGTACAGTCAACGCACCCTACTACCCTGGGAAAGCCAGCAGCTCTGTGGAACAGCCTTTTCACAGGAGGTAGATCTTCCTCTCTTGGGAACTTCATTACCTGAAAGTGAAGGCTGGAAATTGCCTTGTCAACCCGATGTACAAATCTGCAGGCTGATGGCTCACGTACTCCTTGTAGGTCAGAAAAATTCCAGTTGCGAAAAACCTTAATGTTATAAGTAGCTGTTGCAGTGGGGAAACTTCTTTATTTCTATTGGTTAGATGTTGTATGTTTCTAGAAATCTTCTCCACCTGTCCCTGGGCTGTATATTTTGTAAAACAATATCGTTGACAAAATTCTTCTTCACCGTACATGTCCAGAGGATTTGTCCGATCTCTAAATACTCTTCCAGGTTGTGTTCTCTCTTCAAATCAAATATTTGTTTGAAATCCAATACTCCATATTCATATCCGTATTCCAAATACTAAATGAAAGAACAGTAGCCTACCCCTCTACTAAACCAGCCTCTACCCTGGGTTAACTTACTTACTTCTTTAGTAAGCTTACTCAGCTGTTTACTCTGGGAGTAGCTACTCTTCAGTTACTCCACTTTTATGCAAGCCACCCATCACGTTGTATTTGTTTATCATGGATTATGCATCCAGAAATTAGACAAAGGATCAGGGTTGATAAGATGGGAAAAAAAAAATTACTATGGTTAAAGTTGTTTTCCTATGTTTAAATAATATGATTGTTTAATATTAGACACTTATTATAATGCGAAAGAATATATGGAATTGGTTTGATAATGCTGCTCACATTAAAAAACATAGGTAAAGTAGGAAAGTGCCTTAAAATGAGATTACAAGTGGGATTATACAAGATTTGTGATGAAAAATGAAGAATTTTTAAGATTTCTGCAAATACACCCACTGTGAAATAACTTCGTAAATATTTCATCTTTGTCACTTTCTTTTTTAAATCAAATTCAGAAACACTATGTACAATGCTGGTATAGTTTACTGAATAAATCAGTATTAAGAAATGATCACCCATTTTAAACATCACAATTTTAAATATGTATTCCTAATTTATGATCGTTCTCATTTACTCACTTATAAAAATATACATCTTTCAAGAACTGGAGTAAAATGGAAGCTGCGATGGGACTGCTTTATATTTACCAGGTAATTAACAGTATTTATTTATTACTTACCAATATGTGTGAATAAGTACAGACATTTGCATTATTTAGTAATATTTTATCACATACCTAATTATTAACCTTAACTTGTGCTCTGCTCCCATTTCAATCTGCTGAATTTGAATACCATTTGATATTTAACAGACTTTTCTATGAATGGTCTGTTCATTACATGAATGTCTAATTTTGATGTGCAAATGGAATCCCGAACATGTATTTTGCATTATATTAATGACCTTTGATGCCAATCAGTTTTGTGACATTTTGATACTGATTGTATAAAATTAAAAACTAAAAAAGTGCACAGATTATGGAACAGATTGATTTACTCCAAGGGTCAGCCATTCTAGAGAACTTCTATGAATTAATTAAATGTGGTAATCACTGAAAAATGGTCAGGTATCACACCAAAACACTTTGAAGTCTGACTGCATTAAAATCAGCCATCCCTGCTGCCTACATCATATTGACAATGTAATGGCAGGTGTTTCAGTTTGTCCAATATCTGCACTTCCACACTGGAAAAGGTTTTCACACTACAGGACATAAGTAGAGATAATTTTGTGGTTTTGTAGAATTACTACAAAAGTATGGAGACATTGAGGAACAAACAACGTCAATCTTCACAACACTTAAAGTGAATGAATAATTCCATCTGTAATGTTACTGGAAAGAATTAATTGTAAAAAGTAAAAACAACCCACAATTTGGAGAGTATCTTGATGCAAGAAACCAAAGACTAAACTAACAATTGCGTTTCCCCTCCATATTGTGGCTCGTTTAAATGAGTGTTATTCATAAAAGTAATTTGGCAACTACATACAGCTGTTGTGGAAAAAAAAAAAAATTATTAAAAGAGAAATTAAACTCAGCAGGACCAAACTTTAAGCAACAATGTCCTGGGAGTATCACATTTGGGCCCTATAGCAATTGCTGCATGTCCTACAACTAATAAATTAAACATATTTTCACTCTACAGCCTGTTATCAATCACACTTTTACAAGAGCAAACTACATATGTCAATGTTATAATGCATCAATGCTTATTCACCTTTTCCTCATTAGGGGCAGTTACTATTCCTCTACAGTAAGCATTATGCTCTTTCCTGTCACCACTATAGACAACAAAAACAACTTCCCTTAAGGTATTCTTGTTTGTCTTTGATTATGTTTTTGTAAACACTAAGTACATGACAACCTCTCTTAAAAGGTTTTCCCAACAGCCTTAACCAATGCCTTCAATTCAATCATATAAAACAGCTAATCCTACAGTCAAAATGCTAAGAATCCGTAGTTTTTCTCCCAGTTTTCTATAAATAACCCTTCATATAGTTCTGAACAAGCAAAAGCAACAAGAACAACTTACATGAGAACAGCTGTCATGAAAAACAAGTTATGTTGTAAAAACCACCAGGTTCCTGGCATGCTGCTTCAAAATACAAACTTCCTGCCTTTTGATTTTGAAGACTATAGTTTGTCAACAAACTCGCCTGCTCATGAAGGGAGCAGCAAGCCTGGGGACATTTCAATACAGTATTCAGGTTTAGTGACTACATTTCCATTAATTACGTTTGATAACTTCACACCTGCCTGGAAATATCAGCAAAAGTTTCAATACAACTTTAACCCTTTTCAGTCCTGTCGGACCCGGTCCGACATCATCAAAAACATGTCAAGCACAGGTCTCTGGTCGTTTTTTTTCTCTGGAAAAAGCCAAGAATACCTTTCAATGGCCAAGTGAGACAGATATGAGCAAAAAAAAAAAAAAAAAAAAAAAAAGGACATATCTGAGCAATACACATAGCCCCTGCACCGGAGATAACACGGACACTGCTTCCGCATCTAGCGCTCAAAGAATATCACAGATATTTGCAGAGCTTTTTGAGATGTTATAGTATTAAAATAATGACTTGAATTGCATTATTAAGGAGTTTGGTGATAAAATGAGTGATCAGGAGAGGATTTATCACTATGCATGACTATAAAGAGGTATGTGAAAAATACAGCGAACAAGGGGTAGGGCTTATCTGGAGATGCAGTACTGAGTGTCCTTTTGATATGCAGTGCCTTTTAAACCTGTTTTAATGTGAAAAAAACAGCGCATGTAAAATAAACAAGGCATGTGAAAATAAATTGGACCTGACGCGCCTGACAGGTGCTGAATAAATGGACCGTTAAGGGTTAAATGAAAGACAACTCTTACGGAAACTTTTTTTGATCAACAAAATGCAAACTATCCACAGACCTACTCTTTTAATGGACTAGCCGAAACTTAAGTGCATTACTTGGCACAATTTATGTTGATTATGCTAAACAGGAGTTCAGATTATTGTTATTTTGTAAATATTTTTTATTCCTTTTAGAAAAAAAAAAGTGTTACTTGCACAAGGTTACTTGTGATCTAGGATTGCACTCCATAGAACAAGTCCTTACTACACACACAGGACATGTATCTGAAAACAACTTGATCACAACAACAGAATTACAATTAGAAAACAAACAAACAAACAAACAAACAAACAATCACAGAAAAACAGTCAAATCACAAGTGGCATATCCCGATCCTGGGAGCGCCATTCCACTTGAGGTTTTATTAGGTAAAATTAAAAGAATCAATGACTTCAGGACCTGGCTGGCGGTTTAATTGGTTCAATTACACAATTGGCTGGAACATGACAAGGACTGGAAGGGTCAACTTTGCCTAGATGATGTAAAACCCATCATACGAGGAGTTCTCACTGGAACTAGAGGTGTCAGAGCCCCAGCTGCTGCTGCTTTCTTCAGTGGACACTACAGAAGAGGTGCTGCTTCCGGATGAGAAATCACTGCTCTCGTCGTCATCGTTTATCACGACCCTTACCACTGGCTGAGCTGCAAAGAAGGGAGAGAAAGCTCTCAAAACAGAGAAAGTAGCCATAATCTATGCACATCTGTAAATGGTGTTTAATTTACGTATAACTTGTATTTGTGATCCATTGTTTTGAAATTAAACAGTATTTGCTGTTACCAAAGAATTTTAACCCTACTCTGTCTTACCTTTCGTTAACAATTAAACAGGTAAAAAACCCCACCCCAGCAGCAAATAGTTTTTGGGCAATTACCATG
Organism: Polyodon spathula; assembly: GCF_017654505.1. Classification (NCBI taxonomy): domain Eukaryota; kingdom Metazoa; phylum Chordata; class Actinopteri; order Acipenseriformes; family Polyodontidae; genus Polyodon; species Polyodon spathula. The sequence goes on from NC_054538.1 coordinate 44,677,866, forward strand.
ACAAACCAGAAGTGTGACTTCTAACTTTCTTTCTTACTTTAAAAAAAAAAAATAATAATTTAAAGATAGTCCAAATACTCAACCACTAGGTATGACTAAATACCTGCACTTACTGTACAACTAAAAAGCATTAGATATTTATTTTAAATTCTGACACAAATCTAGCATTTTCCTGCATACAATACAAAGTACAATTTGGTTCAGTCCTCTTGAAATATGCCAGTAACATACATGTGTCATGTATATAAAAAAAATAAGTCTTGCCCCACCTGTATCTATCACCCAGTTCACACTTGCGGTTTAGGCCGGCCCAGGCCCCTTCTCATATGTGAACACTCAAAAAATGAAAAGGAGGCCCTGGGCAGGGTGATATTTAGAACAACTTTTTGATGCAGCCTAAAGTACCAATGCCACTTCAGAGCCGGCCTATCTGCATGTGTGAACCCAACACAGGCCCTGGGCCGGCCTTAACGCGTTAATGCAGTGATGTAGCTCAAACCACTCCCCTACTAGGTTGAGCGTAGTGGATCAAAGAATGTCAGTTTTAAGAGGTAGCAACTGGGGCGATGCAGAAATTAACCCTTAGCGGTCCATTTATTCAGCGCTTCTCAGGCACGTCAGGTCCAATTTATTTTCACACACACTGTTTTAAATATATATTTTTTCGCCCCCCCAGAGTAAAGCAAGTTTAAAAGGTATTGAATCGCAAAAGGACAGTCACACCCCTTGTTCGCTGTATTTTTCACATACCTCTTTATAGACGTAGATCACTCCTTTTATCACCAAACTCCCCAATAATGCGATCCAAGTCATTATTTTATTACTATGACATCTCAAAAACTCTGCAAATGTCTGTGATATTCTTTGAGAATTGGATGCAGCTATCTCCTTTATGTCCGTGTTATCTCTGTGGTGAAAACCTGCAAGTTTGTCTTAGAACTGTCAGAAAGATTGAGGAAATACTTGGATTTTATGGAACCTACGTCGATCTCCAGCCCGGAAAATAGCAATGGGGAATGCACTGAATACACCGACACTTTTGACGATGATGATGCTGGGTCAGTCATGAATGGTAAGTATTTCTTCATTGTACAGCTTTCATTAAAACTATAAAACTTTTCTTTCTCTCTATGTATGTATGTGTGTGTGTATATATATATATATATATATATATATATATATATATATATATATATATATATATATATATATATATATATGCAGAGTTTACGTCACTGTTTACATTCCCGACAAACACTTCGCCACAATTTAGGCTTCCTTTTCAGTCACATATGTGAACGCACTTAGGCCCCCTAAAACCTCAACTGTGAATGGAAATTTTGAGGCGGCCCAAGGCCGTCTCAGTAAGTGTGAACGGGGTGTGTATCATAATCTGGGCTGTATTTGTTTCACAGTAGAAAAAGGCTCATTTCAAGGCACACCACTGTCTAAAAAAAATTACAAATTTTTCACATTATTTCATGATTAAACAATGTTTATTGGAGCATAAAAAACTTGTCACCTTCAACTTTTCTCTCTACAGTTAGTATATAACAAATGCAACTAAATATTTAAATACTTACCTGAACCACAGTAAATACTAAATGGTAAAATACTTAGTTTATGTTTTACAGACATCCCATTTTCACCACCAGTGAATTATCAAATAAAATAATAAAAATAATAATAATAATGTGAAATGTCCCATGCAATGTGTTCAATCAATCATTTACCGGACGCAAACTAAACTTTTTTTTTTTTATATAGATAGAATTTTCATAGAGAATTACATATTACACAGCAATGGATAAATTGTGAAATCCACGGTAACCGAGAAAAAAAAATAAAAAAATCAATATAAAAATGTACCTAAACCAGACGTGTCAGCCACATGATCTTCAGAGACACACATTCACAGTAAGTGGAAAGGCTTCTTGCAACACATGCCCATGAGTGCACTGTTATAAAACTTGGGGGACCCCGTACACGGTTAAAAAAATCAACAGAGAATTGATAGTACAAGCATGAGAATAAAATGTTGTCCAGCCACAAAACAAGTTCCCATGTTTAACGGAAAAAAAATAATAAAAGATTATAGCCTGCTATTGGTTGTATTTGGCGCAACTGAAGCAGTTTAAGCAGAAAGGTTTTCATTCAAAATAGGCATTCATTTTTCTCGTTATGTCTTTCTTTACTATGTAAAGCAGGTATACATTGTACTGTAAAAAAGCAAGGCAGTATTTTATCAGTGTGGTTTAAAAATGTAAGCATTGTCACTAAAGAAACCACATTTAGCCTGTCTGTGTGTTTCCTCTGAAATTCTTATATTCCTAAATTCCTCTATGTATATTTCAGAGCGTTGACCAGAAACACAGGTATTTTTTTTTTTTTTAATTTATTTAATTTTACCTAAAAGCTCCTTTGATCATAAATTAACACTACTCGTGAGCAAAAATTGCAGAATTACTGACATCGGACAATTTGTTGGGTCAAACCCACAAGGCTGACACCACGTCTGAAAGACACTCCACTTGTACCCGTACTGGGAACATATGGATGCCGCTCTGGCATTTTGTGAGGTGTCAATGACCCTATTGGACAGACCGGCAGGCTGTTTCCAACAAAAGCATGCCTTTAGACTGTGGCGAGACACTGTCAATAGGCGATCGTGGCTCAATGCCTGAAAAACCCTGCAGTTGAATTAGGCCTGAAGAGAGTGCATGTTCAGGAGACCCAAAGGTAGGGTCTAAGAAGCTGCTGCCATCAGCCCAGAAGTTTCTGGAATTTCACTACCATGAGCACCCTCTGGAGCTAAATAGCTCAAACAGACGGCTGTTCTCTGCATAATGCCATCCGACAGAATGGACAGCATGGACCTGGAGTCTAAGCCCACTCCTAGATAGGAGGCTGTTTGAGAAGGCATGAGCTGGCTCTCTGCCTGATTCACCATTAAGCCCAACCGATGACAAGTTCTGTGTGGACGTCCGCCTGTATTGGAGACTGGGCACAAATAAGGTAATTGTCAAAATAATGGAGTACTCTGAAGCTTTGAGTCTCAATGGGGCCATGATAACTTCCATGCACTTCGAAAAGGCATTGGGAACTAGAGAGAGGCCAAATAGCAAGACCCGGAACGACCATCCTGCTTGGGCACTAGAAGGGCCCGAGAGTAGAACCCTTCCTCCAACTGGAGGGGTGTATCATATGAATAGCTCACTTTTGCAGGAGAACTGCTACCTCCTGACACACCACTGTGACATCTTGTAGGTCCGTGACAGATGCTGGAGTAATTCAAAAGGGAGGAGGACCTTGCTTGAATTGCAGTGTGTAGCCGGTTTGAATAGTAGTAAGCTTTCTGTGGTGCACTGATGCCAATACAACAGACAGTTCCCTGAGAAGGGGCCTTGGGCCTGTGGCAGCAAACTCTCTTGGCCACTGCTCACCTTGTGGTTTGGCCTGAGGCTTTTGCCTCTGAATCAGAACTTCCAGCCAACAGCTGCGGGTCGGTTCTGAATACTACCTTTGGCAGCAAGCTGTGTCGGTCCCTGAGGCGTTAACGTTACCCATGCACACAACTGCGTAAAACACAGAAGGTAGTGCAATTCAGCAAAAGCTTAAAAAAAAAAAAAAAACACAAAACAGGTTTCCAGAATTAAAACAGTATCCAAAGTCAGTATTCATACTTGCAGAATATAGTGCTCAATAAGACCATAATGTCACAGTTCACTTGCAAACGGAAATACACAAAGGCAACTAAAGATCACAGATTTAAAAAACATTAAAAAACACATCACTCTATCTAAAACTGTTTAATGATTAAATGTTTTACATTACAGTAGCTGGTCTCGTTCGCTTTGTTTTTGCTGCATGTTTGTCAGGTGAAACCGGAGGAAGTGCTGTGTAACTGCACAACAGACGGACTGACTTGCACATGCAAGGAAAAAAAAAACAAACAAACAAAAAAAAACGCTGGCTGTGACAAATAATCAAATAAATTGTAACATTGAAGAGATGGGGTTTGTATCAGAAAACTGGAAAGTCGGAAATCGCATGTGGCGAGTAAGTGCATTCATTTGTTACACACACACATACAGTATATACACATTAAATTGTGATGTTGCCGATCACTTTGCCAGTGGGGTATTGGCGATGAGATATTGGGAGACAGTGGGCAAGAAGATAACAACAACAATATATTGGGAAACAGTGGGCAAGAAGATAACAACAACAATAATAATAATAAATGTATTAACAAGTTGTGTAACTTATAACTATCCATTTTCATTATGCTTAGATAGATGGATAACAAAAGACATGTTTACTTACATTGAGTTAAAGAAGCAGGAAGAGCTTTGCTATCTTTGCTATCTCTTTTGCTTATTCCAATCCTCTCTCAACACCAACCACCTTTGTCAAAAAACTATGTATTTTTTCACAGCAACTATTATTTTTTCAGTCGTTTTGGATACTGCTTCAATCTGCTAGATCATACACATTGAAGCTGTTGTTCTCCGATTGCTCAATGGCCTAGCTGTTGCATGACAAATTGCAAAAAAGTCGCCTGTCACGTTGCATGTGGTGTGAAAAGTACTTATCAAAAGTATAGGTTCTTTTCATTTTGTGGCATCGCTGCACAGTTTTGCTTGTCGCATCACGTCTTGTGGGTAGCAGCCTTCAAACATTATTTGCATATTAAACATAAGGATCCTTATTAATGATGCCATGCTTGTAACAACAAAATTCTACCGTAAACATATTCTGTTTAATTTTGTTGCCTTGTCTTTAGCTAATGTCAACAGATCCCTGCTTGAGTTACCCGGTAATGATGACTACGCATGGCACCAGTGAACCTTAAATGTGTAAATGGAAATAAATGTATAGCAAGTGCTAAAAGAAGGGAGCCAATCTTGGGTAACAATGAAATTAGAAAGGTCATTTAAACTTTATAATGAACATAAACACATACTAAATGCTAAGCAGAAAAACGCAGTGACTTATAAGAAAAAGCAAGATACTTGGATAGGAGTTATTTTTTAAATTGATGGAGTAACGTCAGCATTAGCATTGACCATTAAAGTGCAACCAGGTTACTTACAAGTTATTGAATAAACAAAGAAACTTGACTTGGATTCATCTGTCGGTACTTAATGGCTAGTTGTAAAAGGTACACTATTGTAATGTATTTTCTATTGTTTTGGTCAGGTTAAAAAATGTGCACTATTTCAGAATATTTATAATGAATGTTATTATTTGTTAGAATTAAACGTATGTAGAATATTTAGGTTGCTATGTGACAGGTTATTTTATTCTAAATACAGCCAAAATGATTATTTGGTACTCTGTTTTGTACTGTACAGCAACAGTACTGTTTTGTACTGTACAGCAACAGTACTGTAGCTTTAACGAAGTGATACTTTGCTGAAGGAAAAAATCTCATCTTGGACATTGTATAGTTCGTGAGCCTGGTTGGCTTCTCTGAAGAATAAACTTCATAGGCTTACACGGTTATGCTGTCTGCTTGTAATAAATGTACACATTTGCCTTTTGTTCTTGGAAGTGTAAGAAATGGGACTAGAATTCAGGTAATCTAATACACACACATTTTGAACCCCTAATAGGAAACTATTTGAAATTCCCATCCCTAGTTACCAGAGTCACCATCATGATTATTACCCAATAAATCAGAAGGTAATGTTTGTGGCTCCCTTGTTTCAGTTGTGGACCGGTAATTACATTAAGACAGTAATACGATACTGTAAGTTGTAGCGGGTGTGTAGCTTAAGAAAGTCACATATGGCAATACATCAAACCATCATTTAAAAATGGTTGATCTCACACTTCTGGAACACCGCTTTCCATAGGCAGTCCAAACTGAATTGTGCAAGGTGCTGGGTTAAAAGTTGCACAGACCAACCAATGCACACACATCTATTGCTACATATATTCAAGTTCTGTCTACTGCTATTAGCTTTTTGGCCACTTATCTTTCAAAAAGGCAGACTGGAGACAGAACTAGAACTTCACAAGCCTGTTCAGCACATTGATGCCTGGGGTTTCTCAGTACATTCAATTTCCATGCAGAGAACAGCAGATTGGAGTAAAAAGGGATTTTCATTCAATTGCTGGCTTCTCCAATACAATCAGCAATCACTTTATAATTAAAACACCAAGATAGAAGTAATTTAAGCATAAAACATAAAACAGTAGCACTTAACTCCCATACAGGTTATATCTGATGTCTCCCTCTACCAAATGTTGTAGCTAAATGGCCAGGCGGAACCCATGATTAATTTATTCTTCAAAACACTTAGAAAACGGAGCAGTGACATACGGCTACATTTGACCATACATGGCTATATAGAGGGATCTTCAATTGAAATTTCCACATGCGAACAACTTTAGTGGCATTGAGATTTATTAACACCTATTACTTAGAAATGTGCGTACGAGTGCCTCCGCAAGACTGATAAATATCAGGATTTAATTGTGTATGCTTCTGAACAAATCAAGTCATTTATTTCCACACAAATAAATAAATAAATAAATAAAAATAAATACAGGCCAAGTCATTATAGAAGACCTTCTTCTAAATTGAAATGCATACAGCAGGGTTCTCCACAGGAATTCTGTACAGCTGGGCGGCAGAACATTATAGCCGGGAGCACTTAACTGAAAAATAAACTTGCCGTACCTTAAATATATAACACAACAAAGAATTTGAATAATGTGTTGTCTATATCTGGTTGTTCTTTATGTTCTAAGTTTTTTATTATGGTAAAAGTAGTATATATTATATAAGTAGTATTAACCTTTTCACTTCCTTTTTAGTGTAATTATTGAGCTTATTGCTTCATTTAAATTGTTTTATTTATGTTAGGTATTCAGGGCAATTTGTTAATGCACATCTATTTTTTTTTTTTTTTTAAATGCAACTGTTCATTTTAACCTTTTTTTTTTTTTTTTTTTTTTAACGGAACAGTACTCACACACTTTTGGTCACCATCATAACTGTTGCATGTAACCGGAGTGTAATAACCCAGCACCTTTCCACTTAAGCATGTGTATATCAGCTAACATATTTATCTGATCTGCCATACTAGATAGCGCCAATCGCCAGCTTTTGAAAACACTGCATTCACTGTCACTATTTTTGCTTTGAAAATAAATCGGTTAATTTTTTTAGCAGTCTAACGTTTAGCCTCTCAAAGTGCTTAACACACAAAACCCACCCCTTCAACTCTCTGACTGGTTAAATATGTCAAGACATATGTCAACAGTAACAGCTGTCATGCGGTTCCAAGATTATTTCATTTTTTTCCACCCAGCAACGCGCAATTGATATAGTCTGCTACAAGTGCAATAAATCCTTATTGTTAAAGACACAGTAGCATCTGCAAGATGGGCGGGTCAGGTTTCTTCAGCGGGGCGGCGACTGCCACTTTGCCGGGCAGCGCGCCCAGCTGAAAAGGCCTAGGGAGAACCCTATACTGTGGTCAAGGCTGGTCAGTGGCAGAAATTGCAAATCCAGACGAAATGGCACCCAAGCTAAGGTTTGGTTTACAGAGAGCACAACCTGCTGCTCGCTGTCGTCCTTTCTCCTTTATCTTCCTTAAACAAACACACATTCCTTTGTTCTTAAATAGTTGGTGCCTTCTCCAGGTGGCCAACTGATTGATTGATCAGCCAACCAGGCACTGCTTGTCTATTATTTTAGGGTTGATGAATCAGAAAATTAATCTACATAGAAAATAAACCACACCAAACCAATTATCTTATTAAAACCTAGTGGCTGTGCAACGGATGACCATCTTGGCTCCAAACTGTTCCTACATTCCTGAGCCAAGATGGCCACCAGCCACAGCAACATTCTACTGTGCAGGGCCTCTACTCTGTCAGATATACATTATAATTTGTAAGAGTGGGTATTGGTACTGAGGTTCTGTATTGCAATATACTGCAATAAACACCAAGAAAACACTGGAAATGGTTATTCAATTCACAAAGACTTCACCCTTTCCTATTTAAAAAACAAAAACCTACTAGAAAATAACAAACAACCTACCTTTCCCAGTGCAGTTGGGAGTTTATGTTCATGACCTTCAGGTGGTATTAACTCTCAATGAGTAACCTTGCCTGCTGCTTTTGGTCCCTCCTTCCTTACTTATCAATCACTGATTCGATCTGAACACTTTAAACCGCCCCAACTACGGACTGGCAGCAAATTCCTACATTTCTATTATAGACTGCGTGCGAGTTTTAAAACAAGAGCAATTAGGTACAGAGACTTGGTCGCAGGATTTAAAGTTATATTACGGTTATATGGTGGGGTGGGGATTTAAAACAAAATTGGAAATTGTGGCGAAAAATAAAAAAAATGCCTAGACTCACAAAACCCAAGAAAAATGTGCCCTTGACCATAAGGATTTAATTATGGAAAACAGCAAAGGAAAGAAGGTACAACTTAAGTGTGGAAGTACTGTCAAGTTACTGTACATATTGTCACAGAAAAAAACGCACAAGCATTTTCAAAAATAACACAAAACAGCAATTTCATACAGTATATAAAAAGCAATGGTCCAGGGAAAAAAAAAGGGGGGGTATCTTGAACAGCAAAAAACAAGCATGACGCTGCGAAAGATTAAATCAATTAAAAAAATAAATCACATTGCGTCTAGTGTGTGGCAGCCGTTAGGGTGGGTGAAAGCGGCGTCTGGCGATTCTGCCTATGGAGAGCACTCAGTGCTGCTCATCAACTTTGTTTTAAAAAAAACATAATGTCTTTGTTAATTGGAATAACGTACAATATTCCCCTTGCTTTGAATGATGTTTTATTTTTTTAATATTTTTAGTAATATAGGGAAAAGTGGTTAAAAAAAAATAGTAGGCATTATTAATTTAATTTACCAATGTGGTAAAATACACACACGGTCGAATTGGGTACTGTAGTACACGCGAGTGTGTGCTGGGAGGGAGTTACTGTAACTCAAATGTGCTGTGTAAATGACACCTGAGAACAGATTTTGGACAGGAGACTAATTGCCATTACACAGCAAAAAAAATAAAAAATAAAATAACCTAGCTGATCGTGGAAATTATACATTTAAAATATTGTATGACAGAACTTTTGATGGAAGTAATACATAGAAAGGTCTAAAGCATGTAACCAAATACTCACAATCACGATAATAGTATGGCCCTGGTCTCAATGCAGTGTTTGGTAAAAAAAAAAAAAAAAAAAAAAAAAAAAGCTGGGAGTGTTTGTTTAACATCAGTGTGACGAGAAAGCTCAGCTCGTCTCATTTCTGTTTTACAATAATCTCATTTCACCCTCCAATGACTTGGAGATGGCATTTTAATAATACAAATGGAAATGCTTACAAAATATTAATAAAAAGAAATGCAACAAGTAGTACAAATTTTGTATTGCTACCAATGCATTATACTGTATTACTGCAGTCATGTGTTGTTTGCGAGCACATGGCAAGCAGGGTAAAAAATGATATCACGCTTTACCTTGTTTATGTAAATATGGTCCAAACACAGCAGAGCACAACAATTCAAGTGAAAGTGTGCATTTGTTTTTGAGTGACAGTGTGTCCAGACTCTGGGGGAATAATCTTCACACTTTAATATGGAAGCTGGGTGAATGCTAGTTTTGTGTAACCAGAAAAATGAATTGCATACAATAGTTAAACTAGATAGACAAAATATTACATAACATATAATGAAGCAGCAGTTTCTGTGAAGTAGTTGTCAGTGAAACAAACCAGATACATAGTTTCACGTAGAGGCATTGGTACCTTTTATTCAGTGATACAATGCGATTACATTGTTACAAGTCAGTGTAGGGATACATGGTATCTTTGAAACCAATATCAGCCATAGAGCACAAACAAGGTTCCCAAATCATAAAATGAAAACCCATTGGGCTTTCTCTGACTCAGACGACTTCTTTTTACTTTTTACTTACCTTGCAACACACAAAGAACTTGCAGAGACACCCAAAACATTATTGCAAACACATAGGACCTGATGCAAACATGTTTGTGGGGGGGCTAAAACTACTCAAAGCTGATTTGATCTATTCTCGCCGTGTAAAGACAGTTTATTCATGTTTTTCAGACAACACTTGACAGACCATGATCTGGTAGACCACGTGTGACGACGGCAGACCTGGACAGATTTATACACCTGCGTCATTTACATGACAGGTTCACCACTGCAACCTCTACAACATCTGCAGTACCAGGAATGTGTAGAATTTCCGACCAGACTGTCAGAAACCGCCTACGGGAGACAGGTATCTGAACAATGCAGCCAGTTAGAGGACTGGTGTCTGACATGTGATCCAATTCACGAATCATCGTAAGGTTAGTTTTCTGCATGACAATGCAAGACCGCACGCAGCCCGGGTGACCACAGCTTTCCACATTCGGAGCAATGTTCAAGTGCTTCCCTTGCCATCTCGATCACCAGATCTGAACCCTATTCAGGATTTGTGGGACAAGTTTGATCGACGTGTGCAACAATATCACCCAGAGTCACAGACGTTAAAAGGACGTTTCCAGGCTCTGATTAGCCCCATGGGCAGATGTCAGGCCGCCATCGATGTCAATGGTGGGCATACCCAATACTGATTTCTGTTGACCTTGAACTTTGTTTGACCTTTGAAAGTGACTTTATTGAATCTTAATGATTTCTGTACAGGTTAAGGTTCTTTGGACCTGTATTTTACTATGCGAACTGCCATACTAATGCTATAAAAAGTACATTCAAAACACCTATGCATTTCTTTCTGAAGATTATATATACACAGTAAAATGGAGATTACTATACATGGGATGTTACAGTTTATAGATGCATATTCTTCTAAATAAACATATTTCTAAAGTTTTGAATACCACAAAATTAATCACTTACATGTATTATATGTTATTGTCCTTTAAAATAGAAAATTTGGCTAAAAAAACACACACAAAAAAAAAAAAAAAACACCACTGCTGGCAATCTTGAAATTTGGGTGTGTGAGAGATATGCAACACTAATCACAGTCACTCTTCAAAGCGAACAACGTATCAATCAAGATTTGTAAATAAATGAGTAAGTCTGGCAGGTTCACAAAGGTCTTGACTGTCTCTACAAAATTCAGTGCAGTTTAATGATGGCGTGCCAACATAGTGCAAAATTGAGCATGGCTAATGGTGGCTACCCAAAGATCACTATACAGGCATCGGACATGGCAGATGGTAACTGCAAAAAAGTTAAATGCGATTCACATTGTTTTAGTGCCTCTGGGCAGTTTTATCTGGGTCTGGCTTTCAACCACTCACTCCCTTCTATCTGTGTGCTTCATGTAAAGCCTGCTCTTTCATTCTGTTCAAGGGTGCTATTTTTTTTTTTATCTTTGTGAAAATAAATGTGCGATATGTCCTATGATACAAGTAGGTCTCCCTTGGTTTGTTAAACTGTGTTACAAGCAAATCTTTTTATGATCTCACTTCCCCACTTCCTACCTTTATGATAATGTAGGGTACTGAAATGTGATCATTCTTCATTAATAAAATAAAACACTTATGTGAAATTAAATTAGGCTACAGTTTATTTATTTATTTGTCTAGAAGTGCAGCAAATTTACATTTTGGTACCCTCCAGTACCTTGCATTTGAGGCTATGGACACAAAAGAAGTGTCCTGGCTAAACCCAGAAGAAAGAAAAAAAAAATACTGACCAACTGTATTTTCACAGCATACAAGCTATGATGAATGTGCGTAACATATACTGTACGACTACATAAACTGTGGTGCTCTCAATTATAAATGGACTTCAATGCATTATTAAGTTCATTTTTCCATCTATCTTGCACAAATTAACACTTACAAAATAAACATGACTGTATAACAATTTGATTCAGAGCAGTCAATCGTTATAGCTGGAAGTGTGCAAATACTGTACAGGTAGTATAATTACATATTTACATTAATAAAGACAAAAGATTATTTCAGATTCTTGCTGGATTTATCATCTTCTGTATGCTTAAAAAAGGGCGACAAGGTCAATCATGGCGGCTAAACTGTTAGGGCGGATATGTGACAGATCAAAAAAAAAAAAAAAAAAAAAAAAAAAATATTTACAGATCAATCTGTGAAAAGCAACAAAGCCTGATACAGGTTTCAAGTATAGTAAGTTATTTTAAAAAATAAATAAAAAAAATAAAAAACGCCTCTGATCACAGAGTTAACACCACAGGACAAAATAAATAAATAAATAAAATGCAACAAAAAGGTTTTAACTATCTTCCCACACACAGAAGTTACAATGGTGTTGATATGACAGCCTCAGAAGTAGGACGTATCTTCCTGTACCGTCACATCAACAAAACAAGATGCAGAAAATAATCAGATGTGTTACTTAAGCTAATTTCATTAAACAAATCAAAATCAAAAGAAAACTGATTTTTTTTTTTAGCATCGATCCTCACTGAATAGAAACTAAAGCTACATGCAGATTGTTTTAAATTCATTCTGGATATATCACAGCTCTAGCGTTCAAGTAGCCTCTAAATTAAAGTTTAACAACTGTGTCACACTGAAGATATTTTAACTGTGTAATAATAAAATTGAAACCACAATCCAATATTATCTGCCAGAACTTCTGAGCGACCATGCCATCATTTAAAAAAAAAAAAAAAAAAAAAAAAAGAGTTGTTTGGTAAAAAGAGTTTTTTTTAATAAGGACGTACCTGGTACGTCCAGCAGCACTGAGCGAGCATTTTTGAGGATGTACCAATGCGTCCAATAGCAGGTCAAGGGGTTAATCATTATTACAGGCGTTTTTGCAAACACTTCCCGAGAACATATTAAACAAAAAATAACAAGGTTTTTCACAGTTACTTCTGTAGCACTTAATTACAAGTTTTAAGAGCATACACATGTATTGATGATAGTATATAATGAGTACACAGAGATGGAAATAAGACTCTTATTGCATATCAGTTTCACCCATTCCAGGTTGTACTACAACCTTGGTTAGCCACAGTGTACAGGTAACAAGCTCAGGTGTGTTATTAAACTCATAATAAAACCAGGAATGGATTTCAAACTGCCATGTACCAGGAATCTTATTTTTATCCCCGATATATTATTGTTGGTTTGCTTTTGAAACTTGTTCAGTCCTGTACTTTACCAGAACATTAAATTTTTCATCGCTAGAACATTGAATTACAAATGTAATCGTTTGGCACAGCCCAAATTATTATTTTTTTTTTTTTTAAGTTTCCATAAAACAATTTTGCATAAAACAAATTAGGTACTGAAACATATCCTAAATCTGTCAGTGTTCATCTAAAGTTTTCACAAGCATACAATTTCAACAACGTATTACCTGCAACATTTAGCTCCACCAACTGGTAAAATTGTGTAACAGCACTGTTTCAACAGGGCTCAATACATGGATAGGGGAAAAAAAAAAAAACTTGGTTGTACTAAATGAACAGCACAAACTAGATGATTAGAAAACATGCATTTATAATTATTTTCATTTTAAAGTTTAAGAATAAAACCACACCATGGTAGAATACAACAGTTTACCAAATAAATAAATACATAAATAAAATCAAACAATCAATCACCCACTGCCAACAACACACAGTGAGTGTGGCACCACTTTAAACAAAACATTTTCTAGCTCCACGCACCTCACCTTTACGTTCACGAATCAGGCTTTCACGTCGCTCTTTCATCTCCGAACTCAGGTTCTCCACCATTCTATCAATGCAGTTGTCGAGAACCAGAGAGCGAGTCTGGGAAAACAGATTCTGTCTGCAAATGGGGCACTCATCCTTCCGTTTCCTCCACTGGTTTATACAATGCGAGCAGAAGCTATGAGCGCAGTTCAATGTGACAGCCTGTGGAAAGCAAAAACACAGGTAAACTGTTAGGTGGCTCAGTAAGTCCACACATGATGATGCATTATGCAATCAAAATGCAATGGATAATATCTGGCAAAGAATTGGGGTAGAGGCACTATGCTGCCTTTTGAAGAGGTATAAAACTAGAAGGCGCTTTATTTTCACTTTTTGCCAATTTCAACCCACTCGAACATTCAACATTTATGCATAAATTATTGTATAGCTCTATTGAATCTCCGACTTCTATTAAATATGATGGTACTGTAAGTGCATGATGTGCTCTGGCCTTAAAACAATTACTCAAAATACTTTTGTATCCACAAGCATGGAGACAGGAGTTTTCTAGAAACAACAATTTATGACCAAATGGTAATCTGAAAAGCATGATTCAAAGATATCAATCAAAGATATCAAGGATTCAAGTCACTTGAATCACTGTCTATTACAACTTCTGCTTTCTGGACCACTTACAGTCGCAGACAGAAGTATAGACACACTACACTTCATATAAGATAATTCGAGAATACATGCATTTAGCAAACATTAGCCACTAATTAATATGACAAAGACAAAAATACACAATTTCTGGTAGTTCAACAATCTTTTTAAAAAAAATTTAAATTAAAGGACTTAAGCAACTTTAAATATTTGTTCATGATAAAAGTATTGGCACCTTAAATGTAAAATGCAATATAATTAAATATATTTATTGATTGAAAACCATTACACAATAACTAAGCTACATTATAAAGTCTGAAAAGAGAGGTAATTATTATCATCTGCAACATCTGTTGAAGAACATCATTTTGGCAACTCAGCGGACGATGATCAAGACAAAGGAGATGGACCCATGTTTGTTGAAGTTTTCTATGAGTGTATTTCTCAAAAGGAAATGGCTAAAACACAGTATAAAAAACAAATGGAAAATGAAAATCCACAATCAGCAAGGCTCCCTGGGACGTCCCTGGGAAGGTCTGCAGTGGTCTACGTCCCCGGGACGTGTATGGTTTGTCAGGACTCAGGTTTGCAGTGGTCTACGTCCCTGGGACGCGTATGTGTCTGTCTGATGCGGGTTATTTATTTATTTATTTTAAATCATGTAGTTGATACAGATGAGTTGTGTTATGGGTTGAATGTTGGCACTCATACTCTGCATTGTAGTTCCCCCTGTGAAGAACTAGAAACCTGGCTACGACTTAGATTGGAAAAGACTGAAGGACTGAACACAATTGAATTGCACACCTATTACTTGACAATTAAAATATTTTCAAAACTAATTAAGAACATAAGAATATAAGAAAGTTTACAAACGAGAGGAAGCCATTCAGCCCATCTTGCTCGTTTGGTTGTTAGTAGCTTATTGATCCCAGAATCTCATCAAGCAGCTTCTTGAAGGATCCCAGGGTGTCAGCTTCAACAACATTACTGGGGAGTTGATTCCAGACCCTCACAATTCTGTGTTAAAAAAATGCCTCTTATTTTCTGTTCTGAATGCCCCTTTGTCTAATCTCCATTTGTGACCCCTGGTCCTTGTTTCTTTTTTCAGGTCAAAAAAGTCCCTTGGGTCAACATTGTTAATACCTTTTAGAATTTTGAATGCTTGAATTAGGTCGCCGCGTAGTCTTCTTTGTTCAAGACTGAACAGATTCAATTCTGACATGCCTTTTAAGCCCGGAATAATTCTGGTTGCTCTTCTTTGCACTCTTTCTAGAGCAGCAATATATTTTTTATAGCGAGGTGACCAGAACTGAACACAATATTCAAGATGAGGTCTTACTAGTGCATTGTACAGTTTTAACATTACTTCCCTTGATTTAAATTCAACACTTTTCACAATGTATCCGAGCATCTTGTTAGTCTTTTTTATAGCTTCCCCACATTGTCTAGATGAAGACATTTCTGAGTCAACAAAAACTCCTAGGTCTTTTTCATAGATTCCTTCTCCAATTTCAGTATCTCCCATATGATATTTATAATGTACATTTTTATTTCCTGCGTGCAGTACCTTACACTTTTCTCTATTAAATGTCATTTGCCATGTGTCTGCCCAGTTTTGAATCTTGTCTAGATCATTTTGAATGACCTTTGCTGCTGCAACAGTGTTTGCCATTCCTCCTATTTTTGTGTCGTCTGCAAATTTACCAAGATTGCTTACTATACCAGAATCTAAATCAGTAATGTAGACTAAGAATAGCAGAGGACCTAATACTGATAAATGAATAAAATAAAAAACAAAAGATTTGAGCACCATAACATTAACCCTTTTGCTGCTATGGCTTTCAGAACCCTCAGTGCTAAAGACTTCTCTTGAATTTGGGACTGAATCATTTCAAAAGTCAAATTTCTCACAAGCCTCTAACGGGACAACAGGAAAACTATATGTAGTTTTTTTCAGCACAATCTGCAAATGTAACTTTTCAGTGATGTTACATTTGTGGGCATATCTGGTTCAACTGATTGAGATACTGCAGGGTAAATATAATATAAAATAAAATGAAAAATTACATTTGGGGTCTTTTGGGGTAAGTATGTCCCAGCTTTGCACACAGTGTCGGAGTGATTTTGGCCTATTCTTCTTGGCAAATTTGCTCCAGGTTGTTCAGCTTGGTTGGACGATGTTTGTGGACCGCAATTTTCAAATAGTTCCACAGATTCTCAATGGGATTGAGATCAAGACTTTGACTGGGCCACTGTAGGACAGACACCTTTTTGTTCTTGAGCCACTCCAATGTTGCTTTGGCCTTGTGCTTTGGATCATTGTCCTGTTGAAAGGTGAATTTAATCCCAAGCTTCAGTTTTTTAATGGACTAAAGCAGATTCTCTTGCAGGATTTTCCTGTATTTTGCTCCATCCATTCTTCCTTCAATTGTAACAAGATGCCCAGTCCCTCTTGATGAGAAGCATCCCCACAGCATGATACTGCCACCACCATACTTTACCTTAGGGATGGTGTGTCTTGAGGCATGGGCAGTGTTAGGTTTGCGCCACACATAACACTGAGTTTTGGCCAAAAACCTCCATCTTGGTCTCATCTGACCACAAAACCTCTTCCCACATTGCAGCTGGGTCACTCTCATGCTTTCTGGCAAACTCCAGATGTGCTTTCAGATTGTACTTTTTGAGTAACGGCTTCTTTCTTGCCACCCTCCCATACAGGCCAGTGTTATATAGAGCTCCTGATATGGTTGACTGGTGCACCATTAGTCCACTCCCAACCACTGAACTCTGTAGCTCCTTCAAAGTAATTGTTGGCCTCTCTGTGGCTTCTCTCACAAGTCTCCTTCTTGTTTGAGCGCTGAGTTTTGAGGGATGGCCTTTTCCTGGCAGTGCCTGGGTGGTGTGATGCAGCTTCCACTTCCTGATTATTGATCCAACTGTGCTCACTGGGATATCCAAACATTATTTTGTACCCTTTCCTTAATCTATGCATTTGTATTACTTTATCTCTACCTTCTGTAGAATGATCATTGGTCTTCATTTTCCTTCACATTCAGAGCCTTACCAATGATCCTTCAACAGTGGGGTTTTTATCCAGAAAATGTGACAGCAACTTTAATGGTTCACAGGTGGAGGCCAATGGTAAGGTAATTGTGTCCTCGTTAGGGCAATTTCTTTCATCTGTCCAAACTGGGAGCTTCCACAGCACAGGGGTTGAATACTTATGCAAGCAAAATATTTCAGTTTTTTATTTTTTCTTAAATATTTCCCATCGTAAAACCAATGTCACCTTACAATAATTGATTCTGAGTTTCAGGGTTTAAAAATAAAATATCAAACAGAACGAAATTTCAATGTACCATTTGTAATTCGGTAATATGAGAGAATTGGTCAGGGGTCTGAATACTTTTGCAAGCCACTGTGTGTGTGTGTGTGTGTGTGTGTAATTATTATATATATATATATATATATATATATATATATATATATATATATATATATATATATATATATATATATATATATACATATTTTAGCTCAAAGAGCCAGCTGCCCAACGTTTAGATATGTTGTACATATCTTTCTCAAGGGAGCCTGTGTTTGAATCAAAACATTGGAGGTATTTATAGGTGTTTGACGGCATGACAACTACTTGTTATTGTTTATATTCAAATCCATGATTTATTCTTAAATGAGGTAATGGTGTTCTATATTGTGACATCATTTTTACTTATATCTTTAAATCTATATTAATTCTAATTAACATTATTTTATATAAACTTATATTTATATTATCATGCAATGCTGGCTCTGAGGATCAGCCTTGATATGGTCTCCCCAGCGCATCAGCATGCACAACTTTTTAATTAATTTTGTTTATTTAATTATTTTTAACTTTTATATATTTATTGGAATTAATTAGTTCATTCTTTTCTGTTGAGTCCCGCTGGCATAATTGTGTTCAGTCCTTGACCTATTTAGCTTCTCTTTTGAATGCTACAACTGGGGCCTTAAGAAATACTTTTTTCAATTTTTCTGAATTATGTAGAATCCGCAAGTGTTTCCAAACTATCTTAGAAATATTGGGCAAAAGTTTAGAGTACATCATTACTAATGGGACTCTCTTGACCTTTTTATCTCTATTTTTATAATCTAGTAGATCATCTCTTTTTAGTTTATCCACTTTTCTTAACTATCTCTATAACTCTCTATAATTCTTTCTTTGTAGCCTCTTTTTTTAAGATTTGTTTTTAATACATGTTTTTGTTTTACATAGTCACTTTCTTTAGAGCATAGCCTTCGTATTCTTATTCCTAGCTCCTTTGGGATTGCCCTTTTAGTGTGTATTGGATGTGCAGAGGACATGTGTAAACACTGGTGCATGTCAGTAGGTTTATAGAAGAGGTCAGTCTCAACTGAACCACCTTCAAGTTTTACTACGGTATCTAAAAATTATATTTCTTTTCTTGTCCATCGAAGGTCCACCTTAATATTACTGTGTATTTCATTTGTCACTTTATGAAACTGGAAAAGAGATTCTTATCCATGTGTCCAAACCCCAAAAATATCACCTACAAACCAAATGTATTCTAAAGGTTCTCTTTCTGATTTTCTAAGTAACTTACCATTTCCCCATGTATGTACTGGCAAAATGCATTCCTAATTTAGATCCTATTGCTGTATATATATATATATATATATATATATATAGATATATATATATATATATATATATATATATATATATATATATACACACACACACACAGTACTGTGCAAAAGTTTTAGGCAGGTGTGAAAAAAATGCTGTAAAGTAAGAATGCTTTCAAAAATAGACATGTTAATAGATTATATTTATCAATTAACAAAATGCAAAGTGAGTGAACAGAAGAAAAATCTAAATCAAATCCATATTTGGTGTGACCACCCTTTGCCTTCAAAACAGCATCAATTCTTCTTGGTACACTTGCACAAAGTCAGGTGTATGATTAAACACTTATACCAAACAGGTGCTAATGATCATCAATTCAGTATGTAGGTTAAAACACAATCATTAATTGAAACAGAAATAGCTGTGTAGGAGGAATAAAACTGGGTGAGGAACAGCCAAACTCAGCTAACAAGGTGAGGTTGCTGAAGACAGTTTACTGTCAAAAGTCATACACCATGGCAAGACTGAGCACAGCAACAAGACACAAGGTAGTTATACTGCATCAGCAAGGTCTCTCCCAGGCAGAAATTTTAAGGCAGACAGGGGTTTCCAGATGTGCTGTACACGCTCTTTTGAAGAAGCACAAAGAAACGGGCAACGTTGAGGACCGTAGATGCAGTGGTCAGCCAAGGAAACTTACTGCAGCAGATGAAAGACACATCATGCTTACTTCTCTTCACAATCGGAAGATGTCCAGCAGTGCCATCAGCTCAGAATTGGCAGAAAACAGTGGGACCCTGGTACACCCATCTACTGTCCGGAGAAGTCTGGTCAGAAGTGGCCTTCATGGAAGACTTGCGGCCAAAAAGCCATACCTCCGACGTGGAAACAAGGCCAAGCAACTCAACTATGCATGAAAACACAGGAACTGGGGTGCAGAAAAATGGCAGCAGGTGCTCTGGACCGATGAGTCAAAATTTGAGCTATTTGGCTATAACAGAAGGCAGTTTATTCGCCGAAGGGCTGGAGAGTGGTACATGAATGAGTGTCTGCAGGCAACAGTGAAGCATGGTGGAGGTTCCTTGCAAGTTTGGGGCTGCATTTCTGCAAATGGAGTTGGGGATTTGGTCAGAATTAATGGTCTCCTCAATGCTGAGAAGTATAGGCAGATACTTATCCATCATGCAATACCATCAGGGAGGCATCTGATTGGCCCCAAATTTATTCTTCAGCATGACATCGACTTCAAACATACAGCAAAAGTCATTAAGAACTATCTTCAGCGTAAAGAAAAACAAGGAGTCCTGGAAGTGATGGTATGGCCCCCACAGAGCCCTGATCTCAACATCATCGAGTCTGTCTGGGATTACATGAAGAGAGAGAAGCAACTGAGGCTGCCTAAATCCACAGAAGAACTGTGGTTCGTTCTCCAAGATATTTGGGCCAACCTACCAGCTGAGTTCCTTACAAACACAGTGTGCAAGTGTACCTAGAAGAACTGATGCTGTTTTGAAGGCAAAAGGTGTTGATTTGAAATATTGATTTGATGTAGATTTTTCTTCTGTTCACT
Organism: Polyodon spathula; assembly: GCF_017654505.1. Taxonomy (NCBI): domain Eukaryota; kingdom Metazoa; phylum Chordata; class Actinopteri; order Acipenseriformes; family Polyodontidae; genus Polyodon; species Polyodon spathula. Next base: position 44,698,431 of record NC_054538.1, read on the forward strand.
CACTTTGCATTTTGTTAATTGATAAATATAATCTATTAACATGTCTACTTTTGAAAGCATTCTTACTTTACAGCATTTTTTCACACCTGCCTAAAACTTTTGCACAGTACTGTATATTAAAAAAACTGTTCTGTTTCTGTCATGACAACATTATTAAATAAAAGAAAACAGAACACCGCTAGGTCAAACGATCTTAGCATTTTTCAAGTGTGAACTTTGAGCCATATAAAAAAATATAAATTTTTCTAAAACTAGATAAATACAAAATTAACTATTTAACGTTTTTTTTTGTTGTTGCTGGGAACAAAAGTACAGCACGTGACAGCCTTACATATAGTAACTTTTTTTCTGCCTTTGTTCTCTATTTTCTGAACCCTCTGCACAAACTGTATCATAAGGAAGCTGGGAAACTACACTCTGAAACTGTAGGTTGCAAGTACAGTCAGCACTCACATATCCGACCTTATAAAATTTTGACTTCAGTGGCGATGGTTAAACTAGTGTGACGCATCTGATTATTTGACGTGTATGTATGTGAGCATGCTGTAACCTGTCCCCTACCACCCAAATAACCCCCTGCCCTGCACACACACACAATTCATACAAAAAGAAAAAATATAACTTGGGTTTGAGGAACTGTACATCGATACGTATATTGCAGCACACAGTGCCTATAGAAAGTCTACATCTCCTTTCAAAAAGTTCACCTTTTCTTGCTTATAGCCTGGAATTAAAATGCATTAAAATATATATTTTTCATTTACCTGCACATCCTACCCCACAACTTCCAAGTAAAAAGAATATTCTAGAAATTTATTAAAAAATAAAAACTGAAATAGCTTGGTTGGATAAGTGTCCACCCCTCTTGTAATAGCAATCCTAAATTAGCGTATGTGTATCCAATCGCCTTCCAAATCCCACACCAAGATAAGTGGCCTCCACCTGTGTTAAATTGTTGTGATTCACATGATTTCAGGATAAATTCAGCAGTTTCTGGTCAAGACGATTATTAAGAAGTGAAAGGTATATGACACCACCGAGACCCTGCCTAGATCAGGCTTTCATTCCAAACTGGATGACTGAGCAAGGAGGAGACTGATCAGAGAGGCTACCAAGAGGCCAATGGCAATTTTGCAAGAGCTACAGGCTTTTATGGCCAAGACTAGTCAAAGTGTGCATGTGACAACAATATCCCAAGCACTCCACAAATCTTGCCTGTATGGTACAGTGGCCAGAAGGAAGCCATTACTCAAGAAAGCCCATCTTGAATCCTGTTTAAAGTATACAAAAAAAACATTCAGGAGATTCTGTAGCCAAGTGGCAAAAAGTTTTGTGGTCTGACGAAACTAAAATGAGACTTTTTGGCCTAAATGCCAAGCGTTATGTTTGGCGCAAACCCAACACAGTGCATCACCCAAAGAATATCATCCCTACTGTGAAGCATGGTGGTGGCAGCATCATGTTATGGGGATGTTTCTTATCAGCAGGGACTGGGGCATTTGTCAGGATAGAAGGGAAACTGAATGGAAAAAAGTACAGAGAAGTCCTTGAGGAAAACCTGCTGCCCTCTGCAACAAAGCTGAAACTGGGACGGAAGTTCACCTTTCACCATGACAACGACCCAAAGCACACAGCCAAAGCTACACAGGAGTGGCTAAGGAACAAAAAGGTAAATGTCCTTGAGTAGCCCAATTAGATCCCCGACCTAAATCCAAGCAAAAATTTGTGGCATGACTTGAAGATTGCTGTCCACCAACGCTCCCCAACTAACTTGACAGAGCTTGAACAGTTTTGCAAAGAATGGTCAAATATTGCCAAATCTAGGTGTGCAAAGTTGGTAGAGACCTATCCCAACAGACTCACAGCTGTAATTGCTGCCAAAGGTATTAACTCAGGGGGCTGGAGACTTATCCAATTATGATCTTTTAGTTTTGTATTTTTAATACATAATCTTTTACTCAATAAAAACCTTTTTCCCCCTTAACAGTGTGGAGTGTGGTGTGTATATAAGTAGAAAAAAATCCACATTTAAACATGAAACTGAAGCACTGACAGAACAAAGTGTGAAAAAAGTTCAAGGGGGTATAGACTTTCTATAGGCACTAGTTAGTTTGTGTGCAGCGCCAAATGCTTCCTGACTTCCCCTGGTAACAGAGGGGCGGGAAAGGGTGTGCAGAAAAAAAAACTCAGAGCGGCTCAGTAAAAGAATCAGCTCCACTCCTGCTGAGCCGTTCAGAGCGCCCCTGAGCATTTTTCATCAGTGATCAGAGGGAGCACACAGATATGGACATCTGCAGGAAACATGACGGTGAACTGGTTTGACTCAAGATGGTAAAATTACTTGTTTTCAGATTTGTCATTTAATTAAATTTTTCTAAATTTAGCGCTGTTTTACAGTTACTAATGTATTATTATTTTTAGTTGTATTAATATTATTATTCATTTGCAGATCAATCCTATGCAATGTCAGTATAAAAACAGGCTCAGTCCAAACAGAGCACCGAGCTCAGTGAGGTACTGTGATCAGGGGACAGTGGGGCAAGACACTTTGTATTTATCTCTTTATATACTGCATGGAGTTTTGAATGATTTAAAGTGCTACAATGTTAAAATTTATATGTGGATATTTTGATTTAAAATGCAGCATCTTGTAATTTGTCAGTTAAATACCAGTACAATATTCCTTTTAAAATGAAACTCTTAAAATGTGTAATTATGAAATTATTAAAATTAGACTACTAGACCAATGTTACCGACTAGAGACTGTTTTACTATAATAGCCTACAGTTATTGTGTATAGAAAATGTACATGTAATATTTCTTAATCACAAATGCACCATTTAAAAAGGGGGTTATGATATGTTATTTTTTGTTGCCTTTTTAATACACATACCATCGCAAAAATTAATACCATGTTAAATTAATACCAACCTTGCTTTTCTGTTGTAATCATTTTCAGTACCTACTGTGTGCCATTATAACTAACAGTACTGTAAAGTTTTGTAAACGTGGATTTACTGGTTGTAATTGTTTTTTTAGGGAGTGAACAGCACTGCTGAAAACATGCTGCGATGCTGCTGTTGATAGAACAGGTCCGGATTAACAAGGAGCAGTTCCCACAAACCTGGCCAGAAGAAACGTGTCTGGGACAAAATTGCACTGAATATTCAGGCGGTTGGATACAGTTTTGTAAATTCAGTAGTATGTGACAAAAAAAACAACTTACAAAACTGTTTGACAATAATAATCAAACTGGGAGAGGAGAAAAAAGTGGGAATATTTTAATGAAATGAATGACATTCCTGAAAATAATCTGTAATTTTCTATATGAAATTAACCAAATTTGTTAATAAAATTCATGAAATTGATACATTTACCATTAACACATAAAAAAAAAAAAAAACACTGCACTTGTCTTTGTTGTTGTTCAGTTTAAGAGTATTGTGCGTGTATTGCTATCCATTTTTGCAATCTGTAAGAAATAAACTTTTTGGAGTCAATGAAAAATACTAGTAGCGTCCTCATAACAGCAATTGGTCGGTAAAATATTTTCTATATCACCGCCTATGGTTAACATTCCTTAATTTAGGAATTCAATACCAATGAGACCCTCCTCTCGGGACATTTCACCAACCATAACATCACAAATACTAAAAAGCAAATTATTAGTCGCCATTTTAAAACTCGCTCAGCACTCTGGTGTAACAGAGTATTAAGTCATTTCTGTGCATCTCAGCTATTGAACGCGCCTAGCTGACTGTCTTTCTGATCACAACTGATGAGGCAGTAATATACAATGTAACAAAAGAATCGTACCGAACGTAGCATCGCCTGTTTTATGCAGAATATTCTTCTCACTGGTGAAATTCCTATTGCAACGGACAAGTTTTTTTTTTTTTTCATTTTTACTTTATTTTTAAAACATGCTTATATATTTACATTCAGGGAATAAAAACATGTTTCAGTATACTAATGCTGAAAAAAGTTGTAATCAAGCATTGTGTATTCAATCCATCTGACCTGAAGGAAATATGCCAAACAGAATGGGCCCAGATTTCAACAACAAGATGTAACATACGGGTTAAGAATTTATAGCCTAAAAAAAGAAAAAAAGGGAGGACACACAAAATACTAAAGCTGGGGAGCCAATACTTTTCTCATGAACAAACGCTTTTTGGTTTTATTAAGAAGTGTTTAAAGTTTACTAAATGTTTGTCCTTAATCTGTTACATCGCAATATGGTAGTATTAGTACAGGGTGCCAGTACTTTTGTCTTTATGGATTATTGGTATTATGGTACCAATTATTGATTTAAGCTTTTATATGAATAACTAATAAACATGGGTACCAGGACTAAATTTAATTAGGACCAGGAGTTATTATAGATTTTTATATCGATAATTATATCATTAATATATATTAATATATATACTATATATAATATAATATATATATATATATATATATATATAATAATTGTCGTCAAATTAATTGGTTCAAGATTTTATATATATAGTAAATCTATAGATAATTTGTAAGCTATCACACCCTGTAAGATTTATAATTATGGAATAATTTCTAGCAACTATTTATTATTTTTTTTTCATAGGTTCGACAAACTGTCACGGTAGCGAACAACAAAATGCACGCAAATAATTTACCTCAATGAAAAGCTCCGAACAGACGATGCACTGCAGTTCACTCTCCAACACTTCAGTCATCTGAGTTAAAACTTCTTCTTTCTGGGCTTTAGCCTTCTCCTTCTCTTCCTTCAAAATAAACCATAAATCCAATTTAATTGCATCAAGATTATCCTGCTTTGGAATACACTCATAGAGTTCTGACAAAGTTGGTTGATATTGAATGTTGATTACAACCAGCACCACTGTACTCACTATGAAACTTTAGGAAGGCTCGGTTTGGAGAACAGAAGGCTCTGTCATTTTAGTCCATAAGGTGTAAACCATAAATGCTCCAAGTTATTGCAGACATGTAACTCTACCTATGCACCAAGATCAAATTGTCTACTTTTAAAATTCCTAAATTGAGATCTACTGTGGGCCAACGTACCTCTGTATATCATGTCATCTTTGGAACATATTGCCTCCAAATCTCTTCACAATACCTTTTTAAAATCTCTCAAACATTTATTACACATCTGACCAGGGCTACAAATCCTGTAAATATTGACTATGACCAGGATCACGTAAATTGAAATTGTCTAACTTTGATTTTATTCGTAATAATGTTTTAATGATCGTTTGAACTGTTTTTGTCCTTTTTGAATGACTTATTAATTGAGTCATGTTATTTCTTAAAACCCTCTCTTGCCAGGACCCCATTGAAATAAGATGTATTTCTCAAGGGTTTATCCTAGTAAAATAAATACATTTGATTTGAACGCTATACGCAAGCATATTTTAAAACTAAGGCAGGATGATAACACATAGACTTAACATTAGCTTTGTCACTTGGTTTAAAGACATCATTTGCAATATTTTAGGTCTAAAACTAGTGTTCTCCAAATATTGTTTATTAACGGAATACCTCAATTTTATTAAAAACAGTCGCACTGCTTTAAAGAGAAAAATAAAAGGAAAACAGTGGAAAATGACTGGTCGTATACTAGATTTTTTAGGCACCTGTGATCTTTGTCTGAATTTTAATAACTTTAAAAAAAGGACTAAGCAAAACATTTTGATCAGTATAGTACCTTGGTTTCCTCCAGTTCTTTATCTTTGGCCTGGATGATCTCTTCAAAATCTTTTCGGGAACGTCTCAGCTCTTCTATCACCTTTCGATGCTGCATCAAAACGATATTTTTAGCATTTACTAATTCCATTCCTGTTCAACTTCCTCAGTTTTCCCAGACTGTTTAAATGTGTTGTGAAAATAAAGTATGGTGGTTATCCATTACATTTTTACATTTTAAATGTATTTCTTGTAAACACAGCAAGGTGTTCTGTAACCCTTTATTTAATAACTCTGGTGCAATTAGTACACACAGTACTTACAAAAAGAAACAGAGTACACCTCTTCTACTTCCTTCTACTAGAAGAGACTAACTGCTCTCCTTAAATACTCTGCACCTGGCTCTAATTTACAATACGCAGGTGATAATTAACAATGAAATAAATGAACAAATAAGTCATTTTCACTTGGAGCCAGGTTTGTTACCTGACCCACCCCCCCACCACCCACCATGCTACAATAACTTATCAAAGCACTTTATGTAGGCTTTTGTCTTTGCTGATTGTTAAAGGACCACAACGGACACAAGCCTGGAGTTAAATGGCCAAGAGCTTCTGAGTAAAGCGTGTGGGACACAGTAAACAAAAATCTCTGTTTTGCGTTGGAAAGGTTAAGTGGAAGAGTCAAAAAGAAGCTGGATAAATTTAGGGATACCATCTATGCATATGGAAGAGAGAGGTTTGGAGTTGAAAAAAGAAAGGAGAAAGTACAAACTATTCCTGGAAAGTCTAGACGGCAGCAGGAGATTGAACGCTTAGTTAGAGAAAGGAGGCAGCTGAGGAAGCAATGGAGGAGAGCAGGACAAAGTCAGAAGCACGAACTCAATCTATTACAAAAGGGTCATAAAAGGTAAGCTTGCACATTATGCAGACCTCTGCACCTACGTAAATGTTGCAAGAAGGAGAACTAACTTTTATAAAGACCCATTCAAATTTGCAAAAATGTTATTCACCAAGGGGAAAAATGGCACACTGAAAGCAACTAAGTCTGAGCTGGAGAGGAAATGCACACAGATTCAAAAAAGGGAGGAGCCTAGTCAATTCCTTCAGAGATCCCACCTATTAATCCACCACAATACTAAATGGAGGGCTGCGCACCTAAGTGGAAAGAAGTAGAGCAAGCTGTGAAAAAGGCAAGGGCATCATCATCTCCATGAGCCTAATGGAGTTCTATACAGTGTACAAGAGTGCCCCTGATGTTCTTCGAATACTGTGGAAATTGATGAAACTATCATGGGAAAAACAGGTTGTACCAAGAGCATGGTGAAAAAGAAATATTCTACGAGTATAGGTCAGTTTCAACCTATTTCCCTGTTAAACGGGGATGGCAAGATTTTTTTCAGCATTGTTGCTCAGTGATTGTCAGCTTACCTATTGAAGAACTGCTTCATTGACACTTCAGTACAGAAAACCAGAATTCCGGGTTTCCCAGGATATTCAAGTAGCTAAAAAGGTGACATTCCTGGATTTAGCTAATGCATACGGTTCAGTACCACATGAGCTTCTTTGGGCAGCATTTTATTTATTCAGTGTACCGAGGACAATAACAAACTTAGTGAAAGCCTACTTTGGAGATTTGCAATTTTGTTTTTCAACTAAAGAATTCACCACTACATGGTAATGTCTAGAAATTGGAATAATGGCAGGGTGAACCATTTCTCCACTGGCTTTTACCATGGCAATGGAAGTAATTATTAGGGCATCAAAATGGCTAGTGGGAGGAGAACGATTGGCTTCTGGAATGTGGCTGCCACCAATTAGAGCATACATGGATGACATGACAATCATGGCTACAACAGTAGCCTGCACTAATTGGTTATTGGGCAAACTAATCAATAACATTGAATGGGCACGTATGCAATTCAACCCCACTAAATCAAGCAGCATCTCTATATTAAAAGGTAAAGTAGTGGATAAGAGGTTCTACATTAACAGTGAGGCAATACCAAAAGTATAAGAAGCCTGTGAAAAGTCTTGGGAGATGGTATAATGGGGACATAAAGGACACAGTTCATGTGGGAGAAGTGAGACAAAAAGCAGTGCAAGGGTTGATGAGCAAAGACATCAGCGCTTTCCAGGCAAACAAACTGCTGCTTTCAGTTTGGTCTACTGCCAAGACTTCTGTGGCCACTCATTGTGTATAAGGTTTCCTTGACAACAGTATAGAAGCTGGATGCCTCAGCAAAGTGGGATTGTATGGTAAACGGATATTGCAGCTGCCAGTCTCAGCTCTAACCGAGGAGTTTGAGTGTGTTCGATTGGAAATGGCACTGGTAGAGTCAAACGACAAATGTGTGAGAGAGGCAACACCTGTGTTGAAAACTGGATGAAAGTGGGCAGCAAAGGAAGCTGTGGAAGATGCAAAGGCTGCCCTTCACATCAGTGATTTGATGGGGCAAGTACAGCATTGAACAGGAGGCCTTGGTCTCAGTTCAGCTCCTCCTGCATGGTGCAAAAGCAGCCCCAGCTCAACAGAGGAAACTGGTAGTCAACGAGGTGCAAAAGCAAGAGCACGAGGTGCGTAAAGGCAGTTTCCCAGGCCAAGAAGGGAGGCTGGACGAGATGTGAGAGTGTGGAACAATGTTTTCCCATCATCACAGAACCTTAAATCTATGGGCAGAAGATCCGTGGTGTCCTTTCTGTTCATCACCAGCTACATAAAGACACATTTTGACAGGATGTACAGTGGGTCTTAACCAGGTGTTGCGATGTTTGGCCTTAGCATTGGAAGACAAGCGCAGCCTGACCAACAGGTTGCCACCAATTCCAGCAATATATGGCTCACAAAGAACAGCATTCCTCCGTCCAGGGGAGCAACCACCAAAAAAAGGTATTAAAATCAAAACTCATCTAGGATAACTGAAAGCTGCTAGAGACTGGAAAATGCTGGCAGATGTTGGACAACGGCTCATTTTTCCACCTGTGATTGCCACCACTAACCTTCGACCTAATATTGTCTTGTAGTCTGGATCAGCATGCCTTGGACCAGTGCCATGGGAGGATGCTGTGGATGAGGCATATCAAAAGAAGAAACTTCGGTACACTCAACTGGCTGCTGAAGCAAAACAGCAAGGATGGAGAGTCCAGGTTTACCCAGTGGAGGTGGGTTGTCGAGGATTTGTGGCACACTCCACAACCTTTCTCAGAGACATCAGATTTCTCAGAGACATCGGATTCAGTGGTCAAGAGTTGCGACACATAGTGAAGAACTTATCTGAAGCTGCAGAAAGGAGCAGCAACTGGCTCTAGTTGAGACTAAATGATTCTGGTTAGGGACCTCAAGCATCGTAGAAAGAAAGCAACATCAATGTAAAGGAAGGCAAGTAAGCTGGGACGCCAGAATCACTGTCGAGCCCTCTTAAGGTGTCGTGGGCTAGTTGACGAAGCACCAAAGACGGAAGGTGCCCACTTGAAGACCCCAGAGAAGTACCCTACTCAGCTGAGTCCAGACGGTTATCATGCTGATGCACTAGGGAGGCCTCACAGTGGTTGATCCCTGGAGCCAGCATTGCAGCCACTGTGTGTGCTGATGTGCCTATGGAGGCAAAATAGGCTGATCCCTGGAGCCAGCATTACACTTCAGCCATCAACACCAGGCAGAAGGATATCTACATCATCAGATGGAAGGAAACAGATGGATCACATTAGTTTACAGTAAAAGAAGCTATATCTTCCTTGGTGTTCATCTTGGCAAGTCCAATATTAGCATGAAGTTTTAACACCTACTCTCATGTAATGGAAATCACTGTTGTTAATGATCATTTTAATTCAACATTCAAACATCCGTGAGAACACAAAATGATGCACTATGGATCACAGACTTAAAAAAAGCTTCAGTCCCAGGCAGTAAAGTACAAAAGAATTAGCAAGTGCATATTTAACATCCAGTGAGGTTAATGGATCAGTGGTTTTGTTGGTTTACCAAAAAGTCCAGCAGTTAATATATACGATTGCAGCAGAATTATATATATATAGAAAACAAAAACAATGTTTTTTTTTTCTTCCCCAAACCTGTTCGTAGATTCCTTCTACGGACCAGTAGACGTATTGCAGACAATAGAACAAAACAATGTAGTTCAACAAAAAAACGTAAATAGCTTCTGTCCTGTATTAATTTCATTTTTTTTTTTTTTTTTTTTTTTTTTTGTAGCGAAAGAAACAAACTCTATGGACTTAACCATTCTTGTCAGCTGCACACATCCACATTTGAATTTCCTTCAGCTTCCTGCTAAAATTTAAAAAAGAGGCATAATGTGCATATTTGAGACAGGACAAGTTTTTAAATATTCTCTAAAACTGAAATAAAGTAATGCATAAATTGAGCCTGATTCATATATTTTATCCTGCAGACTGATGCCTCTGACGTAGTAGGAGGCGGGACGGACCTTTCCCAGGACGTAGAGGAAGTGGGGTTTTGGTATTGTTTGTACATTAGCAGGAAGATGCTTGCGTGAGAGACTCAGAGACCAGGTATGCTGTAAATCGAGAAAGAAATGCCTAGCCGTCATTAAAGAACAAAATTAACCAAAAGCAAGCTTCTGTGCGCCTCTTTTCCTGTGTGTGTGGGCCCGTCAGCCTGCATGCAATTTTTGTAAAATGTCTAAAACAAATGACGACTTTACGGGGCCCCTACACTATAGCGTAATTTGGGTATAGGTTAATCCGGTCCTGAATCAGGCAACAGAAACTAATTTCAATAAATGCATTTTTCTTTAAATGTGTATGAAAACAGCCATAGATAGCTTAACACCTACATTAAGTATGAAGCATTGGTTTTTCCTACTAAGATCTGTCAGAATAAAGTAAATTTATGTTACTATATTGAAAATATGGGATGTTTTTATGAACCATCTATAAGCAGCACCATGTGTGATGAGCTCTCAAATGCCAGCCGACTTAGTGCTGAAACTGCCAACAGTTTTTCATTGTACACAAAAAATTGTTTTCGGTTAGGTTTGCAATTTTATGCAAATGTCGGTTTTGGTTCACAATCATAACCACTGCATCCCTATCCTGTTTGTATATATACAAATAATATATGTGAATCTGTTAGAGCCTCCTGGTAAATAAGATGGGCATCTCATTGGTCCTTACTCTGGTTAAATAAATAGCAATGCATTTGAAATCACTTTGACAGACAATCCCTCTTATTTTTTCTCTACCTCTTGCAAAGCCAAATCCAGTTTATTTTCCAAACTCTCTTCCACTTGAAGCTTCTTCTCATCCTGGAAGACAAATCCAAAGATTAGCAAATAAAAACAAAAAAGTCTGCATGATTCAACACCAATAGTAGAGGAAACCTTCGCACAACATTCACATGGCAAATTTTTAAAATTCAGTAATTATTCAGGATTTCAGGGGTCAAAACATTGGTGACTGTCTCACTTCAAGAAATACCACAACGGTGCCTTACGTTGTTTATTTCTCCTCATAAATTTAAAGCTGTTAATTCCACATGAGCTGGTGTCTAGGGCAGTCCTTTTAAAAATTACACAAACAATAAGTTTAATGATTTTATTGTAATTAACAGTTAGAGTAAGTAGCAGGGTTCTGAAAAATATAGCAGTATACATCCCCATGTGTTGCTACAACTATTTAAATAACTTGCCTGTAATTTCTGTTTTCGTTGTTAACATCCTAACCAGTTTTTACAATTATAAATTTTCATTTTGTCTCAAAGGTATTTTCAAGAGGTCTGTTGCATGCACTCGGGTTTGAGATCAGGAGTGTCCTCTCTCTGAGATCACCACACCTACAAGTATTCCTGAAGAGAAACAACCCAGTGAAGCTGGGTGAATGATGAGTGTGTGGTTTCAATTGTTCCAAACAGGACCTCTTTTTAATTTTTAAATGACATTTTCTACTTGCTTCGATCTCTACTGACTAAAATGACATCTATACGTATTACGCTTGCAAAATGCTTGGAAAAATCTACTTGCCCCCTCCCCGTCGCACAAAACACACAGAAAAAAGTAGAATATAACTTGCAGGACTTTGGTTTCATTTAAGAGTAAACACAATCATCCAATTAGCGATTAACAGGGGCAGAGCTAGCCTTGTAGCTTGACTGGTTCACTAAATTCTTCAAAATACACAAAAGGTTTCCTGTGATCCCATCTCACCTCAACAAATGCAGGGTTCGACACTGTGATGGAGCCTGTTCCATCCCTTGAATGTTTATATGGACAGACAAAATAACAAAATGAAACCCTGTGTATTTGTTTATATGACTGGGTAGAGGGGGATGATGTGGTTATAGAAGGAAGGAAAAACCAAAAGGAAACAAACTCTGCTGTATGAGTATTGTAAATAATATACATAGGATCGGTAAATCGGTGGGAACCTATGGGGAAAACAAACAAAAGGAAATAAATATATGCCAGAAAGAATTATAAAATGCCGACGTGGTGTGGGGAAAAAAAGTAATATATGCTACAGAAAGCTGAACGCTGTTGTCTCCCTGAACAGGTGCACATGGTCAGAGAGATAGGTGGACAGGAAAAAAAAAAAAGTAGCTAAATAAATTCAATAAACAAACTAACTTTTTCGGTTTATAATGCTGATATTAAAAATGTGAGTGTAAAAGTTAGGGAGTGATAACTACTGACTTATTTTAAGAAAGGATGAGAGGGTTGGGTGTGTTGCAGCAGCATGGCCAGAGCCGCGCCATGACGGTGAGGGGCAGCGCTGCCTAGCGGGAGCCATGTTGGTTGTGGCAGATTTAAACATAAATCGTACAAAGGTTTTTTACATCAGAATGTGGATGAAAGAAAAATTGCAGGTACGTTACTTAAATATTTGTAGCAAGGACGTGGAGCTGTATAACGCTATATTTTTTTTCGGAACCCTGCTATTTACCCTAAGCCAAATAAATACATTCTAGAATTATAACAAAGCACCAACCGGATTCACTGATCGGCAAGATGCAGCAGATTCTCTTTTTGGCAGCATTAGATTAAATACATTATTATTATTTTTGAACACACCAACCTTTGCAAACTTACCTCCAGCCGCTGCTCCTCCTCACAAAACGTTTTCTCCAGCATCTCAACTCTCAGCAGCTGCTGCTGCTGTTCAATGTGCAGCTGTCCTCTCAGAACATTTAGCTTCTCCTCTACCTGGTTCAGCTGTGATTCAGGTACATGTTGGGCCTGAAGGGAAGCTGCTTGGTGTTCTGCCTCCTTCACTTTAATTTTCAGTTTTTGGATCTGTTTTATGTTCTCCTGCAGGAGGGAGAGTTCTGCACTACTCTGTGAACTCAGCCGCAGCTTTGTAGGGTCCTGTGTGTCTTGGAGAGGAATAGCTTCCTGGGGATCCCTACTTGGTCCAGGGGTTTCAGACTCACAACTGCTAGGTCTTTGCTTAGCCATTTCAGCAGCCAAGGATGGCCTGCTTACGGACTTGTCCATACTAGAGCTCCGAGACACTTTTGCTTTTGAGTTGGAGGAGTCCTCAGAATCCCCAAAGCTGTATTTCCTCTTAGTTCTTTTGACCCTGGGACCAGTTTCAGTGTCCAGCTCTGTAGTTTTGTGCAAAAAAGGGGCTACATTCTGTAGCTGGTCCTTAATTAGCACATACTCATACTCTACTCCCTTGTCTTCAATGGGCACTCCAAGTTGAACGGTGTCTCCTTCACTCAAAAGGTGCGCCTTATCAGGCTCAATTCGCTTTCCATTAATCCACACGCCATTCAGACTCTTAAAACGAGGGGAAAGAATTTAGAATGACAATGAGGGATAATGAACTGTAGTACGTTTTAAACAGTTTTGTCAGTAAAAGCAGGACACACTACTACAGGTAAGCATCACAGGTCAATCCTGAAAACACGTTAATGTTTTTGAATATGCATTTATTTAATATCCTCTATTTTTTTATAGAGCTGGGACGAACACAGGATGTTCATGTTCGGATATTTTGCTCAATTTAAATATTCGTTAGTTTTTCAAAAAGTCATAAGAACCATTATATAGCTCTGTACGCAGGCAGCGACAGCATAGCAGCAGTGGCAGGGGGCGTGGCCGTGCCCCGTGTGTGTGTGCCTTTATTTTACAGCAACTTGACCTTACAATAGGTAACACGTTAAAGTAGAAAGATGTTCCAGGAGTAAAGAATAAGTTGTGTAAGACAATCCTTACCCCAGTGAATTAACTACAAAACAAAGGATGCCAAATAGCAGTTCAAGTTAAACGTTGTTTTGTTTATTCCCAAAATAAATAGTACATAAAGTTAGTTGTTAACGCTTTTTTTTTTTTTTTTTTTATTCCTTGCCATTTCTTCACAGTAAACAGTGGCCATTTATACTTTGTCATAAAGTAATAACACGCGGTTTACTTGTGCCCTTTTGTAACTGAACAAGCAAACAAAAACTGAAATTTACTTAGAAGCGCCAAAACCGGTCGTTTCAACTGGTTATTTCAATACATTTATTTATCAAATATAGCTTATAATCCTGCCTGTTCTTTTCAATACAATCTCCTGTCCTTTGTAATACAATCAGTCCCATGATCAAGTGGCATTTACCTGTTTATGTTCTTTGAGTGCTTGAAAAACATGCCTCAGAGTCATAGCTACACCCGTGTATAGCATTGCAGGTTCATTCTCAGTTCTATGCACTAACAGTGGTGATCGGAACCGATGGCAAAAAAAAAAAAAACTGAGACAGTGGAATGCTACAACACCAAAGTTCGTGTGGATGTCCTGGACCAGATGGCACGACAGGATTCAGTCAAAGGTGGATCTCATCGGTGGCCTGTGGCTGTATTTTATAACATTTTGGACCTGGCAGCCATCAATGTGTATGTTTTGTACAAGGAATGTACTGAGGAAAACTGCAACAGGAGGGGCTTGATCTTACAGTTTGCCATGGAGCTTCAGCAGCACATATGGATCAGAAAAGGGCAGAGACAGTTTCCCCTGGCAGTGCTGCAGCTACTGCACCCACACGCAAGAGAAAACAGTGCCAGGTTGCAAAATAAAACAACAAAAAATTTTGGATATCTGCACCTGTTATGGAAGGGCAGTGTGCGGTAAATGCTCAGGGAAAGTGGAAAAGCATGTATTGTGTGTGGACTGTACAGGTTAGAAAGCTGTCAGGTATGTAGGCTAAATAAGTATGTTATGTAAATAGTTTATTGTATTATAGTTATTTATATTTTAAAGTAGTGCATTATACTATTTTTTGAGAGAAAAAACCTTATATGATATTTTTACAAACAAATAAAATGTTTAAACAATTTCATATGTACAGAGACATATTACAAAATACTTGCTAGTGATTTTTTTTAATTTATATTTTATTTAAGTTTGTCTTGTTTTGTACTGCTCCTTTGTTTTTGTTGGAAAACATGGATCAAGAATTGATTAGCAGTTTGCTACGCATGTGGACTGGCAGAGCTATACCGGTGTTCTTTTCTGAAAAGAGACTAATATTGCAGATAGCAGACTGTTTGGTTCAAATTGCATGTACTGCTTACAATTGATAAAGACATTGCGTCTACAAGTTTCTTGCCCAGCATTGACTGCAAGCTAACGAGATAACAATGCTGTGGACTAGAAGGGAACAGGCTCTAAAGACTTCAGAGAGATTGAAAGAGATAATGCCACTAGGATCAAAGGGGGTCGCAAGAAGATAACAAAAGGCAGATGTATGGACCTTTTGTCTCCAGGAGTGTGAAGAATGCAGAGGTTGTCACACTAGACTACACAGACACACACACACTATAAATTAAATTACCTTGACCATTGGTTAAGTGTCAGAGAAAGGGGAGGTGGACCATCTATACAGAAGGGTATTTAATGTCATGCAAACATTGTAATGATGAGTATTCTGTTTGTCCTGTACCTGGGACCAGACTCCCTGCATATTTCAATAAACCTGGCAACTGACTGTAGAAAAGGACTCTGTGCATTTTCTTGAATCTACTTACTCAACATCATTTTTTGTAAGTTACTTCACTTTTCCATTTAAATAAGATGTTTCTGCTATGCAAATGTTTGGTTTGATGTTCATAAATCTAAACTTGAGTTTTAACGATCGTTTGTCTTTCATTATCATATTACAGTTAAAAAGTTACCCGTTAAAATGACCGGTTTGGCACTTCGTGTTAAACAGCTTATGTGTCATTGGTGCAAATTAAGTGGTAGGAAATTATCCTCTTCTGTTTTGCAGTTGTTGACTAAGGTTTCGGTAACTAACAAATCACACACCAAAAAAAAAGTGTGCCACAATATTGTTGAATCCAGCATTGTATGACCTTATAAAATTATAAGGTTACAACCACAACTGAGCCGTTTTGAAAATGAAAGCTAATTCTACCGCAGTACCACTACATTTAAAAAGATTCATGTAACGTGTCACTATAACCGGTTTGTTAATAAATATGTATGCCGTCACACAGCCTTTTCACTGCATTTTTAAATGCTGTACAATTTTGAAAATATTAACTAAGAAGCAATAACAGAATAAGGGATATCAACCAACAAGGTTTATAAAACAAATATCATTAATTAGCCATGTTTTGTACAGACAACATTAGTAGTGATAATCTACTATAAAAGAAAACAGATAAATTAATGCACCTCAAGGATTGTATTCCTCTACTATTTGTACTGATAAAACCAAAGGCTACGTTACGTGCATCATGGTAACGTTACAGCTAGCTATTTACGCCTATTTTTTGTTTTTTTTCATAGTCAGAATTGATAAAGTAATAATTATCTATCTATTATGTGTTCATTTTTAGCGTGGGTGAAACCAGGGTTAACATCAAAATAATCCCCAAAGATTAAATTAGCATTTTACAGACAATGAATAAACGTAATGTCTTGTTAGGTCATTGTCTGTTCTCTTATAAAATCGTAATGTTTTTAACAGTTACTTAATTTTACTTTTGGTCTATAAAATAAACTTCATACATTTAAATTGTATCCACATTGTTCTGTAGTACTCTAGGTATGCGTACTCCACTGTCCAATACAACTTGCATTGTGTGCCTGACACACATGGGGCGGTACAAACCTCAGTCACCTATCGTGAAGCTCTATTAGTAATGGTTTCCCACTATATGAAAGATACTAATAATTAAAAAAAACAAACAAAAAAAAACCTAATACCAGTAATTATGTACATGTTCACGCAGGGTCGGTCATATACTGCAGCGCAAGGTATCAGAAAAATGCTACTGCATAAAAAAACTACTACTAAATATACCTTAAATTCGAGCCTTGATATACAGTCTATTTTTAAATCACTACACAACATTTTCAGGAAGTTGGGTATTGCAGACTTGTCAACTCCCCCGTATTCACCTGCAATCTCACGTATTTTGTACTCTTCTGTCGGACACCTCCCGGGACAGTTTTTCTCCAGTATTTTGAGCCAGTACTCTACTGGTAAACCTCAGCAAACCTTTAATGTCTGGCTGGTGTGTGGTTACTGCAATCCTCGTTACTTGGCAGGGTTTAGGACCCAGAGGAGCACTGTGGTAGGCATGCACTCAGTGCACCAGGTAAGTTCCCATACTTAGACACTATATTAATCTCACATATCACAGAGCTCTTTTTCATTTGCCATTTTTTGAAAACTGTTGCTCATACTCTGGCAAGACAGTAAAAAAGTGCAAGGTATTTTTGTAATTGTAACAAATACAAACATCTATTTTTTGTACCCGAATACATGTAAAAAAATACTTGTTTGAATATTTGTCCCAGCACTAATGTGTCTTCATAACTAAAGATCTGTGTTCAGTATTTGTTGTCAAGAAAAATAAATAAATAAAATAAAAAATATATAAAATCTGTCTTTCATGGCACACTTTCAATCTGTGATTCAATTACAGAGATCAGTTGTAAAAATAAACATTCAATATTCAATTGAATTTTGAAAGATTATGAAACAAAACTCACTGATGATATAAAGCAGCCTTTACTAAATAACAATAAAAAAATGCATCTTTTTCCATATGTACCTTTTTGTCAGTCACTGTCCACTGACTCTCTTCATTCTGCTTGAACACACAGTGATTTCTAGAAATCATCAATGGACAGGTCAGAGATAATATCTGATATGTGACAGCAAGCCCACGTCCAAGAGTCACCTTAAAAGAACAAAATGAAGAAAAACATATTTTAAAATGTAGCCATTGAAACATGAAGAGATAGAGAACATACAGCAGAATCTTGAATAGCTGAATAAGTGTTTTTGCACTAAACTAGCATTTAGCTAACCTAAAAGTACAGTGCTACCCCGTTATAATGCAGTATCAGTTGTAACACGGTAAGATCGTGATTCCCATTTCCCCCATTATGAAATTTGACTCAAACGCTGAGTTTTATTGTTGTTTTACATTACCGTATTTAAACCCATTTTAGTTGAAACAGGGACATACAGTACAGGCGATTCTCGACTTATATGACACAAGGCACTTACGACCCTCTTGCATTATTACCAATACAAAGTATACCAAATGTCCATACAAAGGTACCACCAAATGTTCCAAACAATGAATAATCCTCTTCCAACACCCAAACCCTGAACCTAAGGTCAGTATCCCATACTGCAGCCATTACACATCTATGTCAGCAAATAAGCATTTTTGTTACTTAAAAAAAAAAGTGACCAGAGATGCTGGCTTCCTCAGTTCTCCTGACAGGAACATTTCGTGGTACCTTTATAAGCACTGCTTATTACCCTGCTTTGACTTTACAATATCGACACAGCACTTACGACACGGCGAGACACAAGCCATGAGTCATGTTCACATGCTCAGTGTCCAAAACGCAGTGCCTGTCGTGGTCGTCCTGACTCAGCCTAGCTGTGTTTTTTTTTTTTTAAGAATGTATTTGCCAGGGTTTCCCCTGGGTTCTAGATTTTTGTGGTCACTAGTGACTAATCCTTTCTAAAAACATTAGTCACTCCAGATATTCAGTAGTCACTACTGGCACACAGCTCAAGTCTTCAAGGGTGTTATGAATCCTATTTTTATTTTATACCTTAAATCACTGTATTGACCAAAACAATTATTTAATTAAACCATTTTAATAATGTTGTAGTTTACATAAATTGGTCATTTACAGCTGTAAACTTTTAGAACTTTAAAACTCAAGAACCAGATTTATTTGCCCTGAAAAGCTACATATAGGCACAGAATGCATTATGAAGCACTTATACCAGGATTTATTTATTTATTTTTTGCAATTATTTTACAACATTTCATATGGCAGTGGTACACAAATAAGTCAATATTTCATAACAAACAAACTTACTTCTATATACATTTCAGGTTTCCTAAATGAAAGTACAGTACTTCAGAATTGTGTTAACATTTCATCGAAAATACAATAACATAAAAAATGTAATTGTTTACTGAGAGTTTTACAATTAAAAAAAAATAAAACATTGTTAGAATATTATATACTACAAATCATCTTCGGTTTAACAAAACTGTATGTATTGTTTGGTACAATATCTTTGCTTCACTTTTCCAACAAGATTTTCAACTCCTCTACTATAGGTTCAAACTAGAATCCTGCACTTTTTGTCCATACACCAACATCTGAAAGCCTTTTCAAAATTAAATTCAGATATTTTGTCAAGATCAGGCGTGTGACTTGACAGACATTTGCATTTACACGACTCAATTTAAGTTGGTTTCGTAGGTCTGATTTTATCACATTGTAGCGGCTAAAACCATGGTCTCAGTCAACTGTTGACATCGGTATTACACTTACAATAGAAGCAATTTTTTTATGCAGGGAAAGCTAGTTTTAAAATGGTCATTGACCAACAGTTTTTTCTTTTTTTCACGTGGGACCAAGTTTGGCATTTATTAAATGGGAACAGTTATAATGCAATTTATCTCGCATTTAAATATCTACGTTTTCAAATAAAATACACATATTTTTGCCTTGCTGAAACAGTATGTTTTGTTGTTTTATGTATTTATGTATTGTTAAGTGGCTAAAGTTTTACCAGTGTAAGCTAAAAAATGTTAAGTTACTTTAGCCACAATGGCTAATTAAATGAAAGTCTTAGAGGGAACGTAGTTATGGTATAATAATAAAGACCTGCAATGGTGTTGGTTGTTACAGAGCTGTGTATCAGGGGCGCAACCAGGATCTAGTCTCATCCTTCAACAGGTGGGAATGTGCTAATCAAGTTCAGTGAAGTTAAATCTCGTCTCCGTGTCACATACATTACACGCACCAAACTAAAGAACATGCTGTCACAACCAACCCTTTGAAGAGTATTGAGAGCTAAAACAAGTGTTTTAAGCAAACCAATTTCTCACATAAAGGAATAAATCAACAATATTTCACAGAATTATTATTATTTTTTGGCCATTACGCAAACTGAAAACAGCATCATTTTCCAGGTAACAACGTAATGGCCCATAACGCCAAACAGCATTGGCGAGAGCCCCGAAATTCAAAACAATACAAGTGTGTATAAACGTCCTTGGATTATTTCCAATTTATTTACAGTTTGCAACATAAAAAAAAAAAAAGTGGTGTAAACTTTAATGCTGGAATAGCAGTTTCTATTATACTGTACTGGTCTACAGACTGTGTGTGCATGCGTGTAAGCAGGGAAGCTGTAAATTTGCCTCAGCTGGGATTGACTGACATCCAGTTAGGTGGGGACATGAAAGCCCACATCAACGTGGACAAAGCTAACAGCAGAGTCAGACAAGCTGCTATGTTAATCTGCAACACTGTTGTTTTTGGTGTGGCCCAAAAATCAGCTGTTTGCACCTCGTTACTGAGCGATTACCTGTGTACTATACCTTGGCTACTTAATCCCTGTACGTAGGGCCACATTTATTTATAGTTTGACAAAACAGCACTGACTGCAACAGTAAACAAGCATGACTGGAAATAGAAAAGCAATGAGGATCAGCACAAAAATTCAGTGTAAATAAATTTGTTAGATGGTGTGAGCTTGCTAAAGCATGCTTGGAACTCTGTCAGTAAGCAAACAATGCAACGTTGCTTCAAAAAGCTGGTGACAATGTGAGAATGGACTGGATTATGGACTGGGAAGGGGATGGGAGTACTCTGTAAACCATGTTATTGTTGTTCAGATTAGTTCGCATTCTCTGTGTTTTGGTGCTTGTGTGACTACACAGAAAGACAGCCTGTGTGTGAGTGCGTCACTGATGTGGGTGGGAGCAGGTCAAACATGAGCAGTCAGAGATAGGGAGTATTGGACAAATGAGTGAGGAAGGGGGAGGGACTTGGGTGGGTGTGTGTGCGTGAGGAGATGACAGTTTGAAAGAGAGAAGTAGATCTGACGGAAGGAGAATTGAGAGAGTTGACAGGCTGAGTTTGTGATCAAGAGGAGAGGAATGTTCACTGAAAGCTATTAAAAAAAAAAAAAAAAAAAAAAAGGGGGGGGTTTCCTATTGCTTTGAACTGTTGACTGTCTCATTACATCCCGGAAACCCAGCAGCTCAGTGTAACAATATGTAAATAAATCCTGT
The DNA here is from genome assembly GCF_017654505.1 of Polyodon spathula. Lineage (NCBI taxonomy): Eukaryota > Metazoa > Chordata > Actinopteri > Acipenseriformes > Polyodontidae > Polyodon > Polyodon spathula. Next base: position 44,719,660 of record NC_054538.1, read on the forward strand.
TCACCTGCAGGGCGTATCAACTTCAACCGCCTGTCACTCAGCAGCGAATGCACGCATCCACTCGGTGGACAGCTAGTCTGTCACAAACATGAATACCCTGTATCTTCCTAAACCATGAATTTAGGGGTGCTCCCTAATAAAAGATGAATCTCAAAACAATAATATAATACAGTAACTGTTACAGCTGTGTATAATGGTATTTAAAACAGGATTCATTTATCTGCCTTTTTACATATCCATCCTTACTCTGGTCGGATATGCGAAGGATTACTGTACTTTTTATTACATTCATAGGTTTTAATACATCGCTTTTATTAGTGTAATGAACACGCTTGTTTGTTTTGATTACTGTACTGGTGACTGGGGGACATTTTGAATGCCCGGTTATTGTGTGGGTGTTTATACCGTCCATCCCTTACTGTGGCCGAATCAAGTAAACACAAATTCGCACATTCTAAACGGTGACAAGTGCACCTGCAAATTGTGTGTGTCTCCTTCCTTCTTTTTCCACAGTACGCTACAATATTAATTTGGCCAATGTAAATCATTTCGGCAACAGAAATGCCAATATTCGTTATAAGGTGAAACACAAATAACACAGTCCCCAACTATGGGCCCCGACAACCGCATTATAAAGGGGTAGCACTGTATTAACTTAACAGTGCCAGTCTAGTGGTCAAATCCAAGTACAATATTTTGATTAGGGGTTTTAATCTAGATATTTTCTATTGATCAATTAATCATCCAATGAATTAATTATATACACCTGTTTGCTAATGATATTCAATTATAATGAAAGACAAATACAAGTAATAAAAATATATTAATGCTATTTACTGCAAATATTTCCTAACACCAGCTAATGTTTTTTAAAAAACACATACATACACACCTGTGATTTTCGCAAATATGAAATAAAATGAAATGCAACATAAAGAAAACTTACAAAGCAAACATGCAAATAATATTTTTAAATTGGTAGGTTTATACCAAAAATACTTCTAATAAATACTTGTAATCGTATTTGTCAAGGCTCAGCCTTTACCACAGATGCGATCTGAAGGGAAACAAGCTCTGTCTAGCACTTGCGGAAATGTATGATTTGAAGCGAGCCATTAAATTAATATTGTGATGGAAGAGAAGAGACATTTGCTTCTAAAATGCCTAAACCGCGCATAGCAATTAAACAACGCTGCAAAGAATTTGAGCATGAGGGAATGTATGCAGCTAACGTTGACAAATTTTGCAACTGTCAGCTGGAATGGGAGTTAAAAGATACAGTCATTAAATCATTAGCTCTTTGTTTCTTTTGGGGAAAATATGGCTTGTTTATTTGTATTTTGCATTACTATTCTTTGTTTTATTTCAAGTGGTGCAAACTTTGCACTGGAAAGTGCTGTTTTGGTTTTGAATGAATCTGAATGAATGAATGAATTTACTTTGCTTAGTGTTTAAATACTGAGAAACCCCAAGCTTGTATACTGGAGCCCTGCTTCAGTGCAATGGGATTGAAATACAAATCCTATAGTATTTTTTATTTTTTTTTATTTTTTTTTTAATGGGTAGATTGCTGTATGTGCCATAAATATGACAGCCTCACGATAGTAGAGCAGTATATATAATTTTTTTTTATTATTATTTTAGTCTTATTGTATTTTTAGAGGGCATGGGCAGTATTTACTGTAAATCCGCAGTTAATTAACAAGAGTGGGGGACTTCACATACATTACCGTTACTACCGCTAATGAGAAATGATAACTAAATTATTTTTCTGTGCGAGGTCTGTATGTCAATGTTTAAAAAATTATAAAAAACAGATAATGTTTAATAAATATGTATATTAGTTAAAACATGATGTATACTTTGTTTTATTTATACATCTACTTAAGTTATTTTGTTAATGTGTATCTTTAATAAAACAAAATACATTTTAGCAAATAAAACTAAATGTGAAAAATAAAACAAATTACAATTTGACAGTTTGTAAATATTTGCTTACGTGGAATTGGAAGTTAGCCAAAGTTGAGTCATTTCAAATATTAACTTAGTTTTTTCGGTCGTGTGGATTCATGCGTTGGGAGTCTTCACACTTGGCTCTTAATTTGAACGTTTTCGCGGTGGGGGGGATTGAGGGATAACTAAAAATGGAACATTTTCTTCTTTTTAGTCAATGGTGCTGAAGATCGGTTCTTCTTCGCTTTACTGAACCTTTCTTTCCAAAACTGTACTTAGACAATAGTTCCAGTTGCTTTAGCTTTTATAAATGTGTTGTATCAATTCAAATTTAAAAAGAAAAATATTAAACAGAGCTGCTTACATTGATAAATAAAAATATATATAAAATAAACACTGCATCTCATTACCAGTAAACAAAACATTTTAATGCTGTATAAGGTGCAGTACAACTGCAGTCATTTCCCAGCTGTACAAATACATTCATTTTGTTTATGAAAACCACAAACGCCACACATACTTCACAAGTGTACCCAGGGGTGTGCAATTCATATTGCCCGATGCCCACGAGAACAAGTTTTGCTTTTATACTTTTCCTGTCGGACAAGAACTTTTTATTCAGTTTTCCTTACAGTACAGATGAACCCGCTTTACATCATGATTGCCGTGCAGGCATAATTCGAGATATAAAGCGGGTCGTAATAAACCGGGTTTCACATTTGCCTGTGACAGCACATTACGAGTGCGAGAAAAAAAGAAAGCAAACTAACAGTGAATTAAACAGCAGTGTTTTAATAATGTACATTTAGTCGTTCTTTACATTTAAACAAATGCATATAGTTTACTACAGGACAAATACATTTTGTATCATTAAATGGAACGAAACAGTTTGTGTCAATATAAAAAAAGGCATGAATTGTCGACTGATGGGAGCTATCCATTAGGCATTGCACTTGGTGAGTTTTTTGCGTGCATTTCTATAAGACTGACTGTTAGAAGAAGAAATTTGATGATATTGGAGCTTTGTAAATGAACTCCATGTCAGTTTACCAAACGGTGATGATTATTGGTTGTTAGATGCGTTGGAATTCTACCCTGTAGTTACTTAGTAAAGCCCAGCGACGCAGCATTTGACTGTGCAAAATGTGACAATAAGTGGATTTGTGATGTGACACAGAGGTAATTTCTCAAATAACCTATGGTGCATGGCAAGTAGTTTTTGAAAAATCATGATAACAAAAACAGGGTATGATATTAAGCAAGATGATAAAAAACAGGTTCATCTGTATGTTATAAATTTGTTGAGGTGAAGTCACAGGGAAATTTTGTGTATCTTGAAAGAATTTAGTGCACCAGTCAAGCTACAAGGCTAGATCCTATAAGTTATTCTCTACCTTTTTATCTGTGTTTTGCACGACTGGTACGGGGCAAGTAGGTTTTTAGGAAGGACAAGCACATTTTTCCAGCATTTTGTCCCTTGGACAAGGTTTTTTCAAAAACTGCACACCTCTTAATTTACATTACATGTTTCTTCTCATTTATACATATTTGTCTAATACTGTCTTTGTTTACAAACACAATCGTTAAACTATGCCATTCCGGGTTTCCATTCACTCAATTTATTTTACTCCAGTAAACCAGGCTTTTCACCTGACGTCATGCAAATGAATGGGAAAGGTGGGGGTTGATATGTAAATTAGCTATGCGTAAAGTATTCGTGCTGTTTTTGAAGATTACTAGTGAAATTTTGTGAAAATGTGGTATCCATGCAAGGAAGAACTGGTACTCAAGTGAATCTAAGCTGCTGTAATAAAGCAAAATATCTCATGCCAGGCTGGTTAATAATGTATTTTACTGCTGTTGCCCAAATTGTTTTTCAAGTGTCATTAGTAGTAAATACTATTTCAACTAATGTATCTTACAACTCATTAATTAAAAATAAACGTGGAGGTATAAAATGAAATTGACCAACACGTTTTGCAGAATACCATGGCTGAAAACTGGCGGAGACGTTTTACAACATTTATATTTATATATATATTATATTATATATATATATATATATATATATATATATATATATATATATATATATATATATATATATATATATATATATATATACACACACACACACACACACACAAAATCCTACGATACCTAATAATTGGGGTAAAACAAAAATATCGAAGTATCACGGTTTTTCGATAACGTATTTATTTATTTACTTACTTATTTTTTCAGCTTTTAAAACAAAATTCTAATTATGTGCTTTAAAAACAATATAAACTAAGCTTACTCATTTCCGTTTAGCGAAACTGAACAACTACCCTGTGCACTCTGGCAAAATTCAATTACTGTAGCCTCATGGCTAATGCCGGAGAGAAGATTGATGTGGAACTATTTTGGATTTCAGCTAGATGACAACAGCAATCAGGTTGAAGGAGGACAGTCAAAATATCGAACGTGTTTTAAGGAAGTGAAAAACAAACGCAGGAATTGCCAACAAATTAGGGATGGGAATTTTCAACGTTTAAACGTATAAACTCTAAAGAAGTGGTTAAACGTTTAATAATATGCTAGACATATAACCGATCATGTGAAAAATGTCACCAAGCGCATTTTTTATGCATTCATTTTGGTAATTTATCATCAATAGGCGCAGATCAGACTGCTCTAGTGCCACAGTAAGAGCAGACATTATAAAAATTGTTCCCCAAGTAGCTTTTCCAATTGGTGCCACAGAAAGACTGACACTGGGGCAGGTTTTATTCTCGGTCGATCTGGTGCTTCATTGGTGCACTATGCGTGTTTATGCCTGTAGTAGGCGTAGCATGGTATCAATTCCACAGCAGGGTAATAACATTAATGACAAGTGGTTTTTTTTCTGAGTTGGTTCTATATTATCCCACTACTATGCAGACCCATAAAATAATAATAGCGAGGCTGGATAATCCAAAGAAATCTGTGCTGCAGCTGTTTATGCAAAACTTTTAAGAGAGAAAAAGTTGCAATTACCAGACTTGACAGGTGGAAGTTTTTTTTCACTTGAAATTGTTCTGTAAGCTTTTGGACCTAACGGCCATTTATGTTTAGTACAGTTTGTATTTGTATGTTGGAACTACTGCACTAAAAGTAAAGGAGCTCTGAGACACACTTCAAACAGGCAGGCCAGGCATCTCTGTTTACTTCTGATATTTCGCCGGGTAACCTTCCGCTGAGTAAAATAGTCCCTAACATAATTAGAATATAAAAACAACACGCACAGAGAAAACGTTATTATTATTATTATTACTGAAATTATTACTATTTAGCCAACATATTTATTTATAGGGGTCTTACTCTTTGTTAGTATAATTTATCTGGACATGTACAATAGTCCGTGTACCAAGTCAGACTCTAAACTTGTTGCTGGAGGCGGGGCATTGTAGAATGTTCAGGGAAAAAGCCGGTAATCATGGGCGGATTGATTTAAAATTTAATTCACAGTTAAGCACTTCAACGTTCCAGTGGGCATCTATGCAAAATAGAAGCCCGCCAGATCTGTAAGCTGATTGGCTGTTCACACTCAATAGTTTTCTAATTTGACATTTAAAATTGGCCTTATTATTTTATATTTGGGAGGTTTATGTTCACTATTACAGTATGTAGAGGAGAGTCGAATTTGATTCAAGTACTCAGAAGCTGTAATGTTCAAGTACTCCTCTCGAGCAACAATACTAGATCTCAAAAACTGCACCGCTACTATCAAAGACCATTTATTCAGTGCTTGTCAGGCGCATCTGGTCCAATTTATTTTCACACACGCCATTTATTTTACACATGCTGTTTCAATTTTTTTTTCACCCCCCCCCCCACCCCCCCCCCCCCCCCCACCCCACTTAAAATGAACTGTATGGCAAAATTACATCAGTATTGCATCTCTATCCAAGCACCACCCCTTGTTCGCTGTATTTTTCACATACCTCTTTATAGACTTGCAAACTGATAAATTCTCTGCTGCTCACTCGTTTTATCATCAAACTCCTCAACAATGCGATCCAAGTCATTATTTTATTACTATAACATCTCTAAAACCTCTGCAAATGTCTGTGATACTCTTTGAGCACTGAATGCAGAAGCAGCTGTCTCCTTTGTTATGGGTCTGTGTTATCTCTGTGGTGCAGGGGCTTTCCGTATAGCTCAGATAAACCGCTCTTTTTCAGCCATTGAAAGGTTTTCTCTGCTTTTTCCGGAGAAAAAACGACTAGAGACCTGTGCTTTACGTCTTTTTGATGATGTCAGACAGGGTCCGTTATTGGACTGGAAAGGAAAAATTGTAATATCAGACCTGGTCCGACATAGGATCGCAAAGGGTTAAATCTCTGAGGCAGACTTTATCAGTTATAGTGTTCTTTAAAATTCCAAATTTTATCGCTAGTATTTAACTTTTTTAGAAGTGAAAGTATTTCCAACTTTTTTCTAATTGTTAGCACAACTTTCTTTCCGATAGACCTTTTGCACTAGCGCTGTACAGTAAGGTGATGTTTTGTTTTTTTTAAAACATATAATTTTGGGCAAAGTTTTATTTATATATATATAATAAAACTGGTTCCTTTTTAGTTGTTAAATTAACCTAAGAAACTCAACATTATACTAGCCAAAAATAGTGTGTACTTATATAGTTATATCTCCACTAGCAACTTTAATTACAACCATAAATATAACCATTTCAATATATACTTTGTGTACTTTTTTTTTTAAACTTTGTAGTTAAGTCTTTGTGATGTTAAAACATTATTTGCTTATTTAGGGTTTATTTGCTTAAAAAATACTAACCAGGGATGTCAGTATCAGCATGTAATATAAAAAGAGTGTGTGTGTGTATGTGGATATGGTTTAAATGCAAACATTGCAACGCGTTTAAACATTCATAAAACTTTACCAAAAGCACATCCCTACACCAATTTATTGAAATATGTTTCAGATCGGGACCCCGATCTCTTTGCCGAAGGTTACTTTGACTGTAGTGTCTTCTGTTCTTTTACTTTAAGTGAATTCCAGTGCATATCACTTACATAAAAAAAAGTCACAGCAAAATGGGAATGCGCTAGAAGCTGATAAAAAGGGAGTTCACTGATTAAATTTGCAGACATGTGTCATTAAAACTCTACCGCATGTCAAATGTTAGCAATGTTTTAATATTCGTTGGACTTTGTATTAATCCGTATTTTATGTGCATGTAATGTGACAGCTGTGAAAATCCTGTGCCTTCAATTGCATGCATGAGCAGTGGAAAGACCAGAATGAATAGACTTCACATGCTAGCATAGCAGTTTCCCTAACAGGATCAACGTGACGCCTCACCTGCAGAGGATCCAAGTCACACAACAAAAGTCTGCCAATGCAGACAGCTACAGGTTCAACATTGTACAAAATTGTAAAACGAACACAGTGTTTAAAATTAAATAATACAACGGTTGTGTGGATTCCCTAATGCAACATTACTATGTGTGTTTAAAAAGAAATGTTTTACAGTGTACATGAATGAATCAGGCTAGTCTAGTTTCGCATTATACTGTGTTTACTTGTTTTACTTTCAAAAAGATTTGAACAGTATAGATTCATGGAGGTGTTATGTTGTAGTGACTTTAAGAATAAAAGAAATGTTACAAACAAGAGGATGTCCATTTGACCCGTCTTGCTCATTTGGTTGTTTATCGATCCAAACAAGAACCTCACCAAGCCATTTAAGTAACCGTGTAAATCAGCTTCCACAACAGTGCTTCATGTTTTTGTTCCATGCTCACATTTTTAGGGCACTACTAAGACACCCTGTATGTAAAACATCTCGTCTAGTTATAAAAAGTCTGCTTCAAGGAAAGTATTTCTGTGTCATTTTGTTGTGTAAGAATTAAGAGATTCTGTGTAATCGGAGTATTTGAAGCTGGCCATATGCCAAAAGTTTTTTTTTTTTATATGTTAGAAATAACAAAAATGGTGTCACTAACATTGTGTTGCTCTTAAATTTTATTTAAATGTTACAGTCAGTGACAATGACCTTTGAATACATCAGAACTTGTTTTCAGCAGTGTAAGTGTGTGTATTATATACAGTGCCTATATAAAGTCTACACCCCCTTTAAAAATTTTCATATTTTGTTGCCTTATAGCCTGGAATTAAAATGCAATTTTTTTTTTTTTTTCAATTATCTACACATCCTTTCCATAACTTCCAAGTGAAAACAATATTCAAGAAATTTGTAGAAAATTAATTAAAAATAAAAACTGAAACAGCTTGGTTGGATAAGTGTCCACCCCCCTTGTAATAAGAATCCTAAATTAGCTCAGCTGTAACCAATCGCCTTCAAAATCACACACCAAGTTAAGTGGCCTCCACCCGTGTTAAATTGTAGTGACTCACATGATTTCAGGATAAAATCAGCAGTTCCTGCTGGGTAGTGCATTTCAAAGCAAAGACTCAACCATGAGCACCAAGGCGCTTTCAAAAGAACTCTGGGACAAACTTGTTGAAAGGCACAGATCAGGGGATGGATATAAAAAAATATCAAAAGGCCTTGAATATCCCTTAGAGCAAGGTCAAGACGATTATTAAGAAGTGGAAGGTGTATGGCACCATCAAGACCCTGCCTAGATCAGGCCATCCCTCCAAACTGGATGATCGAGCAAGAAGGAGACTGATCAGAGAGGCTACCAAGAGGCCAACTGCAACTTTGCAAGAGCTACATGCTTTTATGGTCAACACTGGTCAAAGTGTGCATGTGACAACAATATCCCAAGCACTCCACAAATCTTGCCTGTACGGTAGTGGGCAAGAGAAGCCATTACTCAAGAAAGCCCACCTTGAATCCTGTTTGAAGTATGCAAAAAAACACTCTGTAGACATGTGGCAAAAGGTTTTCTGGTCTGACGAAACTAAAAAGGAACTTTTTGGCCTAAATACAAAGCGTTATGTTTGGCGCAAACCCAACACAGCGCATCACCCAAAGAACATCATCCCTACTGTGAAGCACGGTGGTGGCATCATCATGTTATGGAGATGTTTCTCATCGGCAGGGACTGGGGCACTTGTCAGGATAGAAGGGAAAATGAATGGTGCAAAGTACAGAGAAGTCCTTGAGGAAAACCTGCTGCTCTCTGCAAGAAAGCTGAAACTGGGACGGAAGTTCACCTTTCAGCATGACAATGATTCAAAGCACACAGCCAAAGCTACATTGGAGTGGCTAAGGAACAAAAAGGCAAATGTCCCTGAGTGGCCCAGTCAGAGCCCCGACCTAACTACAATCGAAAATGTGTGGCATCCCTTGAAGATTGCTGTCCATCATCACTCCCCAAGGAACTTGACAGAGTTGAACAGTTTTGTAAAGAACAAATATTGCCAAATCTTGGTGTGCAAAGTTGGTAGAGACCTATACCAACAGACTCACAGCTGTAATTGCTGCCAAAGGTGCTTCCACCGAGTATTAACTCAAGGGGGTGGAGTCTTATCCAATTATGATCTTTCAGTTTTGTATTTAACACAGAATTTTTTTCTCAATATTTTTTTTTTTCTCCTTAACAGCGTGGAGTATGGTGTGTAGATAAGTGGGGAAAAAAACCCTCATTTAAATGCATGAAACTCTGAGGCACTGACACAACAAAATGAAAAAAGTCCAAGGGGGTGTAGACTTTCTATAGGCACTGTATATACTATCCAGATGGCTATTGTAAAATACAGCTGCAGCATTCTCCAGCCATACCGTCGTGAGATGCTGGTTTTGAGTACAGAAAAGAATCCCAAGTTTGCTGTTGTTTGTTTCCTTTCATTCAATGTATTTTTAGCGCTTCCCATGTGTTCTACAATGGTCTGTTTACGAGTGTAATCTACAGCCTTGCTGCATCAAGTACAAAACAGCACATTACCATTGACATTAAATTTGTCCTTGCCAAACTTGTTGATCCGAACTTTAGGGGCTATTGTTATTGTTTTCAGCATCTTTGAACAGCTCAGGATACTGACTGAAGTCTTATTCAACACTGAACTTGAATAGCAGAAACAGTTTTATTAGACAGGTATGTTTACGTAAATTTAAAGCAAAGCTGCCTGTGTTAAATGTATTCCTAGGATCCCTGCTACTGCGCTAGATAATCAAATTAGTCATGTGATACGAAAAGACGGCTGCAAGTCTGCTCTACATTCATATATATGTAAATGCCAGCCCTGGTCCTCGATTGCAGGCCCTGGGCCACATCGAAATGGTGGCCTAAATCTACGTTGGCACTGGGCTTGCCTTTTCTTTCTTGGAGCGTTCACATTTGAAAAAAGGCAGCCCTGGGCCACCTTAAATTGCAAGTGTGAATGGGGTCTTAGTACCCCATTTTTCAAGAGTTATTTTTTGTGCAGTGTTTTTTGGTACTGCACTCAGGGAAATATCAAAGCCAACAGGTGTGATTAATGATCCCTAACTTTGACCTTTACTTATTGAATAAAGTTTACCAAGCAGTTAACATTACGAAGTTACGAAGCTCTGCTGCGTTTACAACTAAATGCAATTTAGTTAACATTTTTTCTAAATATCTATTGAGCACTTCATCATTTATATAAAATACAATAGCAAACTGAAGGTTATTTTTTATCTAACCCCGTCCACAAAAACATTGTTTAGCATGAACTTTTGACATTTCAAACCACTCACAAGAACACAGTTTTAAAAAGTAGCAACTATTTTATCACTTCAACGTATTTTGTTGTATTTTTTTTTTTTGCTTTGACAAATGCAGATTTCTCAAGGACCATGCTACTATGAAACATCCCATCCCTGTTATTGCCTGGTACCTAATGAGTTAATATGTTATTCAAACTCACTAGGTCCAGCTGCAAATCGGACAATACAGCAACGGTACCAGGACCAGCCTGTTCCTTAATATGCTGTATGCTAAACAAACAGTACCCAAGATTTTGTAGCAAAATACAATGGTCACTTGTAAGAATGTTAGTAAAGCTACATTTAAAATACATGAACATTGTTATTCAGGTCACGTGTAGAAAGACAGGGCAGCTGAGAGATTTCTAACACTGATCTTTAGATTAAAAACCAGTCTAACCCTAAAATATTTAGTTTTACATTGCACCAGATAAAAGCGTGGGCCGCCTTTCTGCGCCTATGCCGTTTTTACAGTTTGAAATCCATCATGACATAAACACTGCATCCCTGTTTAGGCCTATAAATAATCATAGCAACGTTTAATTCATAACTCTGAAGAATCGTTTTGCCAGAATCTTTTTATTCTTAAACTGCTCTGAGGTATTAACACCTCCGTTATTGGACTGGATGGTGGTTCAATTTTGAATCCTGTGTACTGTGAGACAAGAAGGGGACTGTTACCAGGGTAAACTAGGTGTATTTGATTTATGTTATAGTATCAGTATAATTATAGACTGTTAAACGTGTATACTATATATTTTTAATTAATTTACTTACCTCAGTTTTTTCGTTCAGAAGTAGCCATTCGCATTTTTTACCAACTCTCCTCAAGCACCAAATCGCTCCTTTCTCCTTGTCTTCTTCTTCGACTGGAGGAGGGTTCACTCCACTTTCCTCCGCCATTTCTCTCACTCCATCCATAAATACTTTAAAGTACAGCACTGACTATGTTAAACGTCAGTTTAGTCTAATTTTATTTTCTCTTTTTTTCGTTGGGCCATGTTTCAAAACGGGAATAATCGCTCACGACAAGAAAACCTATATGGGGTACCCAAAATGCACTGCGCTGCTATGGTTTCCGCGGTAAGTTCCGTTTTAAACTTTAATAAGTCCACTGGCTAACATTCAGAAAGATCTACAGGGCTGGAAATAGTTTTGATGTAACCATTAGTTAAAACCACATTTGCATTGAATATTCTATCCATTACGTGCAGTCGGCTTCTGTTTCATCAACAGTTAAAACCCGCCAATCAAAACACACAACGTTCTCTGATGTCATATGTAATCGTCCTTTACCAGTTGCGTCACTTATAGTCCAGCGGATACTGTAAACGCACGAAATAGGCAAGATTTTGCACTTTTACCTAGAAATGTGAAACTTTTAATACTTATACAACCTTAGGTGCTGAACATTTTCTGCAACCGTGCCAATTGATCAGAGCCCCGTGGCGGCTTGTAACGCCATCTGGTGGCCAATGCGAGCAAGCACTTTACCAGTTGAAATGTTTTCGACCATAGTTTAATCAATAAATGTCGAATTAAGGCTCAAGGTGGCTCAGAATGTTGGTATGAATGTGGGGATAATCCCACAGCAGTAAAGCAATAGCTTGTCAGTGAATTGGCAAGCAAAAGAACGACAACATGAGTAAAAATCGCTACATAATCTGTTTCATGTACATTTTGGCCTGTGGTTTTCTAGGCTATAGTTCTTGATACTTGTAAACAACTATGAATCTGGTTTCATGCTTGTGGATTAAAATTATATATATAATATTATCATTTTAAAAGTTTCTGCATTGAGCATTTTGCCAAAAACCTTACCCTTCCCATTCAACAGCGAAATTCTCAAAATGCCACAAAATGGAAAACATGCAAAGTTGCTTACTGTACTTTCTGAGTTGCCAACAGTAAACAAAAATAAATAAATTCCCGCTGCTGTCAATTCTCTCTGTGAAGAGAAGACACAGAGAAAACTACCCTCTTTCTTGAAAATCATTATAGAGTATCCTGTACGGAGAGTCTTGAATCATTACGTATAACATATACCTTGTTTATATATAAAAACTTTTATTAAATGCATTAAATAACAAGACTTTAAGAACTTCGCAACACTGTTTCCTATACTATATTCAAAACCTAAAATATGTTGTACACAGTGTATGAAATATGAAATATGCATGTTAAAATATCATGATGTTGAATTCTTTTAAAACCAAATCCAAAAAAAAAGGTAAACCAAAATAGTTATTTCTGCAAATAGTCAACTTCTACTTTACTGTAATTACAGAATGAAACACATCTCCCTTATGATAAACAGTGATACTGTCAGATTGTTGGATGTGATACATTGATTTTTTTAAGGTGTATGAGGAGTTTTCAATACAGTACTTGATTGTGAAAATGTAAAGTGTTTTAGTATTTGAGCTAAATGTTTTGATTGTTGTTTCAGTAGTGTCTAAAAATGTGTTAACAATTGTTACAAACTATACCATTATTGTATCAGGGACAGTTTTCTATACCTAAAATCTAAACTGCATCCTACTTGTTTATGTATTAAAGAAACAGTAAATTACAGTGTACAGTGTTTTGATACAATGTAAATTGTTGGGCAGCTACCATGAGAGAGAGAGAGAGAGAGAGAGAGAGAGAGAGAGAGAGAGAGCAAGCATATGGGATATTCCTATGTCTTTCAGGTTACAGTTGAAGCTAGGTGATCTGTTTGATAGTTTTACATAACAGCCATTACAATGGAGGCCACATGTTTGCCTTGCACAAACACAGTCGTTCAAATGTTGTTGATACACTAGACTGGTCAATATGCATTTTCTGCCAGGGATCCACAAATAAGAGACTAATATGTCCAGCAGAGTCAAATTGTAAAGATATTGGTTCAGGTTACAACACTGTTGCAGATGACTTAATCAATTTTCATAAGATCGGAGAGTTGCCAAAGAATTTAAAGCTGGGAAATTCACTTTCCAAAAGACCATGCATTTTCAGCATTGCCATTGGATCAGGCCCATGAACAAAACAACATGATGGTGAAAGGGGAAGCTGGGGCAATTGGCCTGATAGAAAGCCCACAAATTCTTCAGAGGTGGATGATTGGTGGTCCAGAAATTGCAAGACTGGTACATGAATTTAAAGACACCATGCAAACGGCTGTAGGTAGTGCTGCACAGTCCAAACATCATGAGCAACTACCTGGTTTTCAAGCAATGTTCAAAACGCATGTCAATTCTATTGAGGACACTATTAAAGATCTTGGCAACCTATTCTGGGATGATTGCAAAGAACTCTCATCACTGATGACCAAGGATATTACTGATGTGTCTGTTAAAACTGTTAAAGAAATCAAAATGGTGGGATTCCAGCAATATGAAGCTTTTGTAAAAGACAGACTTACTGAATATACAAAGCCATTCGATGAGACTGGCTTTGCAACATAACAAGCTGGCAATGTTCATAGATCGGCCAAAGAAGTCAGTACACCCAGATGAAAAGCTGAAGCTCAGATCTGCAAAGAAAGTTTGGCATTTGTTCTGCAGGCTGTACATTGGGTGTCAGAATAAATGTTGCAATCTTGATGACTTCTTTTCCCACAAAAAACAGGCATGCCCTTCTTTCATTGCTTTTGGTGGTAAACTACAACAGACATCTAAATCTGATCTTCTACAGTGCTTTGAGAATCATCACACAACCAGAACGGATGAGGTAGAGGTTTCAGCAGTTATCATTGATGGGGCTGCAATGGTGCAGATTCTCAAACCAAAAACAGCAAAAGCATTTCAAGAATACAGTGAAGATGTTTTTGTGCCTCATGCTGCTTATGGTTTGGGACATCTACAAGCAAGGCAGCCTAAAATCATCAACCAGAGAAAAATGAGGTGAAGGTAATAGGCGCATAGTGTTGCCTTTGCTGCCATTGCCTTGCAACTGGCAAAATTTCATAAGAGTGGATCAAAACAAAACTGAGCAATTCCATCTGCTGTTACATGATGTCATCCAGATCCAAGTAGCTGATAAGAAAATCTTTTCAACATATGGTCAAGATGTCTTGTGTACAACAGCTTGCGAGGACCTATCCCAGCTTTCGCCATGCTCACATGAGGAGATTGATACACAAATCATCCTGCACTATAAAGATGCTGCTAACAAAGGCCCCAAGTACATAATAAGAACAGTGGGTACCAATGTTGTGCTTGCCATTGCTGCATACCAGCAGCTACCAGTTCAGGAACTGTGGATTGCATTTGGGATAGGAAATAAATTACTTGCCAGTACATCAATTTGCATCTGCCCTGGGACCAAGATCAGCAGCAATTCCACTGTTTCATGCCATACTGTGTCTGGCTTTGCTGGTCGTTGCAAGAAGACAGCATGGGATGTCTGGATGTCTTACGATAAAGCAACAGTTGCATTCCTGCAACTTGCTGTATCCCTGGATAATATCCCTGATGACTGCATGGCTGTATTGGAGAGATTCACTGTGCTTCTGAGTGAATTAGATAAAGTAAGAATGACTTTACTGTATACATTCACATATAGGAAAGTTGAAAAAAAAACCATTCCTGTAACACGCACATTCATATATGCATAGTAATCTGTTAATTTATAACTTGTAAAATTGTGGTATGTTTGACATCTCAGGTGAACGATTCCCACAAACACCTCTTTACAAAGAAAGGGTGAGCTACTGAAGGGATCCCTCCTAACCAAGCGGCACTGGTACAGCATGCTGGGGGTGCGGTATCTCAAGGTGGTCACTTCTCGGGACAAAGTACTGTTGCTGAACCAATAGTTCCCAACCCTGCTGGATGGGGCTGGAAACTTCAAGGGAACTTTTTTGCTTTCTGGACAACATTAGCCGAAGCAAGCAAGAGTTGCCAGGAACTGGTCTGTTGCGGTTGCATAAAGGGTGTTCTAGCCGATACAGCTGTGCAAAACAGGGCTTCAGGGCACTGCTCTCTATGCATGTGATAGGCAGTGCATCACTGACTGACAAAAGCACAGGACTGTAAAAACTGCAGTGCTGGGTTAGGATCAGTTCCTATTTTTAATTAAAAACTAAATTAAAATTTGTAGTTACATATAATAACCCCCATTCATATGATGTGTACATCTTTACTATTTTATACTGCTCTTAACATAGTTAGAAAAATTCTGCAGCTCTGATATTTTTCTATTTTAATTCAGTGCAGAAACTTTTGTTTAAGAATATTTATATATATATATATATATATAGATATATATATATATATATATATTATATATATAGTTATAGTAAATTTTAATCCACAAGTTTGAGGGAAGATTTATAGTTTAAGTCACAAGAACTATAACCTAGAAAACCAAAGCCACATGTACATGAAACAGATACCATAATATTATGTAGCGATTTTCATTCATTTTGTCACTCTTTTGCTTGCCATTTCAAGAGCCCACAAGCTATTACTTTACTGATTGCTGTTTGATAATCCCCACAGTCATACCAAAATTTTGAGCCATCTTGAGATTTAATGATTAAACTATGATAGAAAACATTTCATGTGCTTGCTCGCATTGGCCACGTGGAGGTGCTACAGGCTGTCACGGGGCTCTGATCAATTGGCACTATAGCAAAAAATGTTCCGCTCCTAAAGTTGTATAAGTACGGTATGCAAAGTTTCACATTTCTAGGTAAAAGTGCACAACCAATGGGCTTATCCACTGGACTATGAATGCATAATTTGTATATGTTTCACTTGTAAAATGTGAATGTTATAATTACTGTAAAAGGGACCTAAATGAGGTCAGTACCTGTAACCATTGTATTTAGAGTATGTTGCAAATTGTGTCCGACGCATTTTTTGTAGACTCATAATAATAATAATAATAATAATAATAATAATAATAATAATAATAATGAAATAACATTTTGTTAGCAATTACATAAGATTATAAATTGTTGTATAAAATAACCTCATAAAAAATAATGCAACACCCAATAGAACTAAATTTAGAAACAGTAAAAGATTACTTAAGATTAATATTTTTAGTAACGCATACCTAAAATATACTAAAATATAGAGTAAAATATAGAGATACAATGAAAAATAAAGAATAATAATATTTGTTTCAGCTCCAACTTTCATGTTGGTACAACCCTTCTTTCCTGTCATTAACCAACCATTTTTCCAGTATTAAGTGGCGTGTTTTGCACTCCAACACCCTAGACCAAGCTGTGGAGGAAGCTGTGAAGTTCTAACTTTGCTCTAGTTGTGGTTAACGTACTGTAACTGAGCCACAGCTGCAGAGAGGTATGAGAACGCTGAAGACTTGCAGCTATGAATCTGGTAGCTGTGGTTGGAAGAGTTCAAAAATAAAGCTTCCTTACCATAATGTTTCAAGCTAAAAAAAAAAAAAAAAAAAAAAAAAAAAAAAAAAAGTTATGTTTTTCATTTTCAATTCACGCTTGTTTCAGACTAGTTTCAAAGATTTTATGCCTCAGGAAATTGCATTTGAGATCCAACACTGTATTTTTCATTTAGCAGTAAATAAAGACTGTGTTTCTGTTACGCTTCTTCATATTTTGTTCATTTTAATAGAGTATTTCACACGTTACCACCTTTAATCCAAATTAAACATCTTCCTAATTTTGAAGTATATGATCGTCATGTTTGTAGATAGTTTCAAACTTCACTTGGTACACAAGCTTTATAGTTGGGAATATTCAGACTTTGTTTTTCTGGATTCTGGTGAGGGCAGACACAACTGCAGATATGTCACACCACTAACCTTAAATTGAGGATATTCAAGTGCAGGGCAATATGCTGAAACAATGGAGTGTTGCTTGACAGGTTTTTCTAGTTTGTACAAAAATTGGGCAACATCTGATCCTTTAAAAAGTGCTGTGTAGTATAGTAAAATCGCACAGTTACTGCAATTACTGCACATTTCTCAGTGATTTACCTTGCCTTTACAAACTTTTATAAGAGAGATATGTATGATGCAAGAGGATTATGAAGTAAAAGCATTTAGCATTAGAGTTAATTATCTTTAGTATTGTTAGTTCTACTGCATCTCACATGCAGGCTCAACATTTTATTCAAACTTGAACTGTTAAACTTTTCAAAAGCGGTAATTTTAATGTTGATCTAGTAGTCTCTCAATGACCTGTTTTTATTTATTTTTATTATTTATGTTATATTAATAGTTTGTCATTTACATTTAACAGTTTCAGTACAGCCAGGCCAGACTTTGTTAAATATTCTATGGGGGACTCTTAGTATATGAAGACCAACATGGACAGAAAGGCTACTTTAGCAATGCATTAGACAAAGGACTACATGTTTAAAGTGTTTTCAGTATACTAAAAACATGAGATCTGTCAAAGAGGAAAGTAGAGCACACCCAGTACAAGGGGAAACAAAATTACTGAGGAAGTAAAATAATTGTTTTTATAAAATTGACACTTCTTTAATGCTTTCATAAAGGAAATGCTATTTCAATAGGGTGAGTGACTCAGTAAACAGAAGTATTATGATCATATGAAGGACTTGAATCTTCAGGTACAGCTGAAAATTATACCAGTGTTAAAGAACGTTTGTAGTAGTAAGAAATACTTGTGTGTATTGGAAACACATATTTGAATCAGGTATTGTCCAAAGTGCCAAAAATAATGTATTTATAATGGACTTTGTTTCACCTTTAATGGAACTACCATAGGGTATATTTGCAGAAAGGTTATTTTTCCTGACAATGTTTAAGATGGCACCCACATTAGAAAAAATTGTGTTGTAAATGAACAAAATTGCAAAAAGTGGATTTGATACAGAGAGATGTGGCAATAGTCAATTTCTGCAAATATAACATATGGTAATTCCATTAATAGTAAAACAACTTCCATTGTAAATATTTCATTTTGAATTACAGTATCTGCATTGTCTGGATTGGCAGTTTAATTCAAATTATTTTTATTAAAGTAAAAGATTATACCTTTTTAATTGCAGTGCTCTTTTCTGATTTTAAGATAGGAAAGTAACTTTCAGTAGCGGTTCAAAGATAATTGAAGCCATGAGTGCAATTCCTGTACTTAAGAAATCACCTTGAAAAATGAAAAAACAATGAAAAATGCATGAGAAGTTTCTGATGGGTGCAATAGTTCTTGCTCTGACAAGGATCAATAAATAGTGCTCAGAGGGGTTTCAGTATCTTCACACATTAAAGCAGAGTTACAGATTAATCTAATTACTTGCAAGACTTACACTGACAGACTGCTTCAAGTAACATCCAGAGGCACAGATGTAATGTTAGGGTACACAGGTGCACACATTTTTTATATTTAATAAGCACGTCACTGCAAGCCGTGAGGTCTGTGGTTTACAAAAAAACAAAATACATACTCTTTTTTTACATTTGAAAAACATTTTATTTTTACACAAATCAAATAAAAATATTGCTAAACTTCAAATGTCCTAATCCTCAGTTATTATTAATCATAATAATTCAACATGTTTACATGAATACAAATTGTAAACCATTAACTCGGCCTTACAGTTTGCATTGCAAGACCTGAACTTCAATTCCAATAGAACTCAATTGTCTGATTATTAAATTACAACAATTTGATAATAAAGACATGGTGAGCAACTATATGATGCAGGTTAAATTGTTTTGTCTTAGATTTCATGTGTTGTCAGTTATAGAAAACTGGACAATTGTTCCATGACAGTTCGCAGATTGGGAAACATTAAAAAAGTTTCATGACCTCCATATTTTGAAGCTACTGCAAAAGCAAGTACCATTTTTTCTGAATTTCTTTTTGTATAAACTAGCAATGCATTCTCTGGCAACTGCTGACACAGCTTGCTGTAGTAAAATTTTCAACACTTTGCTCAAATCAATTCCGTTTTGATTATGTTGCTTGATCACTACATATGGTGAAAATTGCTTAAACAGATGCCTCAATAAGTTGCCTGGTGTTTAATGGCCTTTAGTTTAGGTGGACAGAAAATCTGATTTCACTGGCTAACTTGTCATGCAAGCAAATTAATACAAACTTGCAAAATACATGTCAGAACATAATATACATTTGCTTCTTGTATTACTGCAAGAAAGTGTATTTCCAAGTTGAACAATATAAACAGTTGCTATATGTATTACGACATGGGCCATTCTGGAGAACAGATGCCCCTGCAGATATCCACTTCTAACTTCTCTGCAGAATTCAGGCAGCAGATATTGGTATCCCTATTGACATTTCTAGGTCAGTTTTTTAGTGAACAAAGAGACATCAGCATGGTAGTTTCACAGTCAAATTTTTCATCTGCTTTTATCATAAGATACATTTATGTTAATTAATTGCATCCAGATTGCATTCATTTACACAGATGTATTGCAAGTCAAAATGCCAGCAATTAAAAACAAATAAATTTGAGTTTTTGTACACAGATGCCTAGGACTAATTTGAAATAACCACATCTGGTTGTTGTTTACAAAGTAAAGATACAATACAATCATACTAAAACTACAGTTTACAATTTTTATATTATATATTTATATATATATATATAGATAATTATATATATATATATATATATATTTATATATATATAATATAGATTATATATAGATGTATATATATATTTATATATATAGATATATATATATATATATATATATATATATATACATATATATATATATATACTATATATATATATATAGCTCAGATACTAATGCTAAAAATCTCACTGATAATAAGCAGTTAAACAGATTCAGCATATCCACCAATGTAACAAATTACTCTGATATTGCGTTAACTATTACATTTTCAATTAAACCTGAATGAAATGTGCAGAGTGTAAAAGTAATACTGTATGTACAGTACACGCAAACTCTTTACTTAAATATTAATTATTCATAATCACTTGCTAGATACCTGTATGAAGCAAACAATTAGCGTATTACTAACAAGAATGTATCTGACTAGTGCAACACTGGACAGTGAAAAAAAGATTATGCTTTAAAGATCTTAAAATGTACCAAATAAATTTGTTAGGCTGGCAAACAGTTACTTGTAGGCTTAAGCCTTATTTTAAATTTCCTTCATTGCACCTTAATCATAAAAAGGGCAATAACTACAAATCCATTTAGCTTTCCAGACTTTATCTTCACTGTTTCAGGTTAAGTTCATTTATCTTTTCAGACCACAATATAAATTCACTATTAGGAACCCAGAAGTGGGGCCCTAATACCTCTACTGCACAGGAAATTAATGTGGTGGCGGGATAAAGGGGCTTCATCCACTTCAAAGTGAAGATTAAATCTGCAAAATGCAAACTGATAAAAGGACATTTGAGAATGTTGTTATACTAACAAAATGGTTCTCCTCTTTACAATTTTTTCACATAATTTTTGCATAACGTGTGGTCCCGTACGTCACCCCAGCCTCCATTTCTTATGTAGGGAGAGCTTTTTACAGAATCCATCTTATTGGAAACTAAATAATCTGGAAATAGATAGCTCTGGACAGACTCTAGTATTTGTTGCACTTTCTGAGATGCCACTTCTGGCTTGCAGCTCTCTTTTTGGTGCATTCCACAGTCTCCTGTATGCAGTACCCGAGAAGCTTGTGCTGCCATCACCTTTAATGGCTTAGAAAGACACTGACTGGACAAGTGCTGTAAGGTCCAGTCCCAGTTGTAATCATCATAGGTGCAGAACTCACTTGCACATCCCATTATCTTATAATAAACATCCTTTGTTAATCCCATGCCAATGTTGTGTTTGGTTGATATCCACCCTGTAGTTTCAACCTTATTTGCCAAGTCCTGGAAGAGTGGCAGACTATCATGATTGCCCAAGGCCAAGATATCGCAATCTGAGCAATCACTTTTCTTCAGTGCTGCCATCCTCTTAAAAAAGCTACAGAAGTCTGGAATGAGGTAGTTGTCATCTTCAATGAAAACTGCATAGCCACTATAGCCCTGAAGAGCCTTAACTCTCTCCCACACAAAATGTAGCTTCCACCACCAGTGATGTTTGGCTTGGGTAAACGCAGCTTCCCTGTAATGACCATAAGAGTCTGGATAGTCGGCATTTAGGCATCCTTTCTTTCTGGCCTCGTCCTTGGATATGTCTCTAGGACAGTCCGATGGATCTTGCCCAGGGAACTCATTGGTATAAAGCTGCATGCTGTATGGGAAGTAGATTTGCAAAACCCTGCAGAATGTTATGCCTTGAACTATTTCCCCTATTTCCTTTGAAAAATAGTCGTGGCTGAAAATCAGCAGTGTGCTGTGGATTTCAGCGGTTTTTCTTAAGGATTCAACAAGCAGTCTGAGGTAGGCGGGTCTGTTATGGACCTGTACAACTATGACTAATTCAGGTTCCGACTGGAACATTTCAGCATTCATGATAAACTGCCTGAAGTTGTTTTCGTAAACAGATGTTTTCATTTCAAACACACTACCGTACAGAAACCTGTTTGGCGAATGATTCTTTGCTATCGATAATGTCAAACTTCCTGCTGTCCCTTGCTTTGGCTTATCTTGAGGTAAACTGCTACTCTTAAGCATAGTGTAGACAAAGACAAGCGCGACAAATACAGTCACTGATAATGCAAGTGCATTTTTCTTGTGGATTTTAAATCTCATTTTAGCGTTACTTTCAATGTATAATACTTTTTTTTGTTATATAACTAATTAGTTATATAATCTGCATAACCAGACTCTTTTTTTAGAAAGCAAGTTACCTCATGTACAATAGATTTTAGAACCCGTAGTAATAAATGTGCTTTCCTATGCTGTCCTCACACAGGATTCGGAACCAGGAAGCTTACTTTCACAGGTTACACATTTATTTTCCAAAAATCACCTAAAACAAAAACACAAAACATTTCGTGTAAGATATTTTCTTCTATTCCAGAATATGTTACTAAATATCGCATATTTAAAATGTAACTACATACCTGACAAAGAAGTCATGTGTCATACAAAACTTACTGGAAAGTTTTTAGGCAGTACTGTATCTATGACTGCGCTACGTTTCTCTGTAGTGTTTAAAAAAAAAAACAAGACTTCACTGACGTGGACATTTCAACCAACAGGAGTAGACAGGGTTCACTTTGTAACCAATAGGATGTTTTTGCTGTTGGGTGTAACTTGACTAAACTCATGGAAAAACTAGATTGGACATTACGTCATTTTGGTATGGAAAGACAGACGCCATCTTGCCTAGGTATAAGTGCTGTCAACTATGAGTGCAGTTTTCAATACCACAATTATGTACGAGGTCTGTTTTTTTTTTTTTTTTTTTGTATGTTATGTGTCTTCTAACAGTTAGCAGTGTGTTATGCCTCATAAAATACAAACCTTATTTATGTCGTTTTACTATGTGTAAATAATATATTGTAGCGATCCGTGCAATTATGTTTTGTACTGTGTTTGCGTACTGTAATTCCCGCTGTATTGTGTTCCCTTTCCGCTCTGTATTTCCCACCGTTTGCTTGTATAACCCTGTCTCTGTGTTTATGTGTACATGTAACCTGCATGTGTGGCGTTGTCTGTGTCTCCCTAATTGGCTGTTGTTTTGTCTGTGCCCATTGGTCCTGGTGTGCGGCTGAGGACCAATGGGATGTGGCTAAAGCTCTGGCACCCGATTAACTTAAAGGGGTGGAGCTATGTTAT
Source organism: Polyodon spathula (assembly GCF_017654505.1). Taxonomy (NCBI): domain Eukaryota; kingdom Metazoa; phylum Chordata; class Actinopteri; order Acipenseriformes; family Polyodontidae; genus Polyodon; species Polyodon spathula. The sequence continues at coordinate 44,742,967 of NC_054538.1, forward strand.
AAAAGGGCGCTGCGCTGCCAATTATGTGTTGTTGTTGCTGTCCTGATTTGGTAATGTTCCAGAAAGCAGTGAAGCAGTGAGAGCAGTGGTCTCTGAGTGGGTGGTAGAGATTAGCGTGCTGAAATAAAAGATTTGGAACTGATTTCAATGTGTTGTCTCCATTCTTCCCTGCCTGCCTGCACAGTACACAACACTGGCGTCAGAAGCATGATCAAGAATGGATCACCTGAGCGTCAAGCAGAAGTGGCGAGATGGGGTAATTGTCCTGGCATATCCAGGAATGCGAGATGTAGCTTGTCCAGCTGGAAGAACAACTCGAGCCGTGTTGGGAGACAGCGGCTGCAGGCGGCATAACGTATAGGGCCCGGCTGGGTCCGGAGAGCACCGTGCTGGATACCCAGAGCAAAGAGGCAGGTCCAGACCCGCACACAAGAATGGCAGTCACCGGCAGCAGAGTGCATGGGGCCCGGCTGGGTCCCGCAGAACGCCATGCCGGAGGCCTGCCATCACACAAGAATGCCGGACGATCGACCAGATGGTAAAGGCAGTACCAAAGGACGGTGGGCTGCAAAGCTGTCCAGCTTTGATGGCACCACAAGCTGGGAGGCCTTCCAAGCACAGCTAACCATGCTAGAGAAGCTGTGCAAGTGCGGGTAGTGGAGAAGACAAGGCTCAACAGTTGATGGTAGAGCTGAGAGGGGAGGCGCAGAAGGTGCTGCTGAACCTGGCCGAGGAAGAGATGGATAACTACCACACGCTGGTGGCCGCCCTCAAACGTCGGTTCAGCAACACAGGGGAACCAGAACTGCTGCTGGCCAGGTTCTGAAGGCGTGCACGGACGGAAGGGAAGTCCCTGGCCCGATTAGCCAGAGACCTGGAGAGGGAAGCCCAGCGGGTGTACGCAGACGTTGCCACCCGAGAGCAAGAGGAGCAAGCCTGGATCCTGTTCATTGAAGCCATGGGACCGGGTGAGCTCCACAAGTACCTGTGCCTTGCTAAGCCCTGGTTTCTACAGACTGAGTGCCCAAGAATGGGAGGATGTGACCCGGGAAAAGAGGTGATCGACCACAACCCACCGCTCGATGGTTCGAACAAGAGGAAGGCAACGCAGCCCAGAGCATCGCCTCGTTGGCAGAGGCCCTACGGGAGATCATGGCCGTTCAACAGGCCATGGTAGAATGGTCCGGACTGCCACCGCCACCCGACGCTCAGCTCTGCTACATGCCAGCCTGTCACAAAGACGGCTGTAGTGGGTGACGTCAGACCAGAAACAGGGACCAACACAGAACAGACAGAGACATGGAGTTTGGTGAAGCTGAGCGCTTGCTTGCGCTCAGCATTTAATAAATGAACAAACAGAAAATAAAAGGTTGAAGAAAACAGCACACGGCACTAACAGCACACACCAAAATAAACAGACAAACAAAACAAACAGACACTAACGCACAGAGATGAACACTAAACAAACAAGTACTGTACTGGTCCTCCAGCACGACACAGCAATTGATTATTTACTATATTTTTCTCTCCATCTACTGTTCTTTTGCCCTGAACACACAACCCCGAGTGAGTGAAAACACGCTGCTTTTATGCAGCTGTACCGAGACTCGATTGCTTATCAAGCATTCAACTGGAGTCTCGGTACAACTGCACGTAAATTAATCTAGTGCAATTTCCGATGCTCACTTATTATTATGCTTTACCTGCGTCGGCAGCCGACAGTCCTTTTAAGGGCTACCAATGGCGAGCACCAAGAGCAAGGCAGTGACCGAGTGTCAGACCCCAGACACCAGCAAGCATCAGCCCTTTCAAGGGCTCCGACAACAGACGTGGGCAGAGCGAGAGAGAGATGGCCGATCGCAGCATCAACCCCCTGATCCCAGGAAGTGTCAGCTCGTTTGAGAGCTCCTGCAAAAGACGCAAGCAGAGCGAGAAAGGGGCAACAGACATCAGCATCAACCCCCAGACCACAGCAAGCGTCAGCCCTTTCAAGGGCTCTTGTAACAGACATAGGCAGAGCGAGAGAGACGGCTGATTCCAGCATCAACCTCCGGATCCCAGCTAGCGTCAGCTCTTTTGGGAGCTCCAGCGAACGGCATGCACCTAGGGCATGAAGCCACCTCCGTGGAGAGGGTGTACCAGCACAGGAAGGAGGGACTCCGGGAACGAGAGAGCGATCAACTGTGCCTTATTTCAAGAGTTTGAGCACCTCTTTGCGGTCAGGCCGGAGGATGGAGGACGAATGGGAATGGTCAAACATCAAATCAATACTGGACAATCCCCACCCAGTCAGGAACCACCCCATCGGCTGCCCCTGTTTAGGTGCAAGGCCGTTGCAGAGATCATTCGGGAGATGCAAGAAGCCGGGGTGATTAAGCCATCCAAAAGCACCTGGGCTGTACCCGTGGTACTAGTGAACAAGAAAGATGGAAGCCTGCTGTTCTATGTCGACTACCGCCGATTAAACGCGGTCACCAGGAAAGACTCCTACCCACTCCCCCGCATCGATGAGACACTGGACCTCATCGCTGGGTCCTCCTGGTTCAGCTCCCTAGACCTGCAGAGCGACTACTGACAAGTGGAGCTCACCCCTAATGCCAAACCAAATACTGCATTCTCCACCGGACAGGGCTTCTGGCAATTCAACGTCATGCCGTTCGGTCCGTGCAACAGCCCAGCCATGTTCAAACGGCTGATGGAGAGGGTACTGGACAGTATCCTCAGACAGGTTTGTGTAGTGTACCTGGACGACCTGCTGGTACACGGACCGACCTTCTAAGAGGCCCTGCTCCACCTACGACAGGTGCTGCAGCGGATCCAGGTCGCCGGGCTGCTACTGCACCCAGACACGTGCCATCTGTTCAGGCGCAAGACCACCTTGCTCAGCCACCAGGTCAGCGAAGAAGGCATCGCTACCGACCCAGGGAAAATCTCAGCCACGCAGCAGTGGCCCACCTAACCAACACAAGGCAAGTCGGCAGCTTCCTGGGCCTTGCGTCCTATTACAAGAAGTTTGTGCTGGATTCACCACCATCTCCAGCCCCCTTCACCACCTCCTGGACAAATAACTGCACATGAACATGAAGCCTCCTTCTCTCAACTGTGCCATGCCCTAACCAGTGCTCCTGTGCTTGCAGCCCCGTCCACGACAGCCCCCTTCACCCTGGATACAGATGCCAGCAACGAGGGTATCGGTGCGGTGCTGTCTCAATGCACCCCTGAAAGCAGAGAGTGAGTGGTGGTCTACTTCATCCGTGCCCTCAGCAAAGCTGAGTGTAATTACTGCGAGACCCGGAGGGAGCTATTGGCAGACGTAAAAGCTATCAAACACCCCTATCTCTGTAGTCACCGGTTTGTGCTCCTCACTGATGATTGCTGCGCTTCAAGGAACCCAAGCGACAGGTAGCCTGCTGGCTCGAGACGCTTCAGTCTTATGACCTGGACATCCGACACAGGCCAGGAGATAAGGATGGGAATGCTGACGTTCTGTCTAGGTGGCCATGCAGTTAGGTGGGGTGTGGATAGTGCGACCGCCAGGAATTCAGGGAGAGAGAGGCATTGGAAGAGAAAGGGGAGACGGTGACAGTGAGAGAGGTGCAGCCCCTGTCTCCCGCTGAGTGGCAGGAGCAGCAGAGGCAGGACTCAGAGCTTCGTCTGCTCCTACAATGGAAAGAGGAGGAATAGTGACCTGACTGGGCTGAAGTGTCCCCGCTCTCCCTGACATTGAAAGCATTGTGATCACAGTGGGCCACTTTGGTGCTTCAAGAGGACATCCTGCACCACCTTCCACCGGAGAGCCCCGCCTGCAACTAGTGGTGCCTACCTTGCTCAGGTGCGCCATACAATGAAGAAACTAACGTCCACAGACTTGTAGTGAAAATCATCTTTGGGTTGTTTTCTTTATTATGACTATTAATATGAAGTGCCTATAGTACGACAATGCATATTTTTCATTTCATATAACTGGAAAATCTGATATACACTTAATCTGATAATGATACAGTCATTTCAAAGACAGCGTGTTTTTTTTTTATTTTTATTTTATTTAAAACTCAAAACAAATGTTTTTGCACGTAATCTCTATAGCTATAATATGTTACTGTTATAAATAAAAGTTTAAACAACAATTAATCACCTATTTTGTATCTCTGATTCTATCTGTTGCCTTGTAGGGAATGTACGTCTGTCCCTAGGCAATCTGGCTGCAGGTTTCCATATTGCCATTCTAAGAGTTTTTATAGGCATGTCCTATCTAGTGTTTCTATATCTATAAGTAAAATTTTGTACCGAAACTACAAATCCTGTGAAAAAAACACATGTGTGCAGAGACTTAACTCCTTTCCAAGTTAAATCAGAAGCAGAGATTTAGTGGCATTTTTAATACTTTCACTGTTTATCCCTATCAAGTTTTTTTTTTTTTTTTAACATGACAAGTACATTTTGAAAGCATTTGCATGATTTGAATACTGATCCCTTCCCTAATTTCCATTTGTTTTTTTTTAATGCCCTACGCCCAAAAATAATTTTCTTTATCAAAAAAAAACATGCAACAGATCCATAGAAACTGTTGTATACATTTTATTACTGTACTGCTGTTATGTTTGGCTTAGACTTACTAATAAGTTACTTTAGTTTTACAATATTCAGATTATCAATTGGCATGTTGTAATATGAAATGATGTTGATAGATGTATTTGCATGATCACCAGAACTACTTTGTGTATAGCAAAGCAATACCACTACAAGGTGTAATGTACCTATATCAGCATGCCAAGGGCTGTTCTACATGATCAGCCTATGTCAAATTTGCTGTCTTACCTATAGTGACTAAAACAGAATACAGAATACGTTTCAGGACTAAATATTTATTTGCCAGGGATGAGCGAGTGTCTATCTCGAATTGTGGCAACACTCAGGTAAAGATTATTTTCAAATCCAAATCATCCATCCATCTATTATCTATCTATCTATCTATCTATCTACCTATCTGCAATATATATATATATATATATATATATATATATATATATATATATATATATATATATATATATATATATATATAGTGAGACAAAGGAGCGGGGGCTTTTTAAAAAAATAGCCGCGGGTCGCAAAAACTACAGCTCCCAGAAGTCTGCGTGCCGAAATCAGGAAAAGGGCGGGGCCGGCGCGAATATAAGGGAGCAGGCAGAGCAGCCAGGCGTGTTGCAGTGGGGAAACAAACCTGGTTGTCTGCGCAGTTTTGACCAAGGAGTTTTCCTAAAGGAGAGAGGCAAATTCACCACAGAGAGAACCACTGTGTGTAGAGTGCAACACGGGAGCTGTTTCCTTTGTTCTCCTGGAGGGGGTGCCAACTCCCCAAACCTAACTGTTTCCGTTGTTCTCCTGGAGGGGGCGCCAACTCCTCAAACCTACCTGTGTTTCCTTTGTTCTCCGGGAGGGGGCGACAACTCCCCACACCTACCTGTGTTTCCATTGTTCTCCTGGAGGGGGCGCCAACTCACCAGTCTACCTCTGTTTCCTTTGTTCTCCTGGAAAGGAAAGCAATCCGGCTGGACCTTTGCTGAACTGGTGTCACTCCTTAGTATAGCGAGGGTTCAACCAGTGAGCTAGTTATTTGTCCGTACAGTACCCAGAACTGCTAAGAATTTGTAAATATTGTTAATAAATTACCACTCACCGAATCACTGTCTGTCTCCTGACTGTATGTCCGGCTGCAACCACACCACTTAGAGGCGAAAAACTAGAGCGTACATTACAATATAGATATATATATATATATATATATATATATATATATATATATATATATATATATATATATATATATATATATATATATATAATAGTATTTGAAAAAGTATTTGCCCTCTGTCTGATTTTCTACATTTTTGCACATTTTTCATATTGAATTTCATCAGATCTTTTTGTGGGTTGTAGTAGTATATAAGGGAGTCTGAGAGAAAAAATGACACCAAAGTTTGGTTCTTCTTTCATTTGTTTGTGTGCAAGGTTATCAAACATGCAATCTTCAGGTTTAAAAAAAGTTATTGCCCCCCTAGTTAACACAACCCAATTAAAGAGATAATTAGGGTCAGCTGTTTGAATACTTTGGTTAACAATTAGGCCTGATTTGGGCCAGCCCAGCCCAATATAAATCTGACTAACTTTGGCCCCTACCATCAGAGCGAAGTTGTCAGCACAGAGGTTCTAGCGGCACATCATGCCATGAACAAAAGAAATTCCTGAAGACCTCCAGAAAAAAAGTTGTTGATGCCTATCAGTCTGGAAAGGGTTACAAAGCCATTTCTAAGGCTCTGGGACTCCACCAAACCACAGTCGGAGCCATATTGTCCAAATGGAGAGAGTCTGGGACAGTAGTGAGTTATCCCAGGAGTGTCCGTCTTTCCAACATCTCTACAAGAGCAAGGCGAAAAAACCTGCAGGAAGTCACAAAGTACCCTAGAACAACATCCAAGGATCTGCAGGCCTCTCTAGCCTCGGCTAAGATCAGTGTTCATGACTCCACCATCAGAAAGACACTGGGCAAAAAAGAGATTCATGGCAGAGTAGTAAGGCGGAAACCACTGCTCACTAAGAAGAACGTGAATGCTCGTCTCAAGTTTCCCAAAAAGCACCTGGATGAAGAGGCCTCCTTGAAGCTATCTGGCAGAGACTAACTGCTAACACTGCCTCTGCCAGACCACATTCAAACCAAACACAATAACAAAGAAAACACTTGTTTTAAATAAAACACAATGCCATATATTTTTAAATCATAATACACTGTCCTTTAACTAAACACAAAATACATTTAAATCATAAAATAAAACAATACATTCTTTTAAATATTAATACACCACACCATTTGAAATCCTAACAATAAATGCAAAACAATTCATTTACACGCAGGGCTCAGCCCTGCCCCCTCTCATTATGTACAGGGCTTTTCTGCCGTGCCCCACTAACTATGTGCAGGGATCTCTCCTGCCCTGCTACAATCACACAATACAAAAACAACAAACCACACAAAAATCACTCTTTAAATACACCTGTGGCTGGAGCCTAATTAATCATTTAATTATTTATTCAATTGATGGCTTCAACCACATCCCAACATGTTTTTGCAGAGAAGAATTTAACTGGTAAATTTAAATACTGATGCTTTTTAAAGTAATAGTAGCTTACAAAACAATTCCATAAATCTTCGTCATTTTGCACATCCAAATGTGCAGTCTTAAAAGAAACATGTAAAAGCACACATGTATTTTAATTTTAAAACATGATATCTGCTACTACTTTAGGTTAAAGGAAACTCTTAGTTTCTATGGCTTATTCTTGGGTTATCTGTTTGCATTGTACCATCTGCGTCATTTCACGTCAGTGGTGTGTTCTGGGTCAAAGCATGTTACTGACTTAAAGTATGTGAGTTAATATGAGCGGCTGATTGGTTATTAACAGGAAATAAGCCAGTGAAGGGGCAGGGACAATGTTATTAGGGTTTTGTTACTAGTGTGGGCATTCACTGGACTAAGGTGCCGGACATGGTACATTGACGCACAGGTTCTATTTACTGGCACAAATTATTATTATTATTATTAACGTTTCCTGGTTTGTAGTTTCGCTCCCCTGAGCTTAATAATAACAAGTCCAAGTTAAACACACACTGACTCAGTTTCGCTCTCATGAGCTTTAGCAATGCCATGACCTGGTTAAATACACAGGGACTCTTCATTTGCATAAATCAGCAGGTTCTCAGGTGCTTAGTATTTGATAGTGTCGCTCTCCTGAGCACAAGGGTTTTCTTGGTTGTTTGTCAGCAGGATGCTTCTCTATACAGCAGTAACAAGGGGCACACCCCCACAACCAATCAGGGATTCCCGATCAGCCAAACCTTGGCCCAGCCTCCCTGTTCAACTGGCAGCACACCTCCCGTTGAGCGTCCGAGCTGCTCCTGCAGCGACAGGCATACACTGAGAAACCAGCGACAGGCCCCGCCCCAGTCACACTCTAACCCTACTATAGTACCAGATATCATGCTCTGAAATGAACATACATGTCTGCTATAACATGTGTTTCTTTCAAAACTGCATATTTGAGACCTATGAAATAAATAGATGTGCAAGGTGGAGATATTTTGTAGAACAATTTTCTTAGTTACAATTACTTTACCTCTTATAATATATTGATGCTTTCTAGACCCATTTCAATACTACGCACAATCAAAAAACAGTAAAACATTGTGGTACGGATGGCTGTAGTGGTGACGTCAGGCCCGGAACAGAAACACACAGAGTGGCAAGTGAACTGGGAATTGTGCTGTTGCGTCGGTTTATTGCAAAATAAACCAAGGTTTCAACAAACCCAAACACTGACACAAAACAAACGGCGCGTTGGCCAAAATAAATAGACAGACAAAACAGACAAAATGAAACCAAGCAAGTACCGTGGTGGAGCTTCCAACAAGAATAGCAATTAGCAATGTTTTATAAATTCTCTCCTCTGACTCTCCCATTCTCAACTCTCGAACACACAACCCCAAGTGAGTGAAACGTGCACCTACAGTGCCTATAGAAAGTCTACACCCATTTTAACTTTTTTTTAACCATTTTGTTGAGTCAGTGTGTGAACAGAATGTGAGTGGTGCGGTAATAAAGTACATACTGTAGCGACCCAGGCACCGTTCTGTGTCTGCTGGACTTTTACGCTGTCCTGTTTGTTTGTCTTTTCTGTTTTGTCCTGTGTACGTGTTACATGTATTGTAAGGGACCACCACGCCATCTAGATTGGGAGAAGATAGATCCGGTTAGTCAGTCTTGGTGAAGTGGGCTGGAGCAGCATGAGGGTCTAAGGGGGAGGGAGGGAGGGGTAGAAAGCTAAATGAAAGAGAGGTAGAGTGGGAGGGTTTAGCAACAGAGCAGAGCCTAGCTGCGGAGCCCTGGGGAAAGGCAGCCTGTGAAATGGGGCCTGTGTGAGAGAACGGAGCCCAGAGAGAGACATAGAGCGAGAGATAGAGGGTGGGGGTTCAGGTGCGTAGTGGAGCCTAGCCGCTGAGTCCTGGGGAAAAATGAGCTGTGAGATGGGGCTTGTGGGAGACTGGAAGAGAAAGGTGCCTGGGAGAGAGTGAGAGTGGGCTAGAGTGAGTGAAGGAAGGAGTTAGGGTTTTATTGTTTTTGTGTCTTGGCCTGAACAAGGACAGTATTAATTTCACTAATAAATTGGTTATTCATTGCACCCTGACAATGCCAGCGAGAGCACCAGGGCGCGATCAGGAGGAAGCGATGTAACTCCAAGATGGCCAGCGGGACAACAAAAAAACGACACCACTGCTGGAAAATGCAGTTGCCCCAGTCGCCATCAACGCCTGCAGAGACAGCATCGCCTTCCGGGTCGCTTTTGGAACGTAGTCTTTCCAAGTGGGCGGGAGCAGTGGGAGGGTATAAGTACCACCTGCGAGGGAGAGTGAGGGGGAGAAAGCTGAATGAAAAAGAAGTAGAGTGGGAGGATTCCGCAACAGAGCAGAGCCTAGCACGGAGCCCTGGGGAAGGACGGCCTGTGAGATGGGGCCTGAGTGAGAGAAAGGTGCCTGGGAGAGAGTGAGAGTGGGGTAGAGTGAGTGAAGGAAGGAGTTAGGGTTTTATTGTTTTTGTGGCATGGTCTTGGCCTGAACAAGGACCGTGTTAATTTAACCAATAAGTTGGTTATTCATGGCACCCTGGCAATGAATAACCGTCTGTTAACAAAATGTCTGTCTTCTGCTTTCTCCTCCGAGGTCATGGTTCATTACAATACTTTTAAATCTGGTATGTACTGTAGCTGTAAAAATGACCTAACAGCAAAATGAAATCTAAATGTTATCCATGTACAGAACTGCGTAAAACGTAAAAGGTAATGCAGTTTAGCAAAACCAAAAGATAAAAAAGACAAATACAACAACAACACAGTTTCCAGAATTAAAACAGTATCCAGTCAGTTTTCAAAATTGCAGAATATACTGTTTCATAAGGCCCTAATGTCACAGTTCACTTGCAAATGAAAATGCACAAAAGCAACAAAACATGACAGATAAAAAAAAACCAAAAAACATCACAGTATCTAAAACTGTTTAATGATTCACTTATATTACCCTCGCTTGTCTTGTTTGCTTTGTTTTGGCTGCCTATTCATCAGGTGAAACTGGAGGAAGAGCTGTGTAACTGCATAATACAAGACAGATTGATTTGGCATTAGAGAGAATTATTTTTTTTTTTATTTTTGTATAAAACACGGGCTGTGACGAATATTCAGATAAATTGTAACATTGAAGAGATGGGCTTTGTATCAGAAAACTGGTGACAGAGTCAGAAATCTCATCTGACAGGTAAGTGCATTAATTTGTTACATGTATAATGCAGCTGTAAAACATGACTGACGTGTGTTTCGGTAATCTTACTCAGAAAAAAAAGATGTTGACTAATTTTTTCTATTTAAATAAACAGCATATACTAATGTCCTCATATCTTATTTTCTACAATTAGAAAAACTTTGGGAGGGGGGTTGGGGGGGGGCAAGGGCAAGTGTCTCATTATTTTTCAAGACTGGCTACGGCTCTGTATACACAATGGCCAATGAAAATTCACACAATGAAAACCTTGTATAAAAGAAAGTCAGCCATAAAAAGATGTGATATATAAAATTGGGGGGATTTTGTGATAATGCAGTGGCAGTTAAACTTAATAACATTTTATATTACAAATAGGGCTTCTGTTTTTTTTTTTTAATTAAATTCATTTTTTCATTTTTTGAGCTATTTTTTAGCTATCTAAGTTTTATATAAATCGTTTTTTTCAGGTCTTTCGTTTTTTACTGTATGAAATTAGTGTTTTCAGGATACTTTCCAAAATGCTTTAGGCGGTCACAGTATGTATAGTAATTCCACAGTACATGCACACTTAAGTTGTACTTTCTTTTCTTTGCTGTCTTCCATAACTAAATGTATTCTAACTGTAATACAGCTTTAAATCCCTCGAACAAGCCTTCTAATTGTAATTTCATTTTAGGTCTCGCAAGAGGAGTCTCCAAAAGAAATGTAGGAATTTTCAGTAGTTGGGGCGGGTTTAAAGTATTCAGAACTAATCAATGACAGATACAAGTCAGGAAGGAGGGACATTGCCCAGCAGCACTTGGAATGGCAGTTTTTTTTTTTTTATAGTAGGGCTTTATTTTATTTTTTTTTAAATGGGAAAGGGATGAAGTCTACATGACTTGAACGACCATTTCCAGTGTTTTCAGGTATTTATTGGCTATACATTTTTTTTTTTTTTTTTTTTTTGTATCTAGGTTGATTTTATCATTTTTTATCAGTTAAAACTGAAAATCAGAAGCCCTAATTATGACATCAGTTGAACCCCACTATGGCAGGGGGAAAGCCCTTATTGTAAACTGTGTGTGTAGGAGAATGTAAGGTTAGCAGGGATGGGGTTAAATCTGTCCCTGCCAGCAATCACAGGTGTTGCCATTCCCCAATTAGGTGATTAATACTAATTGGGGAGTGGCAACATGCATAAAAGCAAGGAGAAATCCTTTATTTGGGGGAGGTGTTTGAGAGTTCTGGTGAGTTTGTGTACTGTGATTTCCAAAGTCTGTAGTGAAGGTGAATGCCCAGCCTCCAGGCAAATATTGTGTTGTTTTGCTTAAGCTTTTATTTTGGCCCTTGTGCCCTGTTTGCTTTTGGATATTTGTGTAATAAATGTGGGTAAATAACACTTAAACTGCAGCTTTTCTTGGCTCTGAGTCTCATTATTGACACTATCTTGCAACATATAGTGTTAGCAGTCTCAGCTTCAGAAACCGGTAGTTAACTAATCGCTCATCACGTGATTGTTAAGTGATTATGCAGCATGCAGTTTCACACAGATGAAGAGCAGTTGTGGTTGCAAACCATTATCATAATAATAGCATTGCAGAGAATGTATATGTGATGAGTCAAAGGGGTTTCGGTCTGTGATTCAGCCTCCCGACAGTAGGTGGCATCAAACCAACTCGGGACTTCCCTTACCAAGATCTCGTGACCATGGCAAAAGTCATCTTTTGAGGGGCGGCACCTTGGTGAGGGGCGGAAGTACGAGTATGTAACTTCCAGCCACTGGAGTCAAGTGAAGGAAAAGGACACGTGTCAGCTGGGGATTGGTGTTCCACTGACTACAGAGGCGGGACATTACATACTAAAGGGAACGTACTACTGTGTTCGGGGTTGGTCCGAAAGAAAAAGTAGGAGGAGTCACGGGTGAAGGGAGAGACTGGTTTTGTGCAGCGGGTTTTTTTTGAAATACTAACATTTCTTTTGTCTTTTTTTTGTTTATGGTCACGACGAAGACAAATTAAAGACGTGTCATCAGTTTGTTTTGGATTTCACCCCTGCACTCCTTCCCTCACACCATTTTGTTTTTCGTTTGTTATTTAATCCTTTTTGTTGTGTATAGAAAATAAAAATAAATTATTTTATTTCTGTACACATAAATTACTGTCTGGACATTCCATTTAATACACTCTCGCCTCACACGTGGTGTCAGAAGTGAAAATGGATCCAGCTACAGTTTTGACAATGTTTAGGGAGCAGGAGGAGAAGCGAGAGGAGAGAGAGACACGGCACCTGGAACAGCTCGCCCAGTTCTTTGGACAGCTGGTGGAAAAACTATCAATATCAACATCAGAGAGAGCGGTTGCCCGGATGTTTGCAGCTCAGCCTAATCTTCAGAAGATGACCTCGGAAGATGATCCCGAGGCTTTCTTGATTACGTTTGAGAGAGTGGCAGAGGCTGCAGAGTGGCCTAGGGAACACTGGGCCATGAAATTGGCACCCTGCCTGACAGGGGAAGCTCAGGCAGCGTATCGAGCCCTGACGGCCACGAATGCAGGGGACTATGTTAAAGTTAAAGAAGCCATTCTCTCACGCCTCGGGATCACGGAGGAAACATACCGGCGCCGTTTTCGGGAATACCAGCTGTCCAAGGGGATGCGGCCCCGGGTTGCGGGACAATATCTTTTAGATCAGTGCACCCGGTGGCTGCGGCCAGAAGAACATACACCCCAAGAACTGGTGCAGAAAATAGTTATAGAACAGTTTGCGTCTATACTACCGCCAGGGAATCGAGAGTGGATTAAGAGGAATAGACCTACCACTCTCGAGGATGCCCTCCTCCTGGCGGAGGCCTACGAAGACGCAAACGAAGGTGCCGGGTCAGACCCCACTCCTGCCCCTAAACTAACTCGGACCAACCAACCAATGAAGCCCAGAGGGGGTAACCGGACCTTCAGACCATGGAGGTCGAGGTTAGCCCCATCCTGGGCGAGAGAGAATCCCCCTAACCTGCCGGTCGCGGACTCGCAGGACAGATTAACTCCGTTGATGCCTCCTAACCAAGTGTGCTACCAATGTAATGAGCCTGGACACATTGCCAGGAATTGTCCAGTAATAAAGGTGGACCTGGCGACAAGATCCTGGTCAGCAGTAACAGGTAGGAACACTGGGGAATGTCGGGAGGGCCCTTATCAGTTAAGAGTACAGGTCGGGGGAAAGAGTACTTACGCATTTGCGGACTCTGGGTGTGCACAAACATTGATTCGGCAAGCTCTCTTGGATGGGGTAGCCTGGGAGCCACAGGGTAAAGTGGCTATCTCCTGTATTCATGGAGAAACTCGGGTTTATCCCACCACTAAAGTTAGACTTATTGTAGGTGATTATTCAGCTTGCGTTAAAGTGGCTGTAGCGCAATGTTTACCATACCCTGTTCTCCTGGGAAGAGACTGGCCGTTTTTTGATCGTATTTTAGGTCGGGAAATGGTCTTAGTTTCTACCAGGGGACAATTAAAGCAACAGGAGAAAACAATTGGCGAGATTTTTCCGTTGCAATCCGACCTGTTTAACCCTAAAATCCGCCCAAGAAAAACAAAAAGAGAGCGTCGGGTGGAAAAATATGAGGGAACTCTGAGACGACAAGGGGAGGGGTCTGACACAAAAGTAAACCAATCGTTGAAACGGCAAGGAAAGGGAGTAGGTATTCAGTGTAACCGGGGCTGCGAGGTTACTGAGGTGGAAGGTCATGTAATAAAAGACACTCCTCTCTGTGTACCTAACCATTGGGACCGAGATATTGACTTGGGATATGAACAACAAAATGATCCCACGTTACAGTATGCTTGGAAACGGGTTAGATATATCGAGGGGAAGGATATGCAGGAAGGACAACCGGTGGTATTTCCGCATTTTTCTGTATCTGGGCACTTATTATATAGAATAACCCGGGCTCCCGGGACGGGACAGCTCGTAAAACAGTTATTGGTTCCTAGGCCTTTTCAGTCAGAAGTCATGAGATTGGCGCATGACATTCCATTTTCAGGTCATTTGGGAACTGAAAAGACTCAGGAACGAATTCTGGCCCGGTTTTTTTGGCCTGGGGTTTATGGTCTGGTGCGGAAGTATGTATCGGAGTGTCCTGAATGTCAATTAGCTGCCCCTAAGTCAGTTCGCCCCGCACCTCTGGTTCCACTTCCAATTATTGGGGTTCCGTTTGAAAGGATTGGTGTAGATTTAGTAGGCCCTCTGGAGGGAACAGAGTCAGGATATCGGTATATTTTAGTAGTAGTGGACTACGCAACGAGATATCCAGAAGCTGTTCCCTTACGCTCTATGAATGCAATAGCTGTAGCGAATGAATTGGTAAAAATATTCTCTAGGGTGGGAATCCCGAAAGAAATTCTCACTGATCAGGGCACTAATTTTATGTCAGACTGTATTCAGCAACTATATAAATTATTGAAAATCCGTTCAATTAGAACCTCAGTTTTTCATCCACAAACGGATGGGCTTGTTGAACGATTTAATCAGACTTTGAAAAATATGTTGCGCCGCTTTGTAGATCAAGAAAAACGCAATTGGGCTAAACTGCTTCCCTACTTGCTCTTTGCAGTTCGCGAGGTACCACAATCCTCAACGGGGTTTTCCCCGTTTGAGCTCTTGTACGGTCGGCAGCCGCGGGGTATCTTGGATCTCATAAGAGAAGGCTGGGAAGAACAGTCAAAGGAGTCTAAAAATGTAGTAAAATACGTGTTGCAGTTACGCGATCGCTTAGAATTAGTCGGTCGATTGGCACATGACAATCTCAAAGCGGCACAGCAGAAGCAGCAACAAAGCTACAATAAAAATGCAAGAATTCGGAACTTTCGACCTGGAGATAAAGTGTTGTTATTGTTGCCCTCATCGGAATCTAAGTTGTTTGCTAAATGGCAGGGTCCCTTTCAGGTTATTCGAGCAATTGGTAAAGTCAATTATGAGATCCGACAGCCTGGGCGTCGGAAAGAAAGTCAAATTTATCATGTTAATCTCCTGAAACCGTGGAAAGAACGGGAAGTCCATTTTATATCTCCTGTACAGGAGGGAGAGGATTTTGGACCCTCAATTGAGTCAGAGTCAGCAATTGAGGTCCCGATGGGGGAACAATTAACTCCTGATCAGCGTGAAGAGGTAAGCAATCTAATTAAAATGTTCAGTGATGTGTTTTCTAACGTGCCTGGAAGAACGCATTTGATCGAACATGCTATTATCACTCCGCCAGGTCTAAGAGTTAGACAGAGACCGTATCGCATTCCAGAGAGTCGGAGAGATTCTGTTCGAAGGGAGGTGGAGTGTATGTTGAAACTTGGGGTAATTGAACCTTCCCGAAGTGAGTGGTGTAGCCCAATAGTACCAATAGACAAGCCAGATGGGTCACTACGATTATGTATCGATTTTAGGAGGGTGAATGCTATCTCCAAGTTTGATGCATATCCCATGCCTCGAGTAGATGAACTCTTAGACAAACTGGGGCAAGCTCGGTTTATTTCAACTCTGGATCTGACGAAAGGATATTGGCAAATTCCATTAACGAAAGCCTCTCGTGAGAAAACGGCATTTTCAACCCCAGAGGGTCTTTTTCAATTTTGTACTATGCCGTTCGGACTTCATGGAGCGCCTGCTACTTTTCAGAGACTAATGGACAGGGTTTTACAACCTCATCGAGAGTATGCAGCTGCGTATATCGATGATGTAGTCATTTATAGTTCTTCCTGGAGAGAACATTTGACTAGATTAGAAGCCGTCTTACAGTCTCTGAGGAGGGCGGGGCTCACAGCGAACATGGCAAAGTGCGCTATTGGAAAAGAAGAAACTAAATATTTAGGTTTCATAATGGGTAAGGGTAGAGTGAAACCGTTGGTTTCAAAAGTCCAGGCTTTGTTGGATTCACCGGTACCTACCACGAAAACCCAGGTGAGATCACTGTTAGGGTTGGCTGGTTATTACCGCCGCTTTATTCCACACTTTTCCACTATAGCCGCCCCTCTCACTGATCTCACTAAAAAGAACGCTCCAAATAAAGTTAAGTGGAGTGCAGAGTGTCAGACAGCCTTTGAATCTATTAAAACTAATTTGAGTCAGGCCCCAGCATTAATAAGCCCGGATTTCAGCCGAGAGTTCGTCCTGCAGACAGATGCATCGCAGACTGGTCTGGGGGCGGTTCTGTCCCAGGAGAGAGATGGTATAGAACACCCGATACTATACATCAGTCGGAAGTTACTGCCCAGAGAACAGAGGTATTCGGTAGTGGAGAAAGAATGCCTGGCAGTGAAATGGGCAGTGGAATCTTTAAAATACTATCTTCTGGGACGACCCTTTGTACTCATCACAGATCACGCTTCTTTAAAGTGGTTAGACACGATGAAGGATTCAAACGCTAGGATTACGCGGTGGTACCTGGCGCTCCAACCCTTCGCCTTTCAAATAAGGTATCGTGCGGGTAAGTTACATCAAAATGCTGATTTTTTTTCCCGGGAGGGAGGAAAAAGGGAAGGGTTAGAGGTTTCCGAGTGTTCCTTCGGCTCCACTCTGAGGGGTGGGATATATGATGAGTCAAAGGGGTTTCGGTCTGTGATTCAGCCTCCCGACAGTAGATGGCATCAAACCAACTCGGGACTTCCCTTACCAAGATCTCGTGACCATGGCAAAAGTCATCTTTTGAGGGGCGGCACCTTGGTGAGGGGCGGAAGTACGAGTATGTAACTTCCAGCCACTGGAGTCAAGTGAAGGAAAAGGACACGTGTCAGCTGGGGATTGGTGTTCCACTGACTACAGAGGCGGGACATTACATACTAAAGGGAACGTACTACTGTGTTCGGGGTTGGTCCGAAAGAAAAAGTAGGAGGAGTCACGGGTGAAGGGAGAGACTGGTTTTGTGCAGCGGGTTTTTTTTGAAATACTAACATTTCTTTTGTCTTTTTTTTTGTTTATGGTCACCACGAAGACAAATTAAAGACGAGTCATCAGTTTGTTTTGGATTTCACCCCTGCACTCCTTCCCTCACACCATTTTGTTTTTCGTTTGTTATTTAATCCTTTTTGTGGTGTATAGAAAATAAAAATAAATTATTTTATTTCTGTACACATAAATTACTGTCTGGACATTCCATTTAATACACTCTCGCCTCACAGTATAAAATGTTTTTTTTTTAAATTCCAAGAAGTTTCAAAATATACAAAGTGATACCAAACAGTATGTTCACAAATAGAGCAGCAGACGCCAAATACATTATTTATTAATATATATTTTTAAGTGTCAACTAGTTGACCTATTCAATGATTCCTTTTCAAGTCAAGTCTTCAAGTCTGCTTTGGCAAAGATGACGTCACCACATCATATATCCAAAACACTATGCTGCCACTTACAGTGTTAACTTCTGTGTCAGAGTGTGGGGACTCCAGAAATAGCAGCAACAGTAAGCATTGAAATATATCATAAAAATCAAGATGTATAGCAGAATCTCCACTACAGGAATATCTGGAGAAGAAGGAGAGGACAACTTCTCAGAGTCTATGCTACACATGGACGTGATGTCATTCTTCCTCTCCCCCAGGTCTCCATTGCCCTCCATGGAGCTTCATCAAGAAAAACACAATGCACTCATGCTATTGTGCGAGCACATTGCGCTTTATTTGTTATCTGACCAATTCCCCTTCACATTCCCACCCCTAGGGGATGTTGAAGGAGAGACCAGTGGATCACCCTTGATTTGGAAGGTGCGGATGTGGGCTCGGCATATGTTGCCGAACCAGATGGTTCCATTCCCAGTTTGGGAACCTCTTCAGAAGACTGAGGCACGATCTCAGGCTCACCCTCAGTTCTCACAAGGAGGGGATCTATCTCCAGGGCACCACCTCCTTCTGCCCTCTTGGGTTCTTCCCCTCCCTCCGGTCCCTCAGTGCCTATGACTTGCATGGGCTCCACGTTGTCTTTGGAACCCGGAACTGCCTATTTCTGTTTCCCCCTCAAAGGCAGCAACAGGGTTAGGGCCTTTGTTGCCTCTCGAGGGGGAAAGCTGAGGCAGTTGTTTTTCTGGGGATCCCTCCTTTGTGCATAAGAGGAAGGTACACTGGCAGTGAGTGGCAAGTTTATTTGCCCACCATCTTCCTCCTCCTCTTTGGAGAGCCGAGTCTGTACCTTTCTCTTCCCTCTTGTGCCACAGAAGGCAATTTCCTGCTGTGAAGTTTTGCTCCGGAGGAATTTCTCCCCTAGTGGTGCAAGGCCCCTGTCCTTGAATAGAGAGGTGTTTGGTTTTATGGGTGATTTCTTTACTTTTCCCAGCAGGGGGCTTCAGCAAGAGTGTCTCCTTTTCAGGGACTCCCTCTGACCCACCACCAGGGTGCTGTGGTGGGCTTTGTTGCCCTCAAAGAGCAAAGAAAAGTCCCTCCTGCACTTGCAAACAAAAAAAGTGCAGGGAGAGAAAAAAGAAAAAGACAAACTCAAAAAAGAAAAAAACTAAATCAAATTAAATAATAACATTTTTTTGTTATTTAAACTTTAAGTTTTTAATGTTTTAATGAGGAGCACCACAAAAATGTGACCTCTCAGCGACTTGATATCAGTCGTCACATAAGGCCAAATTGGAACTCAGACAGAAACATTTAAATTGGTAGGAAAATTTATATGGCTAAAAGAAAACTGAAGGCCACACTATTCGAAAAGGTATTACAAAAATAGCGTGAGAAAAAGGTAAGACTTATTTTTCTTTTTCCATGGAAACCCAGCCAATAAACTTCACAACAAAGTTTACAGATGACATTCAAAAGCTCCTGTTTTACCTGTTTAGTTAGAATAACTAGGTTTTACACTATGATGTACTGAAAAACAAATACAGCCCAGCCCATTATCAAAACCTGCCATGGCAAATCTAATCTTAGTCTTGTAACGCCCAAGCATTTTTAAATGAGAAAACCTACTTTATTTACAGTGCCTATAGAAAGTCTCCACCCCTTTCAAAATTCTCACTTTTTTGCCTTATCGCCTGGAATTAAAATGCATTAAGATATTATTTTTTCACTTATCTACACATCCTACCCCACAACTTCCAAGTGAAATAAATATGCTAGAAATTTGTAGAAAATTAATTAAAAATAAAAACTGAAATAGCTTGGTTGGATAAGTGTCCACCCCCCCTTGTAATAGCAATCCTAAATTAGCTCAGTTGTAACCAATTGCCTTCAAAATCACACACCAAATTAAGTGGCCTCCACCTGTGTTAAATATTAGTGATTCACATGATTTGAGGATAAATTCGGCAGTTCCTGTGCGTTCCCTCTGCTGGGTAGTGCATTTCAAAGCAAAGACTCAACCATGAGCACCAAGGAGCTTTCAAAAGAACTCCAGGACAAAGACGTTGAAAGGCACAGATCAGGGGATGGGTATAAAAAATATCAAAAGCCTTGAATATCCCTTGGAGCACGGCCAAGATGATTATTAAGAAGTGGAAAGTGTATGGCACCACCAAGACCCTGTCTAGATCAGGCTGTCCCTCCAAACTGGATGACTGAGCAAGAAGGAGACTGATCAGAGAGGCTACCAAGAGGCCAATGGCAACTTTGTAAGCACTACAGGATTTTATGACCAAGACTGGTCAAAGTATGTATGTGACAACAATATCTCAAGCACTCCACAGATCTGGCCTGTTTGGTAGGGTTGCAAGAAGGAAGCCATTACTCAAGAAAGGCCACCTTGAATCCCATTTGAAGTATACAAAAAAAAACACTCAGGAGATTCTGTAGCCAGGTGGCAAAAAGTTTTGTGGTTTGACAAAACTAAAATGGAACTTTTTGGCCTAAGTGTTATGTTTGGCGCAAACCCAACACAGCGCATCACCCAAAGAACACCATCCCTACTGTTAAGCATGGTGGTGGCAGCATCATGTTATGGGGATGTTTCTTATCAGCAGAGACTGGGGCACTTGTCAGGATAGAAG
Organism: Polyodon spathula; assembly: GCF_017654505.1. Taxonomy (NCBI): domain Eukaryota; kingdom Metazoa; phylum Chordata; class Actinopteri; order Acipenseriformes; family Polyodontidae; genus Polyodon; species Polyodon spathula. The sequence continues at coordinate 44,763,270 of NC_054538.1, forward strand.
GGAAAATGAATGGAGCAAAGTACAGAGAAGTCCTTGAGGAAAACCTGCTGCCCTCTGCAAGAAATCTGAAACTGGGACGGAAGTTCACCTTTCAAAATGACAATGACCCAAAGCACACAGCCAAAGCTACACTGGATTGGCTAAGGAACAAAAAGGTAAATGTCCTTGAGTGGCCCAGTCAGAGCCCGGACCTAAACCCCATCGAAAATTTGTGGCCTGACTTGAAGATTGCTGTCCGTCAATGATCCCCAAGGAACTTGACAAAGCTTGAACAGTTTTGTAAAGAAGAATGGTCAAATATTGCCAAATCTAAGTGTGTAAAGTTGGTAGAGACCTATCTCAACAGACTCACAGCTGTAATGGCTGCCAAAGGTGCTTCCACCAAGTATTAACTCCGGGGGGTGGAGACTTATCCAATTATGATCTTTCAGTTTTGTATTTTTAATATATAATCTTTTTTCAATAAAAACCTTTTTCCCCTTAACAGTGTGGAGTATGGTGTGTAGATAAGTGTAAAAAAATAAGTAAGTCCTCATTTAAATGCATGAAACTCTGAGGCACTGACACAACAAAATGTGAAAAAGTTCAAGGGGGTGTAGACTTTCTATAGGCACTGTAAGTAACTAGATTCAATTTCTTGAACAAAACACTTTTTTCCCCTGTCCAGCATCCCATAATGTACTGCATATGAAAAATTCTGGCTTGTGAGGATGGATTTAAAAAATAATAATGTAGAGGGATGGCTAAACATTGTATCAAACTTTGTTTGGCGCAAGCCTAACACCGCACATCATCCTGAGAACACCATCCCTACCGTGAAGCATGGTGGTGGCAGCATCATGCTATGGGGATGCTTCTCTGTGTCAGGGCCTGGAAAGCTTGTGAAGACAGAGGGCAAAATGGATGCAGCAAAGTACAGAGAAATCCTGGAGGAAAACCTGCTGAAGTCTACAAGAGACCTGGGACTTGGGAGAAGATTCATCTTCCAGCAGGACAATGACCCCAAACATACAGCCAAAGCCACACTGAAGTGGCTTAAAAACAAAACGGTCAATGTCCTGGACCTCAATCCAATTGAGAATACGTGGAAAGAGTTGAAAATTGCTGTTCACCAAAGGTCCCCATCCAACTTGACAGAGCTTGATCAATTTTGCAAAAAGAATGGGCAAAAATTGCAGTGTCCAGATGTGAAAAGCTGGTAGAGACTTATCCAAATAGACTCATGGTTGTAATTGCTGCCAAAGGTGCCTCTACCAAATATTGACTAAGAGGGTGAATACTTATGCAATCAATTATTTTCTGTTTTGTACTTGTAATTCATTTCGAACAATTTGTAGATTTTATTTTTCACTTTGTTTAATACTGTAAATACACACATTCACACACACACACCAACACACACAAATAGTGTTTTAATAATATATATATATATATATATATATATATATATATATATATAGATATATATTTGTTTAAAATACTACAAATGTTTCTGATAGGGTTATATGACACATCGGAATTGTGCAGCGGGTCATCAACAAATTCTCTATAAAAAGAAAAATCTAGTGATAGTTGTATTGTTATGACTGCACACCACACTGATTATCTACTGAAGACTGTTTATAAGTACATGCACAGTTATATAGCATAATGTATCGCTGCCATCTAGTGGGTGGTTTGTATAATAGTAACTTAAGTCTATTAATCTATTTAACATATATTATAATACATTGTTAATAAGTAATAATCAGAAGTATAAATATATATATATATATATATACACACACACACACACACACACACACACACACACACACACGCACGTGTGTGCGTGTGTGTGTATGTGCTTCAAAATTAAAAGAAAACAGCCTGCTTCAGATTTTGAAGAAAGGAAAGCTGAGAAAAAAAAAAAAAACATCACTGTTCTCTGATAGTCCTAAAAATACCCAAAACAAGACCAAAAGAGGTGAAAACAGGATACTGGATTATGCTGAAGGCTCAGATGATACCTCTGGCAGTGATGGGGAAATAATTAATTTAATAATAAAAAATGTACACTGAATCTTAGCTCAAATTTATAAAAGCCCAGTCAAAGATGTGAGGAAGTGGACAAACAGAAACAACTTAATCATTTCTGGAAGAAGAAAACTAAATATACAAAGAATTTCTCATTACAGACATGTCTGATATCAAAAATAAACACTATGCTGTCATTTATTTGTAATATGAAAATAGGGCCCTTTTTTAATGTGGGTTTGTGAATAACAGGAATGTACTATATTTAGCAGTTAATAGTCATGTTAAACTACTGGTTGTCATAGTATTTTATAGCTGTATGTTAAGTGAAATGTAGGTAATTTATTTTTATTAATAGTTTATAGCTGACACCTTTATCCAAGGTGACTTAGAGACTAGGGCGAGAGAACTATGCTTCAGCTCCACAGTCATTTACAACAATATCTCACCTGAAAGACAGAGCACAAGGAGGTTAAGTGACTTGCTCAAGGTCACAAAGTGAGTCCAGTGGCTGAGCTGGGTTTTGAACTGGAGACCTGGTGGTTACTGGCCCTTTTCTTTAACCACTGGACTACTAGTCCTTGTTATGTTATTTCTTTATGTTTTATCATTTTTTTTATGTAGGTGTTTCTAATACAAAACAGGCCAGGTTGGATCAAGCTATGCATTACTCTCATCTAGAGAAGAACTTGAAAAAGCAGAAAGTTTAAAAACAGCATCCACCTTCCATGCTGTTCAGGATGGGATGGTAAGTATTATATTAAATAGAGCGGTGCAAACATACTCAGTGTCCTGTTTCAAACACTTTTTACAAGTGAAATGGAACAATCGTTTTTACCTAATGTTCCCAAAAAGTATGATTAATATTTCTAGTATAGGAGTGTGACAAAGAAAGAATTAATCCTGGTTATAAATCTCCCTCGCAACCTGTGAGGGAACTGTGTAAAGGGAACAGTGTGCCCCGGACTGGGTGGTGTGGCAGTTCATTACAGGGAAAGGTGGATGTGGCAACCACAGATTGGAGGAAAAGCAATTGCACTTGCTAAACAAGGGGGCGTGGCTGAATGTAGAAAAGGCGGCGTGGCTGAGTGAACTGCTCCTTTGTTTGGTTGCGAGAGAACCGCTGAAGGACCGTAAAGTTACCTCGACTGTTTCATGTTTGTTTGTTTGTTGTTCTAATTGTACTTGTTTGTCATTATTAGACAGCTAACACGTTCCGGGAGCTGTCACCAAAGGCCAGCACCAACCCGGACAGCACTGCACTGCTGGTCACGAATAAACTGTATTTCACAACTTACACGTTAGCACTCACTGCGAACTTGTGATCGTGTTTGTGTTCTGTGTGTGTTTCTTATTTGTGTTTATTATTTCTGGACTGTACCCTGTGGTTTAAACTGTGTATTGCCACTGATTATTATTTACGGTCACCAAAACGACCTAGATTAAAAACAAGTAAAAAAAATTTTGGACTGTGAACTTTGCTGTTTGTCATGTGTTTAAGCATTGCATCACCTCTACACCTGCAGACTGCAAACCACTTTGCCACAAGGAATGACAAAACCAATACACTACTATGACCAGAATGCCTTGCAGTGGTGACATCAGACCAGAAATAGACTCAGGAAGTAGCGGGTGAAACTGAGGCACAGGGACGCTCAGTGTTTTATTAAATAATAATAAATAAAAGATTTAAACAAAAACAGCACACCAAAACAGGACATGGCATTTGAGGCCAAAATAAACAGACAAACAAAACGAATTAACACTAAATGAAACAGACACTAACACAGTGGATGAACAGCCAAACACGGTGAGTGAAATCACGTATTTACTTTTACTTGTGTTTTTAATTCTCTCCACTCCACACCCGTTCTCCACTCACCGAACATACAACCCAGAGTGAGTGAAAACATGCTGCTTTTATGCAGCTGTACCGAGACTCGATTGCTAATCAATCATTCAATTGGAGTCTCGGTACAACTGCATGTAAATTAATAAAAGTGCAATTCCCTGTGCTCACATATTACATTTTACCTGCACATGAAGTGCTGTGCAATCCTCATGGCTAAATACAAATATACCTTTTAAACCCTCGTGTTACACAGACCCATTTATATCCTGTGTACCAATGACTATATACTGACATTAGCACACTACACGTAACATACAACACAAATAGATAGCCTAGGGGTGGGGCACTTTGCCACAACTACACAATCATACATATAAGTACACTATAGTAAAGGATTTCTTTGAGGGTTATTGGTGCACTTACTAGTTGCTAAAGGGAACATATGCTGTAGTTTTAAATTCATAAAATAGCACTGTTATAATGTCCACAAAGAAATGTCACAGTTAAAGTTTACTGTATCTAAAGAAGATGCCTGCGCCGCTTCACCCAGCATGTTCAATCCCCTCAGGGTTTTTTGGTGCCTCGGTGATACACGACTGAAATGTTCAATTTCCACCCGTGCATGCCCTGCAGGTGGAAATTGCCCCCGCAGGACAAACACACCCTGTGTATGAGGTGCCTGGGCATTGAGCATGCCTCTGCTGCCTTGACAAACAAGTCATCCTGCTCTTTTTATGCCAGGTCCAAAGAGACAACACTGCAAATAAGAATGGCACTGTTCTGAGACGAGAACCTTGCAGGATCTCGGGATCCCAGTCCTCTCCTACCCACCCTCCAAGCCCTACGCTCCGCAGCACACCCGCAATCACTCTAGGTCTCCCTCAAGGGACAGGAAGAGATCAAGAAACTCCGACCAGGCGAGGGGTATTGCTGAGCTAAAGGGCCAAATGCCCAGATACTTGAACGTTTAAACAGGCAGTGGGTCCCCCCTGCGCCTGCCCCAGCTCCACCAGTGCTTGCCCCAAAGCATACCCTGGCTTCACCAGTGGTTACTGCAGAGGCTGATCAGCAGGATGTGGTGATAAACGAGGAGGAACAGGATGCACTCTCCCTAGCAGCTTCCTGAGATGAAGAGTCTTTGTTGCGGACGGAGACTCAGGACCCAGACCTTACTCAGGTAACGGTCCCCAGCTCCGAGCTTGCTTTGGAGCCTGAGATTCCAGTGCCTTCAAAGGCAAGTTCCAAACAGCACAGGTCTGTCTTCAGACCAGTAGAGACTTTGTTTCCGGACTTTCTGGAGGAGGTCAAATTCTTTTGGCAACACCCAGCCTCAGCACCCAGCATGTTCAAGAATGGAGCTGCACTTGCCTCCATGGAGGGAGCAGAGGCGATAGGGCTCGTATAGTTCCCTCCGGTGAACTGAACCATAGCGGCTTTAGTGAGAGTTCCTCCAGTAGGAGGCCAGTCCAAGGATCCTGTATGTCCTAACGGCCAATATAGGATCGCAGAGGCCCACCTTAAGAAGGCTTATGCAGCTGAAGTGCAGGTAACGCATCTGGTGAACACAGGAGGCCTCTTAACAGCCTACCTGGATGGAAGACTGTGCTCCATAATCCTCCCCGAGCCGTGAGCTTCAGAGCTACACATGGTCTCGGGCATGTTCTTACAAATCTTAGGCTTCCAAGGGTAAGAAGCCCGACGAGCTTGGTGGTGGTGCACAGAGAGATCTGGCTGTCTCAAGTGAGGGTCCCGGATGTGGACAAGTCTGCATCACTGCGCCTATCTCCCCTGGCCATGCTTTTGGACCAGCATTAGAGGAGATCTTGCAACGCTCTCACAGAGAGTGAGAGGTATCCCACAGGTAGCTGTGATGCTCCCCTCCCATGCTTCGGTACGGGGAAGGGGGAGGCGATGGCGTCGGGCAGTTACTATGGTAACCCGGTGTGGCAGGGCAGGGCCCTGTCTGTAAATATTGTTGTGTGGTGATTTGGTGGTGGTTGGCAGGGATGGGGTTAATTTCCTATCCCTGCCAAAATACATGTGAGAATATGGCTGGAGCTAATTGAGTAATTGATAATAAGGCTCCAGCCACATGCTATAAAAAAGGGGGAAATTCCTTTGTTTGGTGGAGGTGTTTTCTGTGTTGCTAAATTTGTTTTGTGTTACAAAGTTCAGTGAAGGCGCTGCCCAGCCTGAACAGTTTTTGTTTGACCTTTCATTTTTGGCTCTGTGAGCAGTGTTTTGTTTGACTTTTTGATTTATTTTTGTTGATTAAAACAGTGCAGCAGCGCTTTAACTGCAGTTTTACTATCTCCAAGTCTCTGTCCTCCCAGCTATCCTGTCACATGTGGTGTCAGAGTGGGATAGCGCCCCCTAGAGACTCAGAGTGGGAATGTAGTTTAAAAAATAAATTTAACTTTTTTTTTTTAATATGGAGTTGGCCCAGGAGGACGCAGATGACAGCTGGGAGTTTTTTTTAAAGAGACTTGCGGAAGAGTTGTCCCCCGGCTGTGGGGAATATGGGCCCACGGTGGCCATCTGCCCCACGCAGCATGAGGGGGGAGGAGCCGTCTCTGCCGTCCCAAGAACCGGAAGGGGAGGAGCCATTGCTGCCATCCTAAGAGACGGAGGGAGAGGAGCTACAGTCCTGTGAGCTAAAGAGGGAGGAATTTGAGGCCCAACCCCCCAGATTTTTTTTGGGGGGGGGGGGACAAGGGCGCGAAGCTGGTGCTGCACAGCAGCCCCTTTATTTACTGTTGAAGGGAGTCCTGAGGAGATGCCGACCATGAGCCCTGCTGTCGGAGGAACCGGCAGTGCCACCAGCCCTGCTGTCAGAGGAGCCGGCAGTAACCTCAGCTCCAGCCCTGCTGCTAGAGGAAAACAGGTTTTTATACCCGCCTCCACCACCAGAGGAGCTGGAACTGCCTCCACCGGCCGACAGTGAGGAGGAAGTCTGGCCTCTGCCACCCTGGCCAGAGGTTCCTGCACTGTTGGCCATGCCCACACAGCCCAAGGATGCCTGCCTTGTACCGCCCTAGGATGCCTGCCTCGCACCGCCCAAGGATGCCTGCCTTGCAACGTTCAGGGATGCCATGCTCGCTCCGTTCAGGGATGCCACATTTGGATCACCTGGGGCTGCCTGCTGCTCCACATCGTCTGGGGCTGCTGGTGTCTCCTTTTTGTCTCCTAGGGTTGCTGAGGGTCTGCTGCCACCATCGCCTCCCGAGGGTCCGCAGCCGCCATCGCCTGGGGTCGCTGCAGGCTTCGCTTTGCTTGGGGTCGCTGCGAGCACCTTCATGGCAGCAGGGAATACTGTGGCCGGAGCTGCACAAAGGGGAGCTACCGGCTATGAAGAAGGGGGGGAGGTGAGGCGACCACCTCAACCACAGCCCCACCACCACCCCTTTGCCATAGCCCGGCGCTTGGGGATTGGTTCCCTCAACCTGGGCTCCCAGACACCCAGGCTGCATGTCTGGACCTCTGGTCGCTGGGCCTGACTTCCAGGTCACGGCACCACCAGGCACAGGAGGTCACCTGGTCTCCTGCTCCGCTCACCCTGGTTTCCCAGACGTCGCTCCACAATCGCCTGGGCTCGCACCTCTGCCTGGGGCTGCAGCCGACTGCTCGACTGCCTGTGCTCCTGACGCCCCATCCACTACGCCTGGGTCCCCTATCGCCAGGTCTTAGTCCCACCAGGAAGGCGCCGGACTATGGACTAACCCTCCCTCAAGGATGGGAAAGTAAGGACAATTGGGGACTTGAGGGAGGGTGGATGGCTTTCAAAGGGGGGGGGGGGGGGGGGTGGCCGTGGGGCCATGTGTGCTACGCACAAGGGGGGGGGGGGGGGGGGTGAATGTGGCAGGGCAGAGCCCTGTCTGTAAATATTGTTGTGTGGTGATTTGGTGGTGGTTGGCAGGGATGGGGTTAATTTCCTATCCCTGCCAAAATACATGTGAGAATGTGGCTGGAGCTAATTGAGTAATTGATAATTAGGCTCCAGCCACATGCTATAAAAAAGGGGAAATTCCTTTGTTTGGTGGAGGTGTTTTGGGGTGAGCGTTTTCTGTGTTGCTAAATTTGTTTTGTGTTACAAAGTTCAATGAAGGCTCTACCCAGCCTGAACAGTTTTGTTTGACCTTTCATTTTTGGCTCTGTGAGCAGTGTTTTGTTTGACTTTTTGATTTTTTTTTGTTGATTAACTGCAGTTTTACTGTCTCCGAGTCTCTGTCCTCCCAGCTATCTTGTCACACCAAGACTATACCGATCCCTATGGCACCACAGGGCAACCTGAGGCACTGCCTCTAGGCCTCCGCAGCAAGGAGTCAGCAAACAAAGATAGGGAAACACCACAGGTTGTACTCTTGGTACATTTGTGACTATAATCATTACCTAGTCCTTGAGTTCTGGAATTGTACCCTCTAAATTTAAAACGGCTGCTATCATACCAGTATTGAAAACATCTAATCTTCCCACTGATAATCTGGGCAGCTATAGGCCTATTTCAAACCTCCCTTTCCTATCTAAAGTTCTGGAACTTTATCATCTTCTGGTAAATAAACTTTATGAACCATTACAGTCAGGCTTTCGACAGTTGCACAGCTCTGAAACAGCTCTAGTCAAGGTTGTTAACGATTTGTTTTTGTCTTCTGACACGGGGGCCCTCTCCTTCTTGGTATTATTGGATCTTAGTGCTGCTTTTGACACTGTGAACCATAATATCCATCTTGCCCAGTTGGAGAACATGCTCGGCATATCTCTACTGCCCTTGATTGGTTTAACTCATATCTCCTGGAGAGAAAGCATTTTGTCTCTTTGGGTGGTTTTAGATCTACTACTGGGTTGGTTTTTTCCGGTGTTCCTCAGAGCTCCATACTGTGACCAATTTTGTTTAGCATATATATGCTTCCAATCGGCCAAATTTTTAGAAATCATGGTGTAACTTTCCATATTTATGCTGATGATACTCAGATTTATCTGCAAAACACACCTGATATCGGCTTGACTGTTTCTGTGCTCACCAACTGTTTTGCTGACATTAAGCTTTGGATGATACAAAATTTTCTGTAGCTCAACAGTGACAAGACTGAAGTGATGCTATTAGGAACCCTGCATCAACTGCGGAAATCCAGTTGTCAAAACACGACCATTGATGGGGTGTTAACAGAGTTTTTTTCTAAAAAGAGAAATGTGGGGGTCATTATTGACCCTAGCTTAACCTTTGAGCTGCATTTTAGGAATATTACCAAGTTGTCTTTTTTTCATCTAAAGAACGGTCCTCAGATGCCGGCCTTATGGTTGTTCCCCTGACTAAACTGCATACAGTGGGTGACAGGGCTTTTTCCTCCTACAGTGGGTGCATCACTGGCTATTTTCCTCAGCATTATGCTCCACAGAGCTGTGGAACAGCTGTGACTTCCCATGCTTTACGGGGAAGGGGGAGATCCGTGATTCTGAGTCTCTGTCTATTTTTAAATCCTGTCTCAAAACTCATTTATTTAAATTGGCATTCTTATGACTTTTACTGTCATTGTATTTTTAATTCCAACTGTTTTAATATATTTTGTATGTTTTATTTATTTATTTCTCTGTTTTCAATTTTGTTAAGCGCTTTTCTATATTTATTTATGAAAGACGTTATACAAAATAAAGATTATTATTATTAATATTATTATTATTATTATTATTATTATTACTACTACTCGCGCAATTGCACCTCAGACTCCTGGGTGCTCGCTACCGTACACACCAGCTACTCACTGTAATTCCACTCTGGACCTCCTCCCTTTTGAGGGATCACTGTTACATCCATGAACAACCCTCTTCAGGTGTTGACCCTTAAACAAGAGGTAGAAACACTACTTCAAACAAGCCATCCGTCTCGTAGAACACATCTCTTGAACAGAGAGGTTCTACTTGAGGTATTTCTTGGTGCCAAAAAAGTACGGCGGCCTTCGCCCCATCCTAGACCTGAGATATCTCAACAGGTTCTTGAGAGAGAGGAGGCTCCAGATGGTCACACATCACCACATCCTCCAGTCTGTCCGGCCGGGTGACTGGTTTACAACAGTGCACCTGAAGGACACGTATTTTCATGTTTCTATCCGTCCAGCGCACAGGAAATATCCCCACTTTGCCTTTCAGGGGAGTGTCTTCGAGTTCTTTGTGCTGCCATTTAGCCTCTCCTTAGCCCCGCCACACATTTTCAAAGTGTATGGATGCCATCCTAGGACCCTTGTGGCTGCGAGGGATCAGAGAGATGAATTACCTGGACGACCTGCTGATTTGTTCCCAGTCCCAGGAAGGAGCAGTGACCCACACAGATATTGTGACGGCGCATCTGTCGAGGTTGCGTCTCACCTTCAAATATGCAAAAAGCCAATTAACACCAGTGCAGACAGACTACAGGGTAGCTGCTATTCACAACTGCCTGGCCCTGTTTCAACCTGGGTCCACAGTGCAATTAGTGTTGTGCCAGAAACTACTGGGTCTGATGGCCGTATATCTCCTGCGAATGGTGAACTGGGCAGCGGACCTCCTTTCCAGGGAGGGTCCTCACCCATCAGAATGGCAACTGCACCCTCAGGTGGTGCAGCGCATTTGGGAATGCTTCGGGGAAGGCCGGGTTGACCTCTTTGCCTCGGCAGAGACGACCCATTGCCCTCTGTGGTTCTCCCTCTGCAGATGCGGAGGTCTACTAGGCGTTGAAGCCTTAGCGCACGAATGTCCCAAAGTGCCTTTATGTGCTTTCCCGCCTATACCACTGCTCCCTGCCTTCCTCGAGAAGGTCAAGAGAGAGATGAAGCGACAGTTCTCCTGGTGGCCCCCAGATGGCCCAGGAGAACCTGGTTTTTGAACCTCTGCCAGCTACTGCAGGGCAAGCTCTGGGAGTTCCCACTGCGCATGGATCTCCTCAGTCAGGCAAAAGGCACCTTCTGGCACCCAGAACGGGGCAAACTCCAACTTTGGGTTTGGCCCTTGAACTGGACAGTTTGTCTGCCCTAGGGCTCAGACGCAACAATGAGTACACCACAGAATGCCAGGGCTTCATCCACAAGAGGGTTGTCAGTCTATAAATGGAAATATTTCAAAACTGGTGCATGGCCAGAGGCCATGATCCTATATATAGCCCCATAGCAATTATAGTACAGCTCCTGCAAGATTGAAGAGAGGCGGATAAATCCCCCTCTACGTTGAAAGTGTACCTAGCAGCCATATCTGCTTGCCATAGTTTCATTTTCTAAAGGGTGCTCAGTGGTTATGTCCTCCCCGAATGGAGTCTAGACGTGGTACTGGAGGCTTTCACTAAGGCCCCATTTCAGCCCATAGATACCATAGAGCTGAAATATCTGTCTATGCAGACAGCCGTTTTGTTAGCTATCCCCTCCGCTAAGTGGATCAGTGAGCTACAGGCACTGTCTGTGCACAGTTCCTGTATGCACGTTTGGGACGATGGAAACAGGTAATCATTGCACACAAACCCTGCTTTCCTCCCTAAGGTGATAACTGCATTTCACTTGAATCAATCAGTGGAACTAGAGGCTTTCCATCTCTCCCCCCGCCTTCTTGGAGGAGTCCAATAGGAGATTAAATTCCCTCTGCCCAGTTCAAGCATTGACATGGCAAGGTTTTTTTCAAAGGCATGTCGGTATACATTTTATGGGTCTAGATATGTGATGATAAAACATTTAAAAGGCGCACTGAAGAGCTGGCTGGTGGATTTTTTTCTGGGACCACCTCCACCTCTTGTGTCTCCAGGCTCTTTTGTATTAATAAATGTGCGTCTTCATGGTTTACAGGGGCCTGGTCTTGAACATAAAAATTGCTCTGCAGGCAATTTTTGCAGGCGTTCGAATTGAGCCAGCCAGTTGAACTCAAATACTGACAACACAAGGATAGCCCTGCCTTATGTGGCTGCTGTTCTGTGGTCATCAATCTGTTCAAATACAAAAACAGGCATTAGGATTATTTGTAAAGAAAATACAACATTGACTAGAAAAGTAGATGTGGTCAATGAAGGTGAGCAGTGTGCCATCATTTCAAAGTTGTTGGCATGTGCCTTTGCCTTTTTAAAATCTGCGACAGTCATGTTCATTACAACCCTTTCTGTGGCCATTGTGGAGGAGTAGACTCCCACAGAGCAGTCCAGGCAAGTGGAGGGTTATTGATTGCTCCACAGTTTGTTCCAACAGCTCTGAAAATAGAAAGATAGAAAAAAATCATCTGTTAGGAATACTTTTGGCATTGATGAAGGATAAAAGAAAGAACAAAATGCATTGTGTTAGTTGACTTCCACAGTAGTTCAGGGATTGCAACTGTCGATTTTTTTTTTTTTATAAACGCCTGCAGCTGTTGTTTTGGCATAAGTTTGTCTGCAAGGAGAGACAGACATGTCTTTTCTCAGTTCCAGAAATTACATGGTTAGTGTTCATTTAAAAAAAATAAATAAAAAAAACGCTTACCCTGAGTGGTCTGTTGCACCTATTATATCTTGTATATAATTAATAATTGTTGTGGGTTTTTCCCCAGATGAGACCAGCTCCCTATACCAACTATAACAGAAAACATTTTTTTCACAGTGTTTGTCGATAGTAATCCAAGGTTGTACTTGTCCCACGTGTGAGACATACTTACGATTAACCCTTGGTTACATCCTTGAGGCACGTTAATTTGTCAGTCACTCTCCCTTTGGGTCCTTCCATGTGCTTTAAAAACAGCCCGACATGTTACATGGCTTACCGGCTGTTTTTTGGTTATTTTTTTGTCGGTTTTGGCCCAAGGACATATGAATAATAAGATAGTAGCGCTTTGGCTGTAAGAGAAGTTGAATAACCAGGATTGTACATTTGCATATATTGCCTAATAATTATTTCACATATTAAAACGCAGGGGTTAGGTGTCATTCTTTTGAACGTAGCCTTGCTGTAGTGGTTGGAGAACAGGCTGACGTGCTACTGGAGGTTGACTTTGCCAAGTTCACTCCCTCCAGTATTGCCACCTTCTCCTCCAGGCGGCATACTTTGCTTTCAAGCCTTTCCACTTTGCGTTGTAGAGCTCTAATAATATTTTTAACCCCTTCCTTGTTCTCCTTCTCCCTCCTCCTCCTCTTCCTCCCTCTCTCCCCTTGCTCATTCCATTGCTCCCCCTGCCCCTCCTCCTCCCCCTGCTCCTCCTCCTCCTCTTCCCAAGCTGCTCTTCCTCCTGCTTCCTCCTCCTTCTCCTCTTCCCCTGCTGCTCCTCCTCCTTCTCCAACCTGCTCTTTCTCATCCTCTTTCTCTCCCTCACCTCCTCATTCTCCCATCTGTGAGCTGTGCCTAGTTTGGCCTTTGCCATTAAACTCTAATACAGGTCAGTTTTTGACTAGAAAAGGGAAACAGAGCATATATTAATGACTTCATTGAAGCAGTATTTAATATTTTTTTTTTTTTTTTTTTTTACTTATTATTATACATGCCTTGACTACATGCTTTAAAGCCAGGTACTTGTCCAGCCGGACTAAATGGGCAGTCAACTACTTTTGTGGTTCTGGAAAATAACTGAAAATTTTGATTAGAGGCTATATTTGTCAATATTTAGACAGTAAACTGGTAAAATTGGAAGGCCTTATACTTACGTCCCCCTTGCGGAGAGCTGCCTTCCAGTCAGGCCTGCTCTTCATTTTATGGGTTAGAAAGAGTTCTGACAAATACCTCGTTTTTAGAGGACATTGGGGCATTGTAATGATGTCTTTGTAAAATATTGAAAAAATTATGAGAGAAAATATTTGTGTACTGTACAACCCTGTTTATCCGAAAGTCACATCACAGAAAAACATTACAGGAACAGGCTAACTAACATAACGTTAGTTGAGACATTTGTCAGTCTAAAAAAAACAATTTTGCATTTTTAAAAGAAATTAGTTAGTTAGGTAACTATTACCCTTGTGTATCGAAAGTGATCTCCCACATGTGATCAGTTTCAATACAAAAATCAAGTCTGTAGCCCTACGGGTTGCTGATGTATGAGTTCTAACAATCAGAAACTAAATAAAAATAGTAATTAGTTTACTTACTTTACCCATGTTCAAACCGTTATTTGGTGTTGAAAGTAATGATTATACAATCAGCACTATCCTTGACACAGCTTTATTTTTTTTAGGAAAATAAGCATCAAAATATATGTTTTTCTGATTACTATGAAAGTTGGTGTGTACACTGATGATGTTATTGGGATGGCAAAAACAGCTTCAATGTAGTGTATATGTGGTCCTTTTGCAGAGATACTCATGAAAATGTGCTATTTTAAATTATAATCCAATAGGCCGTTTCCATGCATCTAAGGAAAGATGCTGCATGGGAACCAAAAGGACCAGGAACTTGTGCTTATGGATTAATTATATGCATGTACTACAGGTACTCTATAGCAATTTGTAGCCTACTAGCCCATTCACAGTTTGTTTGCCACCCTGCTGTAGTTGCTCAAAAGTGATTATAATGAGACATGCAGTTTGTTAGTCTTTTTTCTTCTTATAAATCAGTCTTCAGCCCTACAAGGCTCCAGCAGCATCTGCGTGGCTTTTCATACCTGAGTGCTAGCCAGTTGCCTGGAGAGAGTTGCACGGGGGCGTTCTTCATCCCCCATAGCGAGTGCTTCACAGCCACGCCTCTGGACGCCATCAGAGAGCCCCTCCAGGGGGATTCCTTGTGTGCAGGCGTCTGTGTCCACCTGCAGCCGCTCCCCGTCGCCTACGGAGAAACAGGTGAAGTATTCTTAGCAGGCAGGGGACATTATGGATATGAAAGCCCAAATTGCTCAGATTATGGAGCTTCTGGAGACGCAGCAGGCCCCGGCAGCTCCGGCCGCGGCCCCTCGTGTGGCTCTGCCCTCACCCCTGTGCCACTGAGAGTCACTGTACCGCCCAATGATCTCTCTGTAGAAAAACAGGGCGAGCAGGAAGACCGGATACTATGTTCTGATGAGGACGTGTTTTCCATCGTGGCCTTATGGGGGGAGTCCTCCTTGCCTGTGGAGATGGAGGTCGAGGCGGATCCCGAATTCCCTACCAAATCGGTCCCTACTTCCGAAGTGTTCTCGGTTACTAGTGCGCCACCGCTGTCACGGTCAGTGTCCACGCTCATGGGGCGCACAGCAGCGTATCTGCAGGTCCCCTGGGAACAGCGGCAGAGCCATGTCGCTCCGTTTTTTGGCCGCATGACGTGGTTCCTTAGCTTCAGCCCTTCCCCGCCTTCCCTGACTTTGTGAAGGAGATGTGCTTCTCTTGGGACCACCCAGCCACAGCACCTAGTCAGTTGAGGCACGGTTCTCAACTGGCCTCGTTCGAAGGGGCAGAGATGCTGGGCCTGGTGGGGTTTCTCCCATTAGACTCTACCATTGCAGCCTTGGTGAAGTCTCCACCGGTGGGAGGTCTGCCCAAGGACCTTATGTGCCTGAATCTGCAATGCTGGTCGCATACATGGATGGCATATTGCGTGACTCCTCACTCCCAGAGCCGGTGGCCACGGAGTTGTGATTGCTGTCGCACATGTTGCTCCAGATCTCCAGCCTGCAAGGACAGGCCCTGGGCCCGAGCCTGGCTGGTTTAGTGGTCGCACGCAGACAGCTATGGCTGTCACAGGCACAGGTGGATGTGGATAAGGCTGCACTTTTAGACGTGCCTATATCGCCAGGCCATACCTTTGGTCTAGCAGTGGAGGAGATCCTGCAGCGGTCTCTCCGAGAATGCGAGGCATCTAGGCAGGTGGCTGCGTTGCTCCCTCCTCCCACTCCGAAGCAGGGTAGGTCGAGCCGCTGGCACACACCTCCTACGTGGACGGTCACCAGGACGGTGTCCAACCCCATCAGCAAGAGACAGCGTTCTCCCGCAATGTGGAGAGCACGCAGGCCGTGGCCAGTCCATGCAGCAGCACCCTAGAAGGCGGTTCCACGGCAATCGCCCTAGGCAGCCACCTCAGTCAGCCTCGCTTCAGCCTCAGCAGCCCCAGCAGGGCAGCTGAAGGCTTGCAGCATCAAACCCAGTTTACGGCACAACAGCTGCACTATTGGCGCACTCGCACAAGACGGTTACACATTTCAGTTTCGCTTGGGACCTCCTCCTTTTCGTGGCATCATGACTACATTTGTGACGGATCCGCTTCAGGCCTCGATGCTCCAGACCGAAGTGGTTACCTTGCTGTGCAAGCGCACCATTCGTCTCGTAGACCCCACCTTTCACGAGGAGGTGTTTTACTCAACATATCTTCTGGTGCCAAAGAAGGATAACAGCTTTCGCCCTATCCTGGACCTGTGGTTCCCCAACCAGTTTTTGAAACAGAGGAGGTTCCAAATGCTGACTCATCGTCACATACTCCAGTCTCTCTGGCTGGGCGACTGGTTTACCACGGTGGACTTGCGGGATGCATATTTTCACGTCCCCATTCATCCAGAGCACAGGAAAAATCTCTGCTTGCCCAACGTATGTGGGTCTCCAGCTGGACTCCACTACGGTGCGCGCGTACCTGTCAGACGCATACAGTGTCTCTCAAAAGTATTCATCTCTGTGGCAGAGCAGAGCTCTGCCCTTTATAGATTGGCAGGGATGGGGTTAAATTCCCCTCCCTGCCTAGGTTTATTGTGATCAGGTGGCTAGGGTTGATTGGAGTAATTAACGATCAATCAGCACCCAGCCACCTGACATAAAAATAGGCCTCAGCTTCCCATTAGGGAGAGGAGGGAGCTGAGGAAGCAAGCTAATGGTTGTGTTTGCTGGTTTTTGGTTTGCTGTTTTTTGTTTTTTATATTTTCTGATCCAGTGAAGGCATCGCCCAGCCTTCCTGGGAACATTTTTCTGTAAGTTTTGCTTGGTGTTTTGTGTTTTTGTGTTTAAATACCTTTGCTTTGGCCCTTGTGCTCTTTTATTTTGTGCTTATTTATAATAAAAATATTATTTTTTTGAACTGCAGTCTGTCTCTGGGCCTCTATCCACTCGTCAGCCTGTCACACTTGGTGTCAGGTGGGATATAGCGCCTCCAGGAGGCTCAGAGCAGTACTGCTTTTTTTTTTTTTTTTTTTTTTTGAACTTTTGGGACAATTTTTTTTTTAAATAAATAAAAAATTAAAAAATTAAAAATTGGAAAGAAGCGCAGACAGCGGCAAAGGCAGAAGGAGATGGGACCCTTAACATAAATGTATATTTCACAATGGTTTTATAATGATGCTGCATCTCATTTCTGCTAAACAGGGATTGGAACATATCTGTCCTAGCTCTGAGGAAAGTCTCTAAAATATATGGGTCAGAAATCTTGTTTTGATGTATGACATAAAACTGGCTAATGGTGCAGTATTGCAGTGCTGCTGGCTTCCTTGCTGTGTGTTGGTTGAGTGACCTTGATACATACAGAGAACAACCTCAAGGCTCACATGGAAGTTGTCTACCAGTTTACCAAGCGGTTACTCAGCACATTAAATAATTCCATAACTGTTACCTGGCTCACACTTTCATTCACTTTATAGTTCTTGTGTCTATGTTCACATTCACACTCTCACTCATGCACACACAAGCTCTCTCACACACACACACACACACACACACGTTTGTATTTCTATATTTGTGGGGACTTATCATTGACTCTCACTAAAGTCGACAACAAACAAAATATTTTGGCACTTTTTTTTTTTTTTTTTTAATGCATATTTAGTTCTTGAAAAGTTGTTTTACAAAGTGGGGACATCCCCACAACGTTATTTTTCAGAAGTTTTTCTAATTTTGTCCCCACATTGATGGTAATACATGCACGCATGCGCGCATACGCACACACCAGCTGCCACTGGCACGACTCTTTGTCTTATCTCCTTTCAAAAACAAAAGTACTGCCTGTGCGTAAATACCTTACAAAGGCATCTGATCAAATAAGTTAACATAACAGCCTAATTAACACTGAAGTTCAGTCATGTTTTATACCAACTTCACCAATCAAATAGTTTCTAATCAAAAAAGCACATTCACAACTGTTCAATTTAACTTGCAATACAGAAAAAATAGCTTTTAACAGGCAATTTAACCCCATCCTTATCGGTTAATATACACACAGCTCTACACAAGGTTGTTAACAGGTTGAAGCTAATATTATTGAAAAAATAGGAGCACGCTAAAAGAGCAATGTTCTTGTACTGAAGGTGTGCTATAGGCGTCAAGTAAATATACAGAAAGTCGTAAAAAGCCAAGCACTCACCAGGATTCTACTGTTAAGCTTATATATTTATTATTATAACATCGTTATGAAAAAACAATTAACTGAATATTCATAAAGGCTATGATTTGTATGTTTGTTGTGCATGTGCCTGTATCATGTCTGTATTTGTTTGTATGACAACTTATGACACACAACGTGTGTATTACGTTTTTAATTGTGAATTACCCATTTGGTGTGATCTGACATGTTTGGCAAAGGTCAAGTAACTGTTGGAATGTAAATTGAAGGGGTGCAGGACAGTGCACCTGTTGTTTACTTAAAGAGCACATTTACAGGCAAATGTAAAAGTAATTTTGCTACCGTTTCAAGAGATCCCGATCAAACAAACATTTGGCTTCCGAACGTTTCTGACCTTTATATATTCTAAATCTCTCAAGAATTACCTCTAATGATCATGATCAAACCACTGGTATAAAGGACTACGTGAACATATTTATATGTAAGCAGTACCGATTACAACAGCTAGATGGGACTAGACGCTAGTCAACACACAATATAGGCCACAGCAATCAACAAGTAATCATATCATGCAGATTCTCTCTAGTCGTTTCCACGAGATAAACCCCGCCCAGCGAACATGGCGTCACCATCGATGACTTCACCGCTCTAAGCCAATGGGGAGGAGCTTTGCCAGGAGTTGGGCATTTCCTGTAGGTCAGTTTAGACTGACATTTAAATCAGCCGCAGTAAGGAGCAGGAGTACGTATGGTCTGCATAGTAGGACATTATTTTAAAATTTACTCATTTTATTTTAAGAAATAAGTGTAATTTTTGTCTAATATTTAAGGTCAGTAGAAGAAATAATTAATTTCCCGCTGCAGTGTTTCAGTCTAAGAAGAGTTGTGTTGTGTTGGTCCTCCAGTTTTTGAATGAAGAGCTTTCATTTTTATGTTTAGATTTTTTTGTAATTTTACTCACGATAGTGCGGTGGTCCGTTAAACCTGAATGCATTTTTCAAGCTTTTTCTTTTAAGCAAAATAAATAAATAAATAAAAAATTCCGTTACCCGCGGAAAAGGACTAAGGAAATGTTTAAGTAAGCCTGTTTATAATTATTTGTTGCTACTGTTTGTCTTAAAGAAAGAAAGAAAAATACTGGCAACCAACTGCATTTTCTAAGCGTCTCTACAGAAGCAAAACGAAAATACAATTGTATGTTTTACATGAAATATTGTAGTTTGGCCTGAAAAAAAAAACAAACAAACGCCAAAACATAATAAATCAGTCTATTTTCTGTCTGCATAATTCAATAGCATTTTAAAATATTGTAGAAAGGTATTCGCTAAATTATCAAACTGCATCATGTTCAGCTGGTTGGGTAATGATGACAGGAGGAAGAAGGATCCCGAGGTGTTCCAGACTGTCAGCGAGGGTCTCAAGAAGCTCTACAAGACCAAGTTGCTGCCCTTGGAGGAACATTACAAATTTCACGAGTTCCACTCGCCAGCCTTGGAAGATGCCGATTTTGACAACAAGCCCATGGTCCTGCTGGTTGGTCAGTATTCCACTGGAAAGACCACCTTCATTAGGTATGTGTTCATTCAAGATTGTATTTTTTTAAACATGGTTAACAGTGTAATTAACCTCTGTTTGAAGTTAACATGTAAACCAATTGACAGCCTTTAACAATTGACCTTCAGTAGCCAAAATTACAGGCTGCAGGCATAGTGCATTAAGCCTATAGTACATTTCAAGGTTTAACAGATAACAGAACAAAACCAAAAAAAAATAAAAAATCAACTTTTAATTTGACCAAAACAAAAATAACCACTGATAGTGACAACATATTGTTGTTCACATTTAACCTGTTGGTTTCAGACTGAAGTTGAACAATCCTGGCAAAATAATCAACCTTGCCCGATTAGATCCTAGATAGCATGTCCCAGGAACTGTTTGGGGCTTGAACAGAATCCTATTCCAGTCAGAGCCACAGTGTCATTTTAATCATATATATATAATGTGCTTACTGTGTACAGTTACATTTATACAGTAGTACTGTTTCCAAATAGACTATTTTAATATCTGCCTGTGCTTTGGAGTTTAGTTTAAACATCTGACAAATAGCAACCCATTCCTTAAGTGTTACTTAATTTCCATTTAAATGTTTATTAATGACTGAGAAAGCTATTAAGCAGCTCAGTGGTATCCATCTGTTTATGTTGTAAACAGTAACAAGAAAGTAGGAAGTAGTTCCTTCCTAGTATACAGACGGCTTCTGGAATGACTAAACCGTTTACATGTGTAATCACAAATGTTTTAGCATGTAGGCTTACAGATTCATTTCCCCGCTATCCTAAGATCTAATTTTATGTAGAAAACATGTAGTACGTTGTTAATTAACTTTTTTTTGTTTGTTTTGGGAGCCATATTTATTATGCACAGATCAAACTTAAGTCACCAACGAATTCACATGTTGGTACTAACTTAAGGTGGAGTACAATAAAGACGTACTGTGCATCCTGCCTGCTTTTTACACATGTATATTCACAGTAGAGTGTATTAGTGATACCACAGTGGAAGTAGTCTTGACAACTGCTGTTCAGTTGTGCAATAAGCCTTTTGCTGTCAACATGAATGTCCTACTTTTTTACACATATGCACGGTTTAAAAATGTCCTCCATTCCGCATAAAGCAGAAAGCACTCTGAAATGACAATTTCTTGAGTGAATTTTAAATATTGTATTGAAATTGCTATGTATCAAAGTTCCAACTGGCCATCTAATTTGGGACTTCTTGAAGTGGGCAATACAACTTTGGGCACTGTGTAATAAATGAATAAGTCTTTCGGGTATTTTTTATTATCCAAATTGATCATGGTGGAAAATGAACTTTGTGGATCAAAACCACAGCTTTAAGAACTGCATATTAATTTACAGTTCAGGTTACAAAATTAGACAAGGACATGGACAAATATGTTAAAGTTATTCTAAATTGAAACCTCACTTGTATTAGTACTAAATGAGTGGTGTGAAGTGCTGTTGCTGAATTGTAATAGGTCTCAAATTTACCCTGAGTAGCCATCTAATCTTTCAGCAGTTGTAATTCTACAGGACAAAGCTCACAGTACCGATTCAACAAAGCATGCAGTTTAATAAAAGATTAATAGGACTGTAGTCACAGAAAAGTGCACAGGAGTTATAAGATCTTTTAGTGATTTTCATTAAATTCTGTATGTTTGTATTATTTTACCAGGTACCTGTTGGAGCAGGAATTCCCTGGTATGAGAATTGGTCCAGAACCAACAACTGACTCCTTCATAGCAGTGATGCACGGGGATGTGGAGGGGATAGTTCCAGGAAATGCCTTGGTTGTGGACCCCAAAAAACCTTTCCGGAAGCTGAATGCATTTGGCAATGCATTTCTTAACAGGTTAGTTGTACATTCTTTTTTCTTCTTTCTGCACTGTATCTCAAAATGTAGTTTAATAGTAAACTAAAATCTAATTAATTGCTGGTTTGGTGTGCTGGTTTTCACTCAGACTATGCAAGTACCATGGGGATGGTCCTGCTTCAACTTCAAATTGCATAATCAATAACAGAACAGATTCTGATTTAATGGAACAATGCAGAACAGATTCTGATTTAATGGAACAATGCAGGACATTTTGTAAAGCCAAAGTTCCACTGGCTCATTTAGTCAAGACTGGTCACAAACCTCTTACCTTTAATGCTGCACCCTATAATCTTGTTAAATTTCACACTTTTTTATTTCTCCATCCTTCTAGTTTAGCCTTGTGTGCGCTCTGCTTCATCAGAAAACAGACCTGGTTTGTTTAATCCCAGAATGCATTTTTAGCTGTAGAGGTACAAGCCCCCCCCCCCCCCCCCCCCCCCCCCCGACTTGACTGTTTTACTCTGCATTTATTAATTTGATTTACTTGTATTTTCAATATGGGACAAATTTTGATTTAATCTTTAACACAG
Source organism: Polyodon spathula (assembly GCF_017654505.1). Classification (NCBI taxonomy): domain Eukaryota; kingdom Metazoa; phylum Chordata; class Actinopteri; order Acipenseriformes; family Polyodontidae; genus Polyodon; species Polyodon spathula. The sequence goes on from NC_054538.1 coordinate 44,785,285, forward strand.
AATGATCATTGCCTTATAAAACCCAGATCAATTTGTATAAGTCATATACAACAAACAATTACTATAGTGTTCATTTATGCAAAGCATGAATTGAAAGCAATAATACTTACATTCTACCTCAAACAAAATGGCTTATTTTGGCTTAGGTTGACATGTTCTCAAGTTATATAAAAGAATAAACGGTATGTGTTAATTCTTAACAGGCTCTTGGCTTTGCTGTTCAGGGTACGAAAGAAATGTCTTTGCAAAAACAAAAGTCATTAACTATTTAGGTATTCCTCTGAAACAGAAAATCTTCCACAAGATGTGCACTCTTCGTTGGTTACGTATGGGATATTCCACCGCAAACTCCAGCACTGCTAGCTAATACAAGACTGAATATAGTTCAATCTCTGTCGACTACAAACTCTTTCAACAGTGATCAATCGGGGCTAAGTTAGAGATTTGATTACAAATACTTTTAGGATTTTAGACGTCTTACGCGGCGGACTCCCACACCAAGGCAAACACTAGAGTAGTTATTTTGTATCAGAGTCTCTAAATCTCCGTTCAAGCTGGGTCTTCAGATTGTCAAAGTTCAGAGACTTGTTTGTGTGTCAAGAGCCTTGGGATTTGTGTCAGGAGCCGTTTGAATGTCGCGCTCATTCTTTTGTAACTTTTCTCTTCACCCCTGTGATTGGGTAGTTTGTTTATTTTGGGCTGTGGCCAAGTCCATGGGTTGTTTCCCATTGGTTGTTCTTGTTCTGAGATGGCCCATTGTTCTCAATTGGTCCGCTGTTATGCCTTGTCGGCTGGATTTATGAAGTGTCCTGTTCTCTTTCAGTAGTGTCAAGGCATTCAAAACCGTCAGGTTTTTCCTTTTTAAAGACATCGCCAGCACCACAGGATTTATTCAGTGCTGGTGAAGATAAACCCCTTGTCCAGTGTTTAGTTTACAACTTTTTGAAAAGCATTCTTTGTCAGTGGAGGAGTCTGACCAGGAACCAAGTAAACACAGATAATGGCTTAGGACCCCTTTCTGTATAATCCAGTTCTGTTAATTTCATACACAATGATATTATGACCCATTCTGGCACCACAAGTGGCCTGCTACCCCAACTTGGAGTACTGGAAGTTCTAGTACTAGGTTAATTTGATTAACATAGAGATACATGCTTATTCCTCAATGCACCATGCATTTTCATTTTAGTTTATATTCCATATGAATCTACAGTTATGTGCAATACAGTAATTTAGTAGCTATTGATTTCTGGCAGGATTTGGCACAGACCCTAACTAAGCAGAACAGCGAGAAGTTGCAAGCATCAAAATCCACCAGGTTAAACCACATCAACAACATCAATAAATAGAGCTATCCTGACGCAGTAAGTAAAAGAAATGCTAAAACGTAAATGTATTTAACAGCAATCTGCAAAATGAATTATTTATTTAATGTATTGCTATTAATAAATACAATTAAAAAGTAGCAATACAAATATAACAATATGGCAACTTATACTAATTAGTCAATTAAACACGTGGGAGTGTACTGAAATGAGCTAGCTTCTTTAAAATAAAAAAAGTAAAATAAAATAAAAAAAATGATACCAAGAGTCTATATTTAAATGGTTTAATTAGTCTTATCAATTATTTAAGTGTCCCGGTTTTGAGCTTTGAAAATCTGGTCACCCTAAGTACTGTACATACAGTAACTTCTGTTTCAGAGGATGTAATGCCACAAAAACAAATAGTTAGATTTGTTCCATAAACCCTCAGGGCAGGATTTGTCCTAAACAATATACATTAGAAAATGGCAAAATCGCTGCAGCGGCTTAAATTAGAAATAACACAGGGTCAATTGCAACGAACTGAAAGGAGCGTACTAACTGTGGATGATCCCGTTGTTAGTATGGAGAATGGTACTAAATTTGTATGCAAGTTTACACCAATTGCAATGAACTAAGCAGCTCAAGATTGTCTCCAGCTGCATATTGAAATGTGTCCAACTGCAACAAACCTGAAGTCAGTGATTCTCAATCTATGGTCCGCATTCTCCCTTCATTTGGTCCATGAAAGGTTACCTAATTTACGGCAGCGTAGTTTGTAAATCCCATTGCAAACCCAAAATTTGAGACCTTAAAAACTGAGCTACAGAAGCAGGAACAAAATGCTACATGGAGAATATTTCCAAGTTAAAAGATCTAAAATCTCCATCATGTATAGTTTCGGAGTGTCTAAAATGTGTGATTTACTAGGGAGTTTTTATGTATTATGCTCAAGTTCACTACACAGCAGCTTGTTAAGGGGGTAACACACAGCAAGGTGTGCGTTGTGTTGCATTAACATACAGCTATAGTTGTGTTCAACCAACAAAGCTGTATGTTAATGCAACACAGCACACAAGCCCTGGAGTGTTATCCTGCTTATAACACTCCAGGGTTTTTTTTTTTTTTTTTTTAAACAATTTTATTTATTCCGCTTTGGAGAAAAACAGTCCCTCAAACAAGATTCTATTTGTTGTAAACATTAAACTGGAGGTTTTCAACATATATATTTACTGTAATTAATTAAAATGAGTGAAGCCCCTGCTGGTTTCAATCGCTTAGTAAACAGAGCTGACATAACCTGTAATGTTAGGCTTGTCAGTGACCAAGCATTTAAACATGTATTTTTGTTGATAATGAAAAGATACAGAAAAGTAGGCAAAAGCAAAATTCACTATCCACGCACTACTACCGCTGACCTGGAGAAGCCAATAGAAAAATACATTGTCATTTTTAAATGTTTGGTCACTAACACGCTGTCATTGTGGTTTATGTTGGCTCTGTTTACGGAGCGACTGAGACCAGCATGCAGGCTAACATAACAAAATTGAGTACTCTTGACCAGCTGAATTGCGCACTGAAGCATGGAATTATCGTAAAAGAACCGTTTACATTTTCAAGACAATCTATTTTTTAAGTCGATTACCATTTCTTTGTTTCATCAAATCAATAAAAACACCAGCTGCCCAATAATTGTTTTCTTCAATTTCATTAAGTTGTTGACTTGTTAAATCTTTGTGTCTCTTGATATTTTTTATTTATTTTTGCTTCTAATTTTATTTAGGTTTTGCTTGTAATTCTAGTCAATCATGCTTCTGAGAAGATCACATGTGGCAAAAGGAATGTCAGTCATTTTTAAAAACTTTAAAGACCTGTGACAACAAGGTGTATTTATTGTGAGTTTAATATGTTGTGTAATGATTAATTGAACTGTGCTTCGGTAAAAATAAGTTCTGCAGTGCATTGTGCCATTTTACTTCAGGGCAAAAAATCTTCAACAGCCTATCAGCATGCAGCATCCAAACATTTTGTTGTATAAATAAAGAAAAGCTGGATATTCATAGCTCCGACTGCAGTGCTACCTCCGTTTATGTATTGTAACTTAACAGATTATTAATTCACATGAATCAATTTCTGCTGTAATTATCAGTTTAAAACTAAAACAGTCTGTTTTAGTCCCCCCTCAACAAATTTGTGTTAATGAAAAGTAAACTAGAACCATTCTTAAACTCCAATTTTAAAATAACTGCTCACAGAAACCCATCTATCTCATAAAAACAAAGAAAGGTAAATATATGTTTATTCTTAATATTATAGTATTTTTTTAAGTGCTTACTATAGTGACTTTTTTATGTACTTATTTTTCAGTAAGCTATACTGTTTTTATTGTGTGGTCCGTCACAATAAAAATAAAAAAAAATCAGGTGGTCCGCAAACAAAAACCACTGGCCAAAGAAACTGCTGCTGACCTCCAGAAGATACTAAAACACAATACTAAGTAGTCTAACAATTTCTCTAGACTAAAGACTTGTGGTATTGTACTAACTTGAACAAATATGAAAAATTCCAAAATGTGTTGACAACTTTCATGAAACTAAACTGAGCTTATTCAAGTTAACATAGGCCTGTTTTATAAAGCAAAAAATAATAATAAATAATTCCGGTACAACCTACCAGTGACAATAAATAGTTAAATAATAAGGACTAATACAAGTTTTGTTTATCCTCCTAAAGCAGCTTTGTTCATTTTGGTAGTGTTTTAGGAAAATTAGATTATATATGTGAATTTGGTTTAAGAAAATATTCTTATGCAATTCAGCCTTATTTACTTTAGTGCATAAATACATTTCTGTACATAATTAAGTTTAAAATAATGTAAATGAAGAAAAAAACAGTAATTGAGAAGTTAGGTTTTTATTTTTATTTTTTTTTAAATAAATAAATAAATAAATAGATCTTGTAATGAAAAGTAACACTTCAAATAATTCGCTGGAACCAGTCACTCAGATTTTGAGGCCCTCCCCCTTTAGTACCAGTTTGATAAACTACAATAAGGATCTTAATCCTGAGCTGTACTAAAGCTTGGGGATCAGCTAGTCCCCATCTGTATTGTAATTGGTACTAAGTTAGTACGCAGCTGGGGGATCCTGAGATCGTACTGTATTAGCTAGTCCGCAATTTAGTACGCAGCTCTGTACTAAATTTGCAAGTTTGCTGTAATTGACCCAACAAAAACAGGACAAACAAGCAGCTGTCAAATGAGAAATGAATTAAGTTAAGTTTTAATGTGGTTATCTAGAACTTCTGTTTCAGAAGCCACAAAAACTAATATTTATACTTATACGTTGTAGCCTCAAGACAAGAAATGTCCTACATTTATATACATTAGGAAATGGCAAAACCATTGCGGCTGCTTAGGTTTGAAAGAATAGAGTCTATGGCTATGTTTTGCTTTGGTAATTCCTGTTTCACTTGCCCCTTAGCTCAGTGTTAGCAATTCCGCATGGCAGTACAACTACTTATAAATAGTCAGTTCTCGTTAATACAAATTTCAAGGTATTAGCAAAAAAAATAAAATAAAAAATCATACCAGTAAAGTAACGCCTGAAAATCAAATTTCAATGACAGTACAATGAAAAGTATTATACATTTTAAAAGTACCGTGCATTTTATTGAAGATACGGCTGTAAGTGAACTTTGAAACCTGCATGTCCCATTCTGATCATGGGTTTAAACCACAAAAGGCGTTTTCAGAATCAGAATATTGGGCAAATCGGAAGCATTGACTTGCATCCACAGCTCGCTGTTCCTAAGCCTGTATTGCTATATCCCATTTTTTTTAGACTGGTTGACAAAGTCTTTGTCGGACTGTTAATCTCTGTCAACATCTTTCATTTCTTTGTATGGTAGCGGATAGTGCACGTTTTTTCCGCGCGAGTACTATGGCAACTCGAAATGCATCATAGGGTCTGTAGTCTAAAACAGTACTTAAATAGTACAGAGGCGCAAACATGGATGCAAGTTAATACATTTCCCAGTATCCTTTGTGCTAAGGTGTTGGAACTAGGGACGTGTTTTTTTTTTCAACATTTTCTTCCCTGAGGGGACTCCAGAATAATTTAGTATTAACAGCAATTTAATGTTAAATTAATTCATATTATAAGAAGTAATTTATAATAAGCAACTGTTAAATTTGTCTGGGACAGTGTACAAAATCCGTCGTATCTGGAAGTTAATTTTATCCAAGCTCGTCTTAACAAGAATTCACTGTATATCAAAAATCTAAACACAAAAGAAATAATAAATAAATAAAAAAATACAAAAAATCCATTGTGGTTGATGGTGTTAGTCTAATAAAATATTGGATTATTTTGGTTATATTTAAAATTATTTGGAGTTTGTTCCAATACAGTAGATATGTAATGTAGGTTAAGTACTTTTTTTCCCACCTTAGGTCAACATCAAACTTGGACTTAATGTAGTGTTGTTGTGGTAAAATCCTTTCCACATGGCTGGCTTTTTAGAATTACATGTGTGTATCTGCACTAAACTGTTCCAATTCTATTGCTGGGGGTTTTGTTAACTGTACTATAGTTGTGAAATGTTACTTTTTTTTTTTTTTTTTTTAAATAGTCTAACTTAATTATAACAAATCCCCCTTTGACCTGGAGCAGTGTTTGTTATATCAGGTTGTTGACTATAGTAGGGTTTGGCAATTTGCTGTATCAGAATAATGAAGAAATGCCCAAATAGAATTGAACATCTTTATACAGTAGTTCTTTCAAGACAACTTCACATAGATCAACATTTAAACTATTTAAAAGAAAACAGTAAAGAAATGAAAAAAAATAAAAAGTAAACTTACATGCTGAATAAACTAATTACGTATTTTTAATCTCAGCTCACCACTACCACCCCCACGCTGACTCGGGGATAGGTGAAGACGAGCACACGCTGTCCCCTGAAGCGTGTGCCGTCAGCTGACCGTTTTTTTTTTTCACACTGCAGACTCATTGTGCAGCCACCTCCAGAGCTACAGCGTCGGAGGACAACACAGCTTACAGGGGTCGCTGGTGCATGGTGAGCCAAGGAAACCCAGGCCGACCTAAGCACTAATACCCTAGTACAGAGGCGATGCAGTGCAGGAATAACACGGACAGAAACTGTAATCCGATTTGGAAAGGGGCTTTTATTTATTCTTTTAATCCAGGTCTGGTGACCAAACAATAAACCCCGGCAATATACAACAATGTGTAGTGCGCGGAGGTAATAACGGGCTGCAGCCCAAATAATAAACACTTTATCTGCCCCATAATAATACTGAACACGGTCACCAGTCCTGGGTTCGTGCTGTAGTGCTAGTGGTGGGTGATAACAGGTTATTTTTGTGACACTGGTGTAGTGCTGTTCTGGCTTTGTGCTGGCCCAAGGCCACAGCTCTGGATACGTGTTAGCCGTTTGGTGGCTTACAAACCAAGACCGTTGCTAACAAGCACAAACAAACAAAACTCTCACAAATGCAATTTCAGTTTTCACTGGGGTCTCACGGTCCTTCTAGTCTCTAATAACAAAACTAAGCGAAGGAACAGATTGCAATTCTCCATCCCCTTTTATGCTGTCAATTTGCAGCTGCTACGTCATTTCCCTTCCGGGTCAATACGTTCTTGTAATGGAGTCTCGCCGCCTTCCAGCCTGATCAACTTTCCAACCCTGGGAAAGAACTGTCAGACAAGCCCATCCATAGAAGTTCTAGCTGCTTAGCGTCCTCACAGGTCGGGGTGGGGAGATTTACAACCAAGAATCATTGTATTTCTGTCACAGTGGGTTGCAGATAAGATGTACTGGTGACGGCGGGCACAGAGGCAACTTCTGCCGCAAGTTTTTTAAATTTGTAGAGACATTGCAGCAAAACGGGTTGGGCAGCACGGGAAGTTCCGTCAGTTATTTTGCGCCCTGTAATTCGGAATGTTTTCTTTTCAAATGAAGCATTGAACTTGTGTTTTTGTGGTACGGCAATTTTGTTTGGCATAATTATTTATATCGCGGTTTTCTCATCCGGTTCTTCAAAATAGTTTGAAATGTGGTAAGGCTTGAGGCGATGCATCGATTTTATTGATTCGTCAGATTTTTTGACAACTATCGATAGTCAAGCGTGTGCATCGTTTTTGTGTAAAGGCTTTAAGCGAAGGAAAGCTTTTATTTTTTATTCAATTTGGAAACGCAATTATTATTTTTTGCATGAAGCGTAGAGCTTCTCTGCTCCCCTCAGTAGTGACTCACTGAATCTGCATGCGATGAGCTCACCACCTCCTGTAGCCCCACCCCCTGTGAGTGTTTACAGATGGGATTGCATCTGTGCAGGCAGCAGTCTTCAAAGTAACAGAGCAAGTTAAGAGTGTTGTGCTGGAATTACAAATACTGAATTGGTCGAGCTACAATGCCTTTTGACGTAAAGAAAGGAATGTTTGGGATACTCAACTAATTTGTGTGACCATTTAATGACCGCAAAGGTCATGTTAGCCTTTAAAAATGTGCATTTGTAAAAAGCATACCCACTCAAAATCTGCGTTTACAACCATGAAATCTGCATTTTTACATATTGCATCAACATAGTTATATTATTTTCCAGTGTAACTATTTCAGATTAACGAAATTAACATGCAAAACAGTAGTACAAATCATGGTAGTAGAAATAGACAAAGACAAGCTTACCATGAAACGTTTTCTTTTGAAAATCCACCATTCACAATGTAAAAATCAGTGTTGTAGAACATGTACCAATATTTCTGCGGGTAGCTGTCAACATCAGAACTATTTACAGTTTTGCTGTTTTTAAAGGTTCTTTAAATTTTCCTTTTAGCACCCAACTCCAAAATGGCTTGTGCTTTTTGCCAAATCAGTCTTCATAATTCTCAGGCGCTTCTATTGAATTGTCTTGTTTAGATGATCCTCATCCAAACGAGTGTTTGCTGGTCTCAATAAAAACCCTGCTGGCCTCATCCATGGTCTTAAAATAGGTATAGGTCAACAGGTAATATGCTGTGATATATTACTGAATCGCTCTAATACAAGGGACATGCAAAGTGCTATATGAGATATTGAGACCTCTGTGGGGGGGGGGGGACCTCTGGATATGACACCCTACAAAACTTAAACAAAATCTGCATTTATTCAGAGTACAAAATATTAAGCATCAACGCAACATCAATCCCCAGGTATTCTGTAATGCTGGGCAGATTGTAAGCAAATGCCAGTCATCGCTTAAATTTAAAATAAAAATGTTAGCACAATTCAAATATAAGCCATGGACAACACTCTTGTTACTAAACTGCATCAGATTTTTTGGAGAATCTCCCAGCCTAAAGCGTGGCTTCATCTTGTTTAAAAATGCCATTTCATTAAATATATAACAAACGTCAGAAAAAACGCTTGTCATTAACATTTTTTTACCCTCTGTGGTCTGGATACCATGCGACACTCACTACAGCATGAACACAGTGCACCAGTGAAGCACCAGATTGACTGAAAATGAAACCCACCCATGTCAATCTTTCTGTTGCACCAATTACAAAAACTATTTGGGGGCAATTGCCAAACTCCTTCCTTTTTATAATATCTACCCTTACTGTGGCCCCACAGCCGGCGGGTACGTGACGAACTACTGTATATGATGATAAATTACTAAAATGAATACTTAACAGTGATTAACTTCAAAACGAAAGCACATGAGTATAAGCTATAAAGTATAAGCTTTAAGTAACTTGAAGTGGTCAAACTGAAAACCTTTGCAGGTTGGAGTCCAAGTGCTAATATTGAAGGACTGTGAGGTGTACTGTACAGTAATTTGCAGTGCTGTGAAGCCGACACAGGTTAGGCAAGGGTGTTTGTGTACTCTCTTAATGAGAAAATTATTGAAATTTAGGTCTCTAGTTACAGTATATCATTTTTTTTAAAGTTTTGTAACATAGATCTCATAACCGACCCCTGTCCTCGAACTAGAATTGATTTTCAGAGTTTTTAGATATTTAAGCAACAGAAATGCTGGATTTTTTATTCTGGGGGAAAAAAAACTTTCAAGTACTTTATGAATCTGCAGCTCAAAGATTTAAAAAAAAAAAAAAAAAAAAATGTAAGAAATGCTTTTACACAGTGTCTAAAGATTTTCGTCACTAAAGTGGCCATCTGGGCTCATATGAGTCTTAAAATGGTTGAAGAGTTCCCCAAGGTGAAAATTCTGTTAATACTACTTCTGGAAATAATGTTTACGGTAGGGCTGTCAGTTCAGCCTCAAAATAGCAATTTATTAATTGGGCACACAAAATATATAATTGTTTGAATAAATATCGATGATGTACCGCCCACATATTTTGCTCCATTACTCCCCCCGACATGATTTATTGTACTATCTTTGCAGTTTAAAAGCTTGTGCACAACAGTTGAATGTGAAGGGTAATTATGCCTTGGTAGCGTCAGGAGAAAATAAATAAAAAATAACCACAACATTCGCAACAAGCCAAGCAAGTTTAACGTATTACAGGGGTGTTACTAAAATATTTATTCCAAACAGATTACAGTATTTTGGAAGATAATCTATATAAACTAGACATGAGTTGCAACATCACACATTGCATCTTGTTTATTTATTTTAACGTTATTGTCTATTGTTAAATATTCATTATCTAACAGTTCATTTTTTACTCCAAAGAACTGCAAACTCTATAAAGTCAGTTTTGCACAATGTGCACAATTTATTTCCAGGCTGTAAGCCAGGAATACAAGCTTGTCGTCCTGCTCTGGATTCAAGACAGTGTGCTTTTTGTTTGTTTACATCGAAAATACAGAGGGGTTCGATCGAAAAATCTGTTTTAATTGTAGCAGCCCTATTGTACAATCTGTTCTTGACGTTGTCGTATTTAACCAAAATGCTATGTCATATCGACTGTGTGCCACCAATCCTGTTTAATTTACATATCACAGCCCACCAGAAGTAGTAAGTAACATCCTGTACACTCCCCAGTCATTTATAGCTTCATCAATTAAAAGGAAAAAGCATACCTTACCTGTAATTTTAAATGTTTCCATTCCCACAAGTCTTGGCAGCCAGCATGCCTCTCGCAGAGGTAAATAACATGGGGGGGGCTTTTTTGTTTCTTCCAGGAGTTGGGGAACATTGTCAGAGCAGAAGGAAGCAAGTTTTCTTCCAGGACAACCTTGTACTTGGCTTGATTCACACGTCCTTCACAAAGACAAATCTGCCCGATTCCAGCCTTGCTGAAGCACCCCCAGATGAGTCCAATTTTCAGCTTTACCCAACACCTGGTCGTCTAGTAGTTAGACGGAGACCTGGAGAGGCCTACAAGCCACAGTGTGTCTCGCACCCACTATGAAATGTGGTGGAGGATCGGTGATGATCTGGGGGTGCTTCAGCAAGACTGGAATCGGACAGCTTTGGCATGAATCAAGCCAAGTACAAGGTTGTCCTGGAAGAAAACTTGCTTCCTTCTGCTCTGACAATGTTCCCCAACTCTTGTTTTTACATTATATCCTACAACTACACTTCCATATAGTGGAAGGTACGAACCATTTTGAATTTATATCACAAATTGAAGTGGATATTACTTCAAAATGAGAGTTGTATGTATGTTATGAACTTTCTTAAGCAACGTTCTTTGTGTCCTATAGGTTTGTGTGTGCCCAGCTCCCAAACCCAGTACTGGAGAGCATCAGTATCATTGACACACCAGGTATCCTGTCCGGTGAGAAACAGAGGATCAGCAGAGGTATGTTTCTTTCCACTTACGAAAAAAAAAAATATGGTACTGGGTTATTTAGCAGGCCTTGCATAGAACATCAAAAATCGTTTGGTACAACTAAGTAGTGGGAAACATGCGGGCATACTGTTTTAAATGATAACTCCTGGTTTTTCATCAACAAATCGGTATGTTGCATTGATTTTGGCATTTTCAGGCTGTTATGCCTATTTCGTTGTTAAATAATCGTGCAAGTGGGATTTCTGAAATTATGTTGAATTACGAAATAATGTTAATATCTTAACGAGCAGTGCTTCTTGCGACTGTTTATATTGTTTGCGTGTGAATTTAAAAGGAAATGCATTTTGCCATAATTTATCAGGAGTTAATTTGCACTTGGGGGGGGGGGGAAAGGAAGGTTTTAATTAACAGAAGACTATATAATTCAGATGGATCACGTGACCTGCAGACAGGAATGGACGCCTGAGTCTGCTGTTCCCTGCCACCGACAGTTGTTATTTTTTTCCTTTAAACTTTATCCAGGCATTTTTCAGCCACTTAATTCGTTAAAAGTTATTATAAAATATCAGAGATGGCAATGAAACGTGATAAAGACATGAGTTCCTCACCATAAAAGAAAAAGTTAAAGGATATGAGTACCGACCTCCTCAAGTCACAGCTGCGTGCTACCGTTGTGGATTTGCTGAATCAACAGCTCGGGGATTTGCAGCCCCTAATGAGACAAGTGATTTGGGAAGAACTTCACGGTTTAACGGAGAGGCTCGGATCCTTGGAAAAGGATATGAAAACATTTACTTCTAAGTTTGACAGTATGCAAGTAACTTGGGGGGGGGGGTCACAGATGAGAGCAATTTCTACCTCGCTGACTGCCTTGTGTTTCTTGTGAATATTTCTCGGTGTTGACGTTCTACAAATCTGTTCTTTATTGTTCTATTTGTCAATGTTCCTTGAACAATGTTATTTGCTTTTATTTCTATTTATGGCCATAATGACTACGATATTAACTTTCTTCCTGGTAAAGCAAATGTTTTTCTAGATATATGTGAGCACCAGTTAATAATAGGAGGAGATTTCAATGCAGTAAGTAATCCAGTTTTAGATCGATCTAATCCCAGTTCATCTGATAGTTTGAAGTCGTCAGTGGTTTTTAATAATTTTATTAGAGATACTAATTCACAGAATATTTGCCGTATGAAGAAGATAATGCAAGGGACTACACATTTTCTGCTCGATACAAAACCTATTCTCGGATTGACTATATTCTTACCTCATCTACACTTTTGTCAAATATTCAATTTCTGCCAATATTAATTTCAGATCATTCCCCTGTACTGTGTAATATATCACCTACAATATGCCCTCCACGTGCAAAGAGATGGTGTTTTAATACTTCTCTTTTACAAAATTCTGAGTTTATTGCTCAACTTAATAACACGAATTTATTAAGTTTAATCTCAGTTCTGCTAAGAATCCTCAGGTTCTTTGGGAAGTTACTAAGTGTTTTCTGAGAGGTAATTGCACTGCATTTTCTTCCCATATACACACCTCTAGAAACAAACAAATGACTACCCTTGAAACCCAAATTCAAATTTTAGAGAAAGGACAGAAACAAGCTTTTTCTGATAGAGCAAAACAATTAAATATTCTCAAAACCGAATTTAAAGCCCTGACGTTGTTACGAGCAGAATTCCTCATTCATCGCACCAAGCAAAATTATTATTACCAAGGGGAAAGCTAGTAGATTACTGGCTCTGAGACTAAAGCATAATGATGTTTGGCAGCAATTGGTGCGATTTAAAACTTGTAAACAATACATTATTTACAAACCTAAAGAAATTAATAAAACATTTCAAGAATACTATTACAAATTATATACATCAAAGACCACTACAGATCACGCTGCTTGTAAAAAAAAATTTCTAAGCAAACTAAATTTACCTAAACTGGATCCTGATCAAAGTAAACTTCTTATGCACCTATTACCTTTGAAGAATTAAAACAGATAATTCAATCTATGCAAAAGCATAAGTCTCTGGGCTTAGATGGCCTACCCTGTGTTCCTGCTAGCTATATGGGATACAGCTGGTCCTCCTTATATTCAACTCTATAAACTATGCTATTGAAACAGGCTCTTTTCAAAGGGACCAAAATACAGCTTTAATCTCACTATTATTGAAAAAAAATAAAGATCCAAATTAATGTTCCAGTTATCGTCCGATTTCACTTATATGTACAGATGCAAAGCTCTATGCTAAGGTCATGGCTTCCAGATTAGTACAATATATTGGTAGTTTGATCCACTTTGATCAAACAGGCTTCATGAGAGGGTGTCTAGCTTCTGACAATATTAGTAGATTACTACATGTCATTTGTGATGCTGCCTCTCACTCTGAATCTTGTGCAGTTTTTTCCCTGGATGCGGAAAAGGCATTTGATCGAATTGAGTGACACAACCTCTGATTGGTCTTGGAATGCTTTGGATGATAGTTTTATTCATATGGTGCAAGTACTATATATCAATTCTTTGACATCTTTGAGTGGCAGTATCTCTGGTTGGTCTTGGAATGCTTTGGATTTGGTCCAGATTTTATTCATATGGTGCAAGTTATAACAATTCTTTGGCATCTGTGATGACTGGTAGCTGTCAATCCTACCCTTTTAAACTTCAACGGGGAACGCGTCAAGGATGTCCCCATTGCTATTTGCTCTATCGTTGGAACCGCTAGCGCAAGTTGTTAGACAAAGTACAGGTATCTCTCCAATAACAACCGCAGGCTCAAAACATTACATTTCTCTTTACACAGATGACATTCTTTTATATCTTTCAAATATTTCAGAATCAACTCCTCGTTGTCTAGCACTATTTACTAAATTTGGCAGTATGTCTGGTTATAAAATTAATTGGGCTAAATCAATTTTAATGCCTCTAAATCTAGCTGCAAAGAATGCAGTATTCCCTATTACAGTCCCAACTGATAATAAATCTACGTATTTGGGAATACAGATTCACCCATCTCTGCAACTTATAAACAAAGTTAATTACACTACTTTATTCGACAAAATTAAACAAGACCTGCAGAGATGGTCTCTCTTGCATTTATCTTTACAAGGCAGGATAGCCACGATTAAAATGAACATTTTACCGAGAATTAATTTTTTTATCTTCTATGTTACCACTATCCCCATATCCTACTCAAATCTTAAATTATGCTATTGGGCTTTTCAAGTTAGTGCCTTAAAAACGTGGACCAACATAGACTCAAAGGTCACCTGGCACAATTTGGGAGCAGTTATAGTTCACCCACATAGACTACAGGAGTTAAATTTCAAATTTGTCCCTATTGTTGCAAATTCATTAAAAACTTGGTACGATGTGGAAAAATTTATGGGAGGTCCATTTTAAGTTTTTTCATTTTTTCTACTATTTGGAATAATAATCATTTACTGAGAGGAGGTAAGCCTTTTATATACCCTGTCTGGTCAAATAGCGGTGTGCATAGTTTTAAAGATATTTTTAACAGTAAAGGCCTTCGAACGTTCCAGGAACTCAAGGAAGACTTCTCTCTCCCAGGTTTTTCTTATTTTCTATATTTAAGACTAAAGTCTGCTTTATGTGCCTATGGGGTTCTTTAGGACTCGGATGTGTGTCCTCATCCTTTGATAGACTGGGTGTTGACAGACAGCTGTTCAAGAGAGACAGTCTCAACTATCTATGGAGACTTGCTAAAATAAGCATGTAATACTCTGCCAGTTACAAAAATTTGGGAGCGTGAAATGGAAAAGCTGGGCTATTCTCCTGATTGGGACAGTGTGTGGAACAATATGTTTTTAGCTTCCAAGAACCCAGCTCAACAATTAATACACTTTAAACTTATCCATAAAGCATGTGCTACTCCATACATACTTTTTAAAATGAAAAGGTCCCCTAGTCCGCTCTGTGCAGTTTGTCAGACTGGTGCAGTGGGCACATACCTACACATGTTTTGGGAATGTCCAATTGTGGCTGCGTTCTGGGACAGTGTAGCTCAAACTATTACTGAGCTGACGGAGGTTCAGAGCATAAAAAATCTGGTTGTATTTCTATTGAATGATGACTCCTCCCTGGGCCTTTCTCTTCACCAGAACAGGGTACTTTGGCAGGGTTAACTGCAGCCAATAAATCCATTTTACAGCTTTGGATAGACCCTACTCCTCCTATGATTTTGCTACCTGGCTCTCAGACTTAAGAAGCATTGTTTTTTTGGAATGCTCCACAGCAAGGATTAATAAGGCATGTCTGACAACTATACAGGCATAGAGTGCAACTGCTTCAGATTTGGCTACGCTGATGTTTAAATGAGTTGGGCTTACTTCCGATTACCTTTATACTAGCTTCTGTTTATGGTATGTAATTTTATTTTTAGATAATAATATTGTAATAACTTTTTTCTTATTTATTATTATTTTAATGTGCAAGCATTGGCAATGTTGTAAATAGTTTATTTATTTTTATTTTTTTAATGCTTTGTTTCTGTTACTCCATGCTAGTCATTCTGCAGTTTTTGCAGGACCTCTTTGATGAGGGTAAGTCCCCCCTCGACTCTGAAGCCATCTCTGCTTGCCATGTTAAAATTGACTCTGTGTCCCAGGGGCTCATTTTCTGGCTGGTCAGTTTCTAAAAGGAGCATGCCAGCTTTTTCA
Organism: Polyodon spathula; assembly: GCF_017654505.1. Classification (NCBI taxonomy): domain Eukaryota; kingdom Metazoa; phylum Chordata; class Actinopteri; order Acipenseriformes; family Polyodontidae; genus Polyodon; species Polyodon spathula. The sequence continues at coordinate 44,801,039 of NC_054538.1, forward strand.
ATGGAGGCTTTCCATCTTCCTCCATTCCAGTCAAATGAGGAGCGTCGGCTCCATGTGCTTTGCCCGGTCAGTGTATTATGTTGACAGGACAAAAACTTGGCGACAGTCTGAGTAACTGTTTATATGTTTTGGAGCTAAAAACCACGGTCAAGCTCTATCAAAACAGAGGCTGTCCAATTGGATAGTGGAGACAGTTAAGATTGCTTACGAGCAAGCTAACTTGCCTCCTCCAGAGAAGGTCACTGGTCATTCCACCAGGGGTTTGCTACCTCTTGGGCATTTTTTTCAGGGTGCATTGGTCTCTGACATTTGTGATGCAGCGGTGTAGGCCACTCCTCACACCTTCACAAGGTAATACAGGCTTATTTATGCATTCTGTAGACGTTATTGTGTCTTATCAGTATGGCAATCCATCGGTCATGCAAAATTGGCTGTTCTGCAGGTCATGTCCTTGCAGCGGCTTTAGGTATACTTAACCATGTGTAATGGAATACATTTCATACTTGAAAGGGAACGTAGGGTTATTATCATAACCCTGGTTCCCTGAAATAGAAATGTATCCATTACAATTCTTTGGTCGCTGCGTACATTCTATGCAGTAGGCTGAAGAAAGTTTATGGAGGTGGGTGCCGTTTTTGCATGTAGCTTGTCCTCTGTGGGGGTGGAGACAGACGTGCTGACGTCGCAGGCGTAGACGTAGCTTTGGTAGAAGTGTGGCTGGAATGTGGCTGGAATTTATGCTGCCAACTTGTTGACCTCAGAAAAACAAGTTTTGTAAGTCCAGCTTATGCATTGTTTTATACAGGTCAAACGCACCTTTCCCGTGCAGCTGATTTGAGTTATACACAGCACACAGTTCAGCACGAAACCGACTATTGTCAAAAACATTCAGATAGGATGCTTCCAGAGATTTCATAGCATCAACCGGAAACTGTGTCTGGAACTCCGTGAATCATTTTGGATTCAGCAACTAGCTCAAGTTTCTCTACACTTTCAAATCTTACTGACAGCTGTTCACTGATGTTGTTAATGACCTTAAAAAAAATACATTTTATATCTTGTTTGGTCATCTGAACTTTCTTGTCTCGCTCTTGTTTTGCCTTTGGTTCAAATACACTGAGCTCTGACACCTCTTTCCAAAACTCATCAAATGTTTGTTGCTTTCGGTGAATTCGGTCAGGTGTGTCGCTAATCTGCTGAATACAAACATATTTCATACATCTTGGTTTGAAGTACGTCGATCAACACTTATGTTATTTCGAGTGTGTTGCTGTAGAGGCAGAGGAGAACCACAAACTCAACATCGTCAGTCATGGTCAGAAAGCCATTGCTGAGGAATAGCATGGAGCGTCCCAGTCTGCTGGATTTTGCACCACACTTTCAGAGAGTTCGTTCAGAGCTTCTTTGCTCTGCTTATCAGTTTGTTTATTTTCTAGTGAAAATTCCACCTAGTGGTACAAACAGAATGCAGTCTTCGTTTAACTGTAGCGAAGAAGCTCAGACCGCCTACTAGATGGAGAAAAGCACAGCTATTCTGTCCTAATTTTTGGAAAAAATCCTGCATTACCTAATATTCTTTGCTGCAAAACAGAGGACAAGATGTAAAACATGTGCATGTTAGTGTACCAAAAGTGCACAAGGGAACTTTTTACGCACATTTTTCTGAAGTCCACTTACTTTGCCTGCCATTACTGTTGCACTGTTGTATGTCTGAGCAACCAACTTGTCACCACATTTTAAACTTTTGGCACACCGCATCAACATGCTGGAAAAAGGCAGCTGCAATCCGACTGTCACTAACATGAGTAAAGCCAGCAAAGCATTCCACAACACCCATGTCCTTGGTCACAAAACACAGCGCGGTCGAAAGATGCGACTTATTGGCTATATCTGAGGTTTCATCAAGTAGAATAGCAACAAATGGTGCCTCCTCAATTTCTTTGGCAATGGCATTAAGTTGGACATTACTCATTGCTTCGATTTTAGGTCATTCTGAATCTTGTTACCACAAAAAAATCTGTTGAGGTTTCCAAATGCTGCTTAGGTAAAGGGTCAAACTCACTGACTTTAAGGTTAAGGTAAACTCACTGACTTAAGGTAAGGTTTCGACATAATTTCCACGATTCCGGGAGTCATCAGATTTGTTGTGCCCATGAAATGCCAACTCTTGTTCTCCGAGATGACATACTATATGAATTAGTCTCACAATTCTAATGGACTTTTTCATTGTGTTAAATGAACAGACTTGCTGTCAGACAACTACAGATCAGTGTGAGCTTGTCCACATGTTCGTAACTGTATACACGCTGTTAGGTGTTGCTGGCTAGTTTCATGACGTTTGCAGGCATTGTGTAAATTGTTTAAATCGTGGTAAACAGCCTTATTCCACACACTCTTCTCGTTAACGAAAAGTAGACATGGCCAGCAGAAAAGCTTGTTTGTCTTCCAACATGCACAGAGTCACTAACACTTGTACACTATTTCACTACCAAATGCATAGTAGTCCATATTTCGGGTAGCGGTGTCTTGGTGCTGGAGAAGACCAGAGTGATTCTGCTTTTTTTTTTTTTTGTTTGTTTCCGGTAGGGTTCCTCTCTGCCACTCCTTTTACATGCATTAACTAAAGTCAACGTTTTATTTTGTATTTTATTAATACATACATTGAATGGATCCCAGTTTTGCCCCCGAGAGCATAAAGGAGCTGTGTGCACTGCAATGCCATTTTCCTTTTCAGCTGATCCTGAATACATGAGAGGGGGTTAATATTAAATTATCAACTTTCTAATTTACCTTTCTTTCACATTTTGTTTAAATGTTGAATTAAAATATTGAATCGCTGAAGTAAAATTGGTTTATCTCTAGCTTTTGAGTTTTCAGCCAAGTGCTGGTGAAGTCCCGCCAGGATTCTTAGCACTCCTTTGGCTGTGCAATATTCTTTTACTTTTCACCGTGTTTGCTTCGTGCTCCAGTCGAGTGTAAAATCTACTGTATATTTTGATATTGTTATAATATCTTTGTGTTTCTTTCTCTTTTTTCTTAGAGTAAGGAGTGAAACTTATCGGTGGGTGTGCCAACTTCATCAGCTTGCTGTATTAGTGTAGTTATCGGCACACTCTTACAAAGGCTTGTTTACAGGCAGGCTGCTCCCAGTCTCATGTCTGTACTGACTGGAAGGTTAGCCAGTGGTCGTCTTACAATGGGATTGCCCGTTAATACACCACAACAGTAACTGCGACACTGTCATCCCTGCTCCTGGTAATACCTGGACCGAGGTTACCGTTCGGTGCTGTGCGTCTGTATCGAGTGCACTATATCGGTACCGAGTCGCACTATCTGCTGTGTACACTATCATACTGACACTGTCTGCTGTATGCACTGATACTCTCTAAAGTGTACACTGCTGTCCATATTGATACACTAATTTGTATGTGTGTGTTGTGCGACTGACACTATATTGTGTGTACTGATACTGATCTGTGCATTGACACTGTCTATTGTGCAGTGACACTTGTTTGTAAAATGTATTGTGTCTCCACCGTGTGGCCCACAAGCTTCTGCAATGGGCACAACAGAACCTCCTCTCATTCCTGGAAGTTCACCTACCTGGGGTGATGAATTGGGCTGTGGACCTCCTCTTGAGAGGGGTACCCAGCGGTGCAGAATGGAGACTCAATCCCGAGGTTGTGAGTCTCATTTGGGAGAGATTCGGGAGAGCAGAGGTAGACCTCTTTGCCTCTCAGGAGTCAGCACACAGGAGGTGGTGGACCTCTGTGAGTAGATGCACTGGTAAACCTGTGGCAAGCACCTGTGGCAATGCATTTACACCGCTCACGCTGCTATCGCTATGTCTGGAGAAAGTCAGGCAGAACCGGGTCAGGGTGCTCTTAATAGCCCTATACTGACCCAGGAGAGTTTGGTTCTCCTCCCTGCTGCAGCTCCTGAACTACTAGCTATGGGAACTGCTGACCTGCTTAGTTAGGTGCAGGGCACTTTGTGGCACTCCAACCCATCAAGCCGACTGCTCTGGGTCTGGCCCATGAACGGCTGCATTGGAGCCGACTGGGGTTATTGAACAAGCTAATTGACACCCTGCAAAACACCAGGGCAGTCTATACATGTTCCCAATATGGGTACAAGTAGGGTGTGTTTCAAGTGAGGTGCTTGTCTTGTGGGTTTGAAGCCACGACATGTCCCATGGCAGTTATACTGCAATTTTTACAGGACCTTTTTGATGAGAGGAAATCTCCGTCTATTTGGCAGCCATCTCGTGTGCCATGCAAAAAATAGATTGTCTCCCCAGGGGCTTATTTCCTGGTGGGGCAAATATTGAAAGGCACCCGGCAGCTTAGGCCACTGGTGAAGGATGAGGTTCCTCGCTGGAGGTTGAATGTAGTGCGTAATGTACTGATGAAACCTCCGTTTGAGCCATGCACTCAGCGGAGCTCAAATTTGTCTTTCAAAGCGGCTTTCTTGCTTGCAATCACCTCTGTTAAGCGGGTGACTGAAATGCAAGCATTCTCTGTTTCAAAAGCCTGTTTAAAATTTTCAAAGGGCAGATTGAAGGTTACTCTTTGTACTAACTTGGCTTTTCACGTTAATCAGCTTCCTATCTCCCTCCTTTCCAATCTGACAGGGAGTGCCAGCTCTATATGGTTTGCCCTGTGCGGACATTAACATATGTTGACAGGACTAAAAGCTAGAAGCAGTCAGAACAATTATTTTTCTGTTCCAGAGCAAAGTCCCAGGGACAGGCTCTGTCTGAACAGCTTCTGTCTGAAATAGTTGATTCACAGGCACAGTTAAGACTGCTTTTGAACTGGACAGTCTGCCACCACCAGAGAAGCTCACTGGCCATTCCACCAGGGGTCAGACAACTTCATGGGCTTTGTTCCAGGGTGCATCTGTCCAGGACATATGCAATGCAGCTGTGTGGGCTTCCGTCCCCATGTTTTTACTAGGTTCTACCGACTGATTGTTGTAGATCTGCGTAACCCTGGTTCCGGCTCTAAAGTGCTGAGGGCGGCTTCCCAATCCACCCTCACAACAGAACATTAGGTATGTTTTTTCATCTTCCGTTTCTTCCAGCTATTGCTGGATGCTGGTTACTAGCACAAGGTGGTTTTGGCTCAGCTTTGTAGCTCAGCAAGGTACTTCCTTGTTCTTGCAACAGCTTGGGTATACTTCACCCATTTGTAATGGTTAATATTTCCTACTTGAAAGGGAACTTTAGGTTATTATCATAACCCTGGTTCCGTGAAATAGGAATATTAACCATTAACTTCAGGGTCGCAGCGTTCATGGTCGCAAGGAAAATGACATGGTTGTCGGTGCATGCAGCTCCTTGATGCTCTCGGGGGCGGAGCAGCAGCTGCATCACACTGCTCTGAAGTCTTATGGTACAAAGTTTCAAGTTTGGGTGTCTTAAAGGGGAAAAACCCATTTGCAGTGGTTAATATTCCTATTTTTCGGAACAAGGGTTAATAATCTAACATTTTCACCTTTTATATTGTATCAGAGCTGATGGTTTTGCGGCACTTACTGTAGTTCGTTGTATGTACTGTTACCACAGACTTTCACAAACATAAAGCACTTTGTGTTAACATACATTAAAAAGGGCTGAATGCCCTGCATGTGTAAATAGTGGTGTTTTGTTTATTTATTAATAAAATAGTGGGTTTTTGTGGGTGTTGGTGATGGGTACAGGTAAGGTTTTAGGACCATAGGGAGGCAAGTGGCAGGTTTGCTTGGCTTAAAACAAGGAGGTTATTGTGGAGCCAAAATGGCTCCAGTTGCAAAACAGAATTAACAGGGTATGGTAATTGTAGTATTGATTATTCACAGGTTGGTTAAAGAGTGACGCATGAATGTGTAGTCAATATGGGGATGAGTGTCTACCTGTATGCTGTTACGATTTATTTTTTTTCCTCAATGGCTACCTTTTTTAATTCTCAAAATGTTGTAAATCTAACGCTTTTAAAATTGGTAGTTTAAAATTACTGACTTTTTTTAATGGCCACTAAGAAGAGTTTTCCCAAATTTTAAATGGCATTTATTTTCCTTTTAAATGTCATCACGACACTATCTCTACAGCTGTGTTTTTAGGCTTAAAATAAAACTAAAATCAGTTGCTGTCTGTTTCTTTGAAACTGGGCCTGCTGCGTAGTAATGTGGGACCTGTGCAGGAATGTGAATGGCAGGATTCAATGTTTATTTACTATAGCACTGTTACATCAAAGGGCCTCATTCTACTTGTCAGTAGTCCAAAGCCTTTCAAAGCAGACAGAGCATTAAACATTACTTCATCACCTCCTGTCCTGGCAGCTGTAGTGGAAATTTAGGACTGTGTAAGAAAAAAAAATATGAAAAGTGACCTAAATATCTCATATATAAATTACACTACATTGCAGGAGGATAAAAATGAAGACTGCGCGTCCCACATATTCAGTGGTTATAATTGTGGGATGGACTAGCATGAATTCTTGTATTTGAATATAGGTCAGATGGTGTACAGCATCCATTGCTTTACATTTTATATACTTTTTGCCATTCCCTGTAAAAAATAAATAAATAAATAAAATAAATTCTTAAAGCAGAGCACATACATACATGTGTCGGCTATAAACCAGTTGAGTGTTACAGTTATTTAAATACTTCCGTATTTATGTAAAACAGAGGCAGTGTTGACATCCCACTAAGGCACATGGGATATCTTTAAACACAAAAGGAGAGACAGTCTCTCACCACCGTTACATAGCACGCACATACCCTGCACAATTCCAACACTAAGAAATCCCGACACTAAGAAAGTGTGCGTCTAAAACACTACAACTTTAAAGGGTGGGTACATCACCACCTCATGCTAAAAAGCTGTACAACTGATTTTTTTTTTCTTCCCTCATCCTTTTACATTTGTGTTCTATCTGTGTACTATCTTTTGTGTTTGGTGATCGAATAGCCGATTTGCTTTAGGCTTAGATTGTATATTAAAATATAAAACGAGAAGTACTTTTAAAAAGTGGGGGGTGTCTCTGGGCTGTGTCAGCAACCTTTGGGAGGGTTCCAATTTAATTACAGCCCCTCCCTGCTATATCAGTGGCTGCAAGTTTTTATTAAAAAATGAGGAGCAATAGGTGGAACCACTGCGGTTCATAAGATCAATAATTTTCTTTTAATGGGCACTTGAAATAACCAATGATAGCAGGGATCTCTATTAAGCCGTCCATTCAGAGAAGAGTGATGCAGTTACTGGGAGTGGCATTAACTGAGCTGGGATGTAGGAGATGTTGATGCTTGAAAGCTGTTCTATTTTAAATGTGAGCTTAAAAAAATACATTTACTTAACCATTTTACTTTAAAATGCGTGATGGTTTGTTAAGCAATGTAATAACCAGCAATCCGGACTCCTACTTAAACATTCAGAAACTATTGTTGTGGTTTCTGACACTGCCATCCCAATTGTTTGAACTGTCGGAGGAGGGGGTGGAGCTAGACAGCGACTTGGATAATGACCCCCTAATTTGGTGCGTACCAACAATTTCTGCTGGCACTCACATGAGAACCTAATGTTAAGTTATATGTACAAAATTAAATAATCAAACGCCAAGCACTCGCCAAATGTCAGCTATCAAGATTGTGTCTCGTTGCAGCCACTGGCCTTCGTCAGTGCAGTACAAACAAACAAATCATAAACTGGTGTATCTTAATTTTATAATTAAACCAACACTTTGTTTTATTTTCATGTAGGAAATTATCCTAAACTGTCCTAAGTTTTGCAGTCTTCAAGAGAAGCTGACTGTGACAGGGTTGACAGAGTGGTGACATCAGGCCAGAATGCAGGAAGAAAACAAACACAGAACTGCAGGGCAAAAAGAGGCTGCAGTGCCATTTATTTAAATAACAAAAAATGAATATATATTTAAACAAATTACTGTGCTCACACAGCAAAGTAAATATTCAAACAAAAACAAATCTCAAGCACAAACTGACTAGAGGTCAGGCTGGGCAATCACCTTCACAGATTGTATAGGTTTTGTTTAAATTTCTTTTTCTCCTCTCGCTCTCACGTACTCTCCTCTGTACACCCATAAAAATGAATTTGGAAAAACAAAAAACACCTGCAGTACCAGTTGCGGCCTGGGTCCAAGAAGCGCTGGTGATACCATATTTGGTGGAAGCACCTTTGGCAGCAATTACAGCCGCAAGTCTTTTTGGGTAAGTCTCTAACTTTGCACACCGGCTTGGTACAATTTGTGCCCATTTTTCTTGGCAGATTTGCTCAAGCTCTCTCAAGTTGCTTGGGGATTGTTTATGGACAGCAGTTTTCAAGTCTTTCCACAGATTCAAGTTAGGACTTTGACTGGGCCACTCAAGGATATTCGCTTTGTTATTCTTAAGCCTCTCCAATTTAGCTTTGGTCTTGTGCGTTGGATCATTGTCCTGCTGAAAGGTGAATTTTTGTTCCAGTTTTAAGTCTTTAGCAGACTGAAACAGGTTTTCCTCTAGTATTTGCCTGTACTTTGCTCCATCCATTTTTCCTTCAGTCCTAACAAGCTTTCCAGTCCCCATAGCATGTTACTGCCACCACCAGCATGCTTGACTGTAGGGATGGTGTTGACTGGAAGATGTGCTGTGTTGGGTCTGCACCAAACGTAACGCTTGGCATTTAGGCCAGAAAGTTCCAATTTGGTCTCGTCTGACCACAACACCTTTTGCCACATTTTTGCAGGATCACTCGGGTGCTTTGTTGCAAACCCCATGTGGGCGTTGAGATGGCTTATTTTTAGTAACGGCTTCCTTCTTGCCACCCTGCCACACAGGCTACTTTTGTGAAGTGTTCTGGATATTGTTGACTGATGCCATTTTCTCCCATCTCAGCCACTGAACTTAGCTCTCTCAAAGTTGTCGTTGGCCTCACAGTGGCATCCCTGTCCAGTTTCATCCTTGCCCGGCTGCTCAGTTTGGCGGGACGGCCTGATCTAGGCAGTGTCTGGGTGGTACAATGCTACTTCCATTGCTTGATGATTGAGTAGACTGTGCTCACAGGGATTTTCAGATACTTTGATATTTTTTGTACCCTTCTCCTGATCTGTGCTTTTCTGTCTTTCCTCCCCACCCCCTCCCTACCCAAAGTACTTCCCTCCAGTCACCCCCTGCTTTCAGTACTGACCTTGTCTAATTCCAGGCTTTGTGTGAGTGAGTCTTATTCCAATCTCCGTCCCTCTCCACCCTCACAGCTAACGACCTCTCTCAATATTTCACCACCAAAATCGGCACCATTCATCTCCACCTCCTGACTCTCCCCCTCGCCACCCTACTGCCCTTAACTCCTCTGTCACCACCTTCTACCACACCCTCCACCCAGTTGGTAAAGGCAGCGGTCCTGCCTCCAACTACATTGTTCCCCCATTGCTTCTGCCCTCCTCCACCTCACCAACTCGTTTAACATCTTACTTCTCCCCTCCCCGCTACCCACACATCAGGTAGTACCCTTGACCTTATCTTCGTCTCTGGTTGTAAGGCATCATCATCCATCATAACTTCCCCTCAACCTCCCTTTGACCATTTCTTCCTCTACTCCCTATCCTCTGCCGTAATCTCCATACCCTAGACACCACTTCCTCTTCTTCTTCACCCGGACTTAGCCTCTAACATCCTAGCTACTGTGCTATCCTCCTCTCTTAACTCCCTTGCACCCACACACCCTTACTGTCCCTCACTTAGGCCCCCCCAACCATCGCTTACCCCTGCCCTTAAAATGGACCGCTGTATCTTGTGCCATGATGAGCGACTCTAAGTCCTTCCAACCTCCAAGACTTTCACTCCTTTCTCTCTAAATTCCTTTCTGCTCTGGAACTAGCCAAGCACGACTATTTCCTAACCCTCATTACTGCTGTGGCCCCTCATCCCCTACGGCTCTTCTCAACACTTAACAAGCTACTCTCCGCCCCCCCGCCCCCCCCCTTATTCCAATCTCCGTCCCTCTCCACCCTCACAGCTAACAACCTCTCTCAATATTTCACCACCAAAATCGGCACCATTTGTCTCCACCTCCTGACTCTCCCCCAGATTAGCCCCCTCCCCCAGCTTTCTATTCCACCTCCACTTGTTCTTAACACTGTCTTTACTGACTTCCCCCCTACTTCCATACTTGAACTTTTCTCTGTCATCTCAAAGACCCACCCACCTCTTCTTCCCTCATACCCCCACTCCTCCCTCTAATTCTCCCTTACTTAGTCTCCCTCTTTAACCCTATGCTGCCTACGGGCAATGACCATGTTTCGTGATAAATATGAACACTTTGTGTTTAAGCACTTGTAGTTTTGGAACCTTAAATCAGACATTAAAACCCAATACACCTACAGAAAGGCATTAAGTAGATGTAATTTATTTTGTTGTTGGATGATTTTATTTTATTTTTTTTCTTTTGAGTTACACCTGACAATTATCGAAATATGAATTTTTTTTTTTTTTTTTAAATGGCCAATTTCAACCTCCTTCCAAGTACAGTAATCCCTCGCCAACCGTGGTTGGCAAAACCGCGGTTGGTAAATACTAGAGCTTATGGGAAATAGGGGGTTAGGTTCTTCACGGCCGCAGTTACACTTATCAAAGCCTATCTAAGTTGCATTTTCCTTCACTAAACGCAAATGAAAAACACAGTAACAAATACTATAACATACTGGGTAATGTAACATGTAAAAAGTAATACAATTATAATAAAAAAATAATGTTTTATTTAACTTGAATTCTTAGAGTTCAAGGCCAAGGTGTTGTTGACTAGTGACAATTAAATTAAGTTAACACTGAGCAACGAGACCGCATGCGCATACTACTATGACTAGTACACGAGACAAAGCTGGAGAAGATGCTGGCGAGATGGGAGCGCGCAAGAATACACAAGATGACGCAGAAGCAAATGCGGATGTGTCATGTTTCCGTGCAAAACCGCATATACACAAATCTATATGCCGCGGTTGGCAAATTGGTATACAAAAGGAATACAATGTATACATGAATTCCGCAACTGTCAAATACGCGGTTGGCGAGGGATTTACTGTATTATATAAAAAAAACTTAGACTATATTGTAGCTGCACAATTTTCCAAGGATTTCAAATCTGAAATCATTATTGAAATATCATGTTCAGTTGCAGAGCTAGATAAGGTTTTATAATGCATTGTATTTTACAAAAATCAACCTCCGAAATGGCAAATGTAAAATAAGTAATATTTTTAAAAATGCCCAATTTCAACCTTTTTCCAAGTATTGTAGAAAAAAAACCTAGAGTATATTGTAGCTTCATAATTTGTCAAGGATTTCAAATCTGCAATCAGAATTGAAATAATTCTATGCTATGCTATTGGGCTTTTCTAGTTAGAGCCTTAAAAACATGGACCAACATAGACTCAAAGGTTGCCTGGTGCAATTTGGGAGCAGTTATCGTTCACCCACATAGACTACAGGACTTATTTACTGGCATCCCCAAGAAAAATTAACATTTCAGATTTGGCCATATTGTTGCAAATTCATTAAAAACTTCGTACGATGTGGAAAAATTTTATAGGAGGTCCGTTTGGAGTAATAATCATTTACTGACAGGAGGTAAGCCTTTTATATACCCTGCCAGGTCAAATAGCGGTGTGCATAGTTTTAAAGATAATTTTTAACAGTGAAGGCCTTTGAACTTTCTAGGAATTCAAGGAAGACTTCTCTCTCTCAGGTTTCTCTTATTTTCTATATTTAAGACTAAGGTCTGCTTTACGTGCCTATGGGGTTCTAGGACTCAGATGTGTGTCCTCATCCTTTGATAGACAGAGTGGTGACAGACAGCTGTTCACGAGGGACAGTCTCAACTATCTATGGACACTTGCTAAAACAAGCATGTAATACTCTGCCAAATTTGGGAGCGTGAAATGGAAAAGCTGGTCTTTTCTCCTGATTGGGATGATGTATGGAACAATATGATTTTAGCTTCCAAGAACCCAGCTTACCAATTAATACACTTTGAACTTATCCATAAAGCATATGCTACTCCATGCATACTTTTTAAAATGAAAAGGTCCCCTAGTCCGCTCTGTGCAGTTTGTCAGACTGGTGCAGTGGGCACATACCTACACATGTTTTGGGAATGTCCAATTGTGGCTGCGTTCTGGGACAGTGTAGCTCAAACTATTACTGAGCTGACGGAGGTTCAGATCATAAAAAATCTGGTTGTATTTCTATTGAGTGATGACTTCTCCCTGGGCCTTTCTCTACACCAGAGCAGGATACTTCGGCAGGGTTAACTGCAGCCAAGAAATCAATTTTACGGCTTTGGATAGACCCTACTCCTCCTATGATTGCTACCTGGCTCTCGGACTTTAAAAGCATTGTTTTTTTTTTTTTTTTTTTTTTTTTTTTTTTTGGAATGCTCCACAGTCGGGATTAAGGCATTTCTGACAACTATACAGTCATGGGGTGCAACTGCTGCCGATTTGGCTACGCTGATGTTTAAATGACATGGGCTTTCTTTCCATTACCTTCATACTAGCTTCTGTTTTTGTTATGTAATTTTATTTTTAGATAACAATATTTTAGTAACTTTTTCTTATTTTATTATTATTTTAATGTGCAAGCATTGGCAATGTTGTATATAGTTTATTATTTTTTTGTTATGTTTTGTTTCTGTTATTAAAAAAACAATTGTTCACAAAAAAAAAATGATGCTGCCACCACCATGCTTCACAGTAGAGATGGTGTTCTTTGGGTGATGCGCTGTGTTGGGTTTGCGACAAACATAACGCTTTGCATTTAGGCCAAAAAGTTCGTTTAGTTTCATCAGACCACACAACTTTTTTGCCACATGGCTACAGAATCTCCTGAGGTTTTTTTTTTTTTTTTTTTTTTTTTTTTTTGCATGCATACTTCAAATGGGATTCAAGGTTGGCTTTCTTGAGTAATGGCTTCCTTCTTGCCACCCTACCATACAGGCCAGATTTGTGGAGTGCTTGGGGATATTGTTGTCACATGCACAGTTTGACCAGTCTTGGCCATAAAAGCCCGTAGCTCTTGCAAGGTTGCTGTTGGCCTCTTGGTAGCCTCTCTGAGCAGTCTCCTCCTTGCTGGGTCATCCAGTTTGGAGGGGTGGCCTGATCTAGGACAGAATTTAGGTCTTGGTGGTGCCATACACTTTCCACTTCTTTTAATAATCGTCTCCAAGGGATAATAGAGGCCTTTTGATATTTTTTTTTCTATACTCATCCCCTGATCTGTGCCATGTGTTGTCTTTTTGCAAAGTTACTACATGCTGAAAGAGTTAAAGGCTCTTCTGTCCACCTGCGTTGTGCTGTGTAAAAGACTAATCTGTGTAGTTTTGAGCTATGTGCTTACAGGTAATTGACCTAACAATTGCCACTTGTAGTTTTCTACATGGTTTTACACAACAAGCTCAACAATTAGCTTGTTTTCCCTCGACAAAACCATATTCCCTACTCTACTAATAGTGATCCAGTAAGTTGTCTCTGTCTTGCTGTAGCATCCCAGTGAGTTTTGTCCTTCTCTTTCACAGGTTATGACTTTGCTGCGGTGCTGGAGTGGTTTGCAGAGAGAGTTGACCGAATCATTCTCCTGTTCGATGCCCACAAGCTGGACATCTCAGACGAGTTCTCTGATGTGATCAAGGCGCTGAAGAACCACGAGGACAAGATCCGTGTGGTCCTGAACAAAGCTGACCAGATCGAGACCCAGCAACTGATGAGGGTCTATGGTGCCTTGATGTGGTCGCTGGGGAAGATTGTCAACACTCCCGAGGTGATCCGGGTTTACATCGGCTCCTTCTGGTCTCACCCGCTGCACATTCCTGACAACCGCAAGCTCTTTGAGGCAGAGGAGCAAGACCTGTTTAAGGATATTCAGAGTCTACCACGAAATGCTGCTTTGAGGAAGCTGAATGACCTGATCAAGAGGGCAAGGCTTGCCAAGGTGAATAAAAAAATAAAAAAAAAATGTTTTTAATCAATGACATTCGGTGGGAGCAACCTTATCCTTTATATCAACATTCCTTGTATTTGTTTGATTTGTTTTCATTCCTGTTTTATTTATTTGTTTTTGTTTTATCTGCAGTGACAGTGATGGAATGCAATCTAAAACCTAAAACAGATATGCCTTTTTAAGAAACAATGAATATATAAAATAACCTACAGTATTACTTACCATTATATTCTTACCATTCAGTTTCTATTTGTGTCTAATGTTAAACTATACAATATGAACGATTCCAATCATAATCTCATTAGATAATGACCATGGTCCACCAAGCAGCATTAACTTTGTGACACCAGGACACTATGTGATCATTGGTAATTCACGTATTTATTATTGTAAGGTCTAACAGCGTTAGTTACAGTACCCCCAGGGGGTCGGGGGGGTAGGGGGGGGGCACTACTCAGTTTATTTTAAATAAATTTAAGAAATGTTTTCTCTGATCCACAAATCTCGACACATTTTTGAAAGAGTTCAATGCAGCACTTGTCCCCAGTGATATACACATGTCTCTGTGCCAGCAGCTGCAGCAACAGGATGTCTGTACTTCTGGTTCATACTTGCATGTGAGCTTGCCTGCTGTTGCTGCGCTGCGGTAGAGCACAGATATAAAAATATACTATCAGAGCTTTCTTTTGTACATATTCTGCACAGAACCACATCCTGTAATGCCAGTCATCTATCTCGATGAAATAAAGCCTGTAGCCTTGTATTGAGAGCTCAGGTACAGCATATCTAATTAAACTCATAGGATTGGACCACCACGGCACTAATACAATGTGACAAGTTGGCAAGATGTTTAATGTTCCAGTAGGATATAAGATCATTCCTCAATGTTTACTATCTCTAATTCCTTCAGAGAAGTTGAGCCGGTTATTTTTTTGGGGGGTGTTGAAAAGCTTATTTTGTCAAGGTCAACCCATGAAGTCAATTGTGAAGTTTTCCGTAGTGTTTTACTTCGGTTGAGTAGGTGTTGAGTTTTTGATTTCCCCTTACTAAAGTAAAGATGTAATTCCGACATTGCAGCTGAAACTCTATGAGCTCACATGATCAGGACTGACATACTCTGCTTAGCTTGGCCAGAGCTGAAGTATTTTTAATTGCTTGGGTACCTAGTGATCCTTGCAAACCCGGTCAGACGAACCAGCGTAAGAGAGAAAAGAACCTCAACGGGCACAAGCCTGGAGTTAAATGGCCAATAGCTTGTGAGAAAACTGCGAGGGACACAGTAAACACGGATCTCTGTTTAACTTTGGAAAGGTTAAGTGGAACAGTTGAAAAGAAGCTGAATAAATTTGGGGACATCTACGCATATGGAAGCAAAAGGAAGGAAAAAGTATAAACTATTCCTGGAAAGTCTAGACTGCAGCAGGAGATTTAATGTTTAGAGAAAGGAGGCAGCTGAGGAAGCAATGGAGAAAAGCAGAACAAAGTCAGAAGGAAGGACTCAATCTGTTACAAAGGGTCATAAAAGATGAGCTTGCAGCATTGCGCAGAGCTGAGAGCCTACGGAAATGCTACAGAAAGGAGCATGCGAGAACTAACTTTTATAAAGATCCATTCATATTTGTAAAGAAGATATTCACCAGTGAGAAATGGCACACTAAAAGCTTTTAAGTTTGAGCTGGAGAGAGATTTGGAGGAAACGCATACAGATTCAAAAAGGCAGGAGCCTATGTCAATTCCTTAAGACATCCCACTTATCAATCCACCAGAATACTGAATGGAGGACTGTGCACCTAAGTGGAAAGAAGTAGAGCAAGCTGTGAAAAAAGCAAGGGCGTCATCATCTCTAGGGCCTAATGGAGTTCCGTACAGAGTGTACAAGAGTGCTTCAGGAGTTCTACGAATCCTGTGGAAATTGATGAAAGTGGCATGGGAAAAACAGGTTGTACCAAGAGCGTGGCGCCGAGCAGGTGGAGTCTTTATTCCAAAAGACAAGGATTCTACAAGCATCGGTCAGTTTCATCCCATTTCCCTATTAAACGTAGAAGGCAAGATTTTCTTCAGCATTATTGCTCAGAGATTGTCAACCTGCCTATTAAAGAACTGCTTTTTTGACACAGCGGGCATTCCAGGTTTCCCAGGATGCTTAGAACAATTCAGCATAATCTAGCAACAAATTCAGCTAAAAAGGAGAGGAAGGAGCTCCATGTGACATTCCTAGATTTGGCTAATGCATATGGTTCAGTGCCACATGAACTTCTTTGGGCAGCATTTGATTTTTTCAGCATACCGATGACAATAACAAATTTAGTGAAAGCCTACGCTGGAGATTTGTAATTTAGTTTTTCAACTTCAGAATTTGACACTACATGGCAATGCCTAGAAGTTGGAATAATGGCAGGATGTACAATTTCTCCACTGGCATCAAAATGGGTACTGGGAGGAGAGCGCTTGGCTTCTGGAATGCGATTACCACCAATTTGAGCATACATGGATGACATGACGACAATGACTGCAACAGTAGCCTGCACTAATCGGTTATTGGGCAAATTAACCAATAACATTGAATGGGCACGAATGCAATTCAAGCCCACTAAATCAAGGAGTATCTATAATTAAAGGTAAAGTAGTAGATAAAAGGTTCTACATTAATGGTGAGGCAATATCAACAGTGTCTGAGAACCAGTGAAAAGTCTAAGGAGATGGTACTACAGGGATCTAAAGGATACAGTTCGTGTGGGAGTAGTTAGACAACAAGCAGTGAAGAGCATAGACAGCAGCGCTTTACCGGGCAAACAAACTCTGGTGCTTTCAGTTTGGGTCTACTGCCAAGACTGCTGTGGCCACTGACTCTGTATGAGGTTTCCTTGACAACAGTTCAGAAGATGGAAGATTTAATCAGTTCATACGTCTGGAAATGGATGGGAGTTCCACGCTGCCTCTTTAGAGTGGGACTTTATGGTAAAGGAATACTGCAGCTACCAGTCTCTGCTCTAACTGAGGCGTTTAAGTGCACCAAAGTCCGACTGGAAATGACATTAGTAGATTCACACGACAAATGCGTAAGGGAGGCAACACCTGTGTTGAAAATTGGAAGAAAATGGGCGGCAAAGAAAGCTGTGGAAGACGCTTAGGCTGCCCTTCAAATCGATGATATTATGGGGCAAGTTCAGCATGGAAGAGGGGGTCTTGGTCTCAGTTCAGCTCCTCCTACATGGCACAAGGCAACTCCAACTCAACGGAGGAAGCTGGTAGTCATCGAGGTGCAAAAGCAGGAAGAGAGCATCAGGTGTGAAAAGGCAGTTTCCCAGGCCAAGCAGGGAGAATGGATGAGATGGGAGTGTGTGGAACAACGCAAGATTGGCTGGCATTGCGGCCCTTCATGTACCACGTAGTACACCGTGCAGGGAAAGACCATCAAAATGCTGATTATTTTTCCCGGGAGGGGGAGGGAGGGAGGGGGGTAATGGGAAAGGTAGGTTCAGCTGAGTGTTCTTTCGGCTCCACTCTGAGCGGTGAGATATGTGACAGAAAGGCAATGATTCTTGGCCTGACACTTCATTCCTAGGGTTAAAAGGAAGTCGGTCATTTGGAAAAGGGGCAGAGCTTCGGTACATTAACTCATCAACCAGGAAGGGAAATGATGTGGCAGCCGCGGATTGGAGGAGCGGCTGCAATTGTTTACCAAGGGGTCATGAGTGACGGTATAAGTAGGGGACAAAGCAACATAATCTGTTCCTTCATTTATAGTTCAAAGCGTTGAACCCGGAAGGACCCATATTGTTGTATTGTGATTGTTTTGTTTGTTTGTCTAATTTATTACTCGTTTATTAGATGGCTAAACACATTCCAGAGCTGTCGCCAGAGGCCAGCACGTACCCGGAACGTTACTGCCCCAGAGCACGATAAATTGTATATTCACCACGAGCACTACCGCACTCACTGAGGACTGGTGATTGTGTGTGTGTGTGTGTGTGTGTGTGTCTATGTGAGTTATAGTTATTGTTTACTTTATTTGGGGCTGCCTCGTGCATTAATTATACAGAGCAGTACACATTATTGTGTACTGCCTGTATTTCATTTATAATTTCTGTTGGTCAGTTTTGACCCTTGGATTACATTTAAAAACCCATCACTTCATCAGAACTGTGTTTGTTGTTTGGAGCACTGCATCACCTTTACACCTGCGCACTTTGCCACAGGGACATAGGTTGTGTCCGGCATATCCGACTGTGTGGCATAAGTGTCTGTATTAGCAAGGGACTACTGTACTGTGGAAATTGGAGGTCTTATTAGGAAAATAACATCAATTTGACAGATGAAGGTAGCATAGTCCCAACAGGCTGTTGGCCTTTATGATCCACGAGTACAGTTATAATGGAACTAAGTAGCTGCTAGATGCTTCGCTTTTAGAGAGAAAAATTTTTTTTGTGACATTTCTGCATACTCGTTTGGACAGGCATTTGCGTACATAGTCTTAACAAGGCTTCGCAGAACTGTACATTTTATTTGTTATCCCTTACTGCTTATTACTGATTTATTACATTTCACAGCTTTTGAAACACTTTATTGTTACGGTACCTTGTATCTATTGTTGATGGCTGACTAAAAAGGGAATTATTTTACTGAAAAGCTTTACACACAAATTACTGTATATTCAGCCAATTCAAGAGCAGTATAAACGAAAAGTTTTGTTTTTATGGATCTCATTCATAATTTACAAACATTCTGACATCAGATGGTCTCCAGTAAGTGAAAAACTATAAACAACTTTTTTTGGTCTTATTATTATTAATAATAATAATTAGCAATTTGGCTGACACTTTTTTCGAGAGAGATGTACAGAGACTAAGGGGTGAACTGTGAATCAACAACTGCTGTAGAGTCACTTACAATAGGACCTTGGTTGTACGTCTCAGCCGAAGGATGAAAAAGATAATTACATGTTTCCACCCTGTTACAAACCGGGAACCTTGTCCGTGTTAAGCCACTTGATAACCACTGTACTATGAAAATGTTAATTCTCCCTGAATGTTTATAGGATAATGTATGGCCTGCCATAGGCATGCGTTTTGTTGACATAAAAAAAAAAAACATGACGCATGAAAGTTTACCTAATATAACAAATGTTACATTTCAGCAAATTGTGTATGTGCTCATAGATACTTGCCTACCGTGGGACAGAATAATTTATACTTTGTTACAAGTACCCAGGGGCCACAGTCACCTACATCCTGAGTACAGCAGGATAGTGCTGAATTGACAGTCATGAAAAACCAATACATAGTTGTAAAATACATTTGCCAGGGATTCTTGCTCTGTCTTAATTTTGTTTAAATTATTTTTGCAGGTGCATGCCTACATTATTAGCTCGCTGAAGAAAGAGATGCCTGCTGTCTTTGGAAAAGAACATAAGAAAAAAGAACTAATTGGCAGTTTAGGGGAGATCTACAGCAAGATTGAGAAGGAACATCAGATCTCTCCAGGGGACTTCCCCAACCTAAAGAAAATGCAGGTGAGACATGGGTTTGGAGAAAATATTTCCAGAATTGCTTCAAAATGATTGTCTCAACACCCCCAAACCACAGTTTATGTTTACAGGGGCTTGAATTAAATCAAAATAATGGCAGTGCCATAGCCTTCACAAAGTGCTGTCATTTAATTCAGACCCAGCTATGATAATTCGATTTTGTTAAGGGTCTCCTGATGATTAAAAATTAAATTTGTACTGTGAACTTCTTATTAATAGGGGTGTTCTCTGTATTACGGTATCTATTTTTCCATTATTTTCACACAAGTGACATTCAGATTACACTGTGCTGTGGGGGTGTTTTTGTTCACAACAAAGTAAATGTCTAGTTTGTTGTTTTTTTTTTTTATCTGTGCTTTGGGGAAAAAGGGTAAGCTAGTAATTTTTACATTTAACATTTTAAAAGGCTTGTTATTAGATACACTGATCACAAAGACTTACAAAAAAGGCATTATCAAATGGCATAACAGGAAAAGTAAAGGGCCACTTTAAAATCCTGTTGCAATGTTGTTTAGCAGGAGTTATTGAGTGTTAACACTACACACACACACACACACACACACACACACACACACAAAATTCTCCCTTTTACTTGAAATCCAATGGAAACTAGGGTAATGAAAGGAGCACTGCAACTCAAAAGCTGATATCCTTCCAAATGACATGCTACTGCTGTTGTTAATCATTATTTATTGTAATGTTATAGTTCATGCTACATAAAATGACATTAAATAATACATAAATAGGAAATCCTGACACATGTGTGCTGTGTGTCTTCTCTTAGGAGCTATTACAGTCTCATGATTTGAATAAGTTCCAACCCCTAAAGTCCAAGCTGCTGGACACGGTGGACGACATGCTGGCTCACGATATCGCCCAACTCATGGTGCTGGTGCAGCAGGAGGAGATGCAGAGACCCAACCAAGTGGTGAAGGGCGGCGCCTTTGAGGGCACCATGAACGGCCCCTTCGGCCATGGTTATGGGGAAGGAGCAGGCGAAGGCATCGACGAAATTGAGTGGGTGGTGGCCCGAGACAAGCCCATGTATGATGAGATCTTCTACACCCTGTCGCCCATCAACGGGAAGGTGACAGGAGCCAACGCCAAGAAGGAGATGGTGAAGTCCAAACTGCCCAACACTGTACTAGGCAAGATCTGGAAGCTGGCAGACATTGACAAAGATGGCATGCTGGATGATGAGGAATTTGCTCTGGCTAACCATCTTATCAAGGTTAAGTTGGAAGGTCATGAGCTGCCAAGTGATATTCCTTCCCATCTTATTCCCCCTTCTAAGAGGAAAATCACTGAATAAAAGGAGGAGGGGCAACAGGAAACATGTGAAGGAAAGAAGTAGTACTCCTTATTGAAGGTCATTTTGAGCTTTCATAAAATGATTGGTGGTGAACAAAAAGGCTATTGAGCTTTTGTGTTAAACCTCTTAAACATGCTTCTTAGTATGTGATATAAAGAAAGCAAACAAGAAGTGCAGAAGTCTTTGAGTTGCTGAAGGAAACTGATTGCAGTCTTAGCATTTATACTTGTAGAATTGATGGTAAGTACATGATTCATACTATTAAAAATAATAATAAAATTGTCTTCTTCAGGGACCCAGGGCATGTATTACCATAAACATAATATTTAAAAAAAATATTCTTTCTTGTACAGATATATAGAATACTGCATGGGGTAGTGTGTGGGATGACAATTGAATGCACACCCGAGGGGTGAGTGGCTACTTAAACCCGGAGGGTGAAGCCAGAGGGGTTTATCCAAGCATCCCAACCCGAGGGTGGGCATTCAATTCTCATATCGCACACTAACGCATGCAGTATTTTTTTATTGTCTCTGCTGAGCAATTTTTTTTCTGCCAGTGTTCTAAAGTTCAGTGTTACTTGTTGTGGGGGACTCACTCCATTTAGTTTGTGAGTTACTAGACAGAAAGTGAACTGCATAAATAGTTTTATTTAAAATAGTAGCAACTTTGATAACTTTCACACAGTTTAAATTAAGGTTTGCATTATGTGAGACAGTGCAGAGAAAACCGCAATTGCAGTGATCTGTGCTAGGAGTTATAACGTGACCTGTAACCAAAGTGAACAGTTTAAACATGTAACTTTTTTTTTTTTTTTAAAAAGCAAGCTTCCTGTGGTTTTTCAGGTGGATTATTCTTCTCTGTGTGGAGTGTCAGTTATGTGTTTTATTTTTTATTGCGGTCAGGTTTTTGTGGCAATTATTTTATTTTATTTTTATTTTTTTTTGAGAAGGCTAAAAACTTGTTAGGGAGCGTGTTAAAATTACGCACTTCAACATTTTTGCAATTTTTATGTTCAGTAGCTTGTTCCAAGAGTGTTTGTGTTTGCTAACCTTTTTGTAATAAGTGGTTTACAGTGACTCCCCCGTAGAAAGTGCAACTTCACGTACTGTACTGTGATTCTGTGTACAATATGTAGATTTATAGAGTAGCTCTAATCAATACAGTTGGCGCCACGTAATCGGGATACTGCTAATCAGGATTTCTGCTTAAATGGGATACAACTGTGGGAGACAGTTCTTCCCAATGCTATTTATGTCTTTTTAATTGGGAAGTCACTTTGTTTAATGGGGATACAGTATTTTAAAATTGTGAAAGGAGATGGCTTTTTGGAGTAAGACAGGTTTGCACAGTGCAGTGAGTATGTGATTACCCTGTGATTTGCTTAAACCATGTTGAACTCTTGAAGGAGCTGGAGTGTCTGTCCTGTGGTTTCTCAGGCTGCAGTTGCAAAGAAAGTAGTGTCAGCATCGCAGATGCCTCGCCTTGTGATAAAGATGCAATGCCATTCTTTTTCATTTCATGTAGAATTTTTTTTTTTAATAATTTTGTTTACAAATAAAAACGATTGACTCATTTTAAATGATGTATTTCACATTTAATCATTATGTGATGTGATTGTATTATTTATTTTCATTTAGATACAAAAAAGTGCGGCTTTTTTGTGACTAAGATCGGCTCAAATGCCTTTTTAATTGGGACAGCGGCTTATTCAGGATATTTTTACATCTCTCCGTGTCCCAAAAATGACAGTATGGTCTTGCATGTGAACTCCCTCGTGCACTTATTTACTGCTATCGCATTATGTATTCTTTCTTGGTGCTTTTAACTTAAAATATTCAAGACTTAAATATAGTGTAGTTACGTCACACAGTTCTCGCCATCTAGAATACATTGTGGGTGAGTATTGGAAACATTTCTTCTACAGTATTGAGGTACATTAAAATCTGGTAATACAATTGTCTTCCGTTGTTTTATTTAGTAGTTTAATTGTATTTGTTAAGTAAGAATTGTCTAGGAATGGATTTCAAAAG
The DNA here is from genome assembly GCF_017654505.1 of Polyodon spathula. NCBI lineage: Eukaryota > Metazoa > Chordata > Actinopteri > Acipenseriformes > Polyodontidae > Polyodon > Polyodon spathula. Next base: position 44,823,879 of record NC_054538.1, read on the forward strand.
TGCTTGACTCAGATTTCAAACAGATGAAACTGTCTTTCATTGTGATCAAATCTCTTTATGGGTACTTTAGCCTTCTCGAAACTGTAGTGAATGAAATGTTCCACTTTGACAAAGCACAGCAATCTTGTATTATTTAAATAAGGAAATAACTAACAAAGGAGTTCAGAGTTGTTGATTTCAAAGCTAAATGTATTCTACAGCAGAGTCAACACCCAAGCAAATGTATTGTGTACCAAGTTACTATCAGTCACATGCATTCAGTTGAAATGGCTGATAAAATGGACAATTACCTTGACCATGTTCTAGTTTTTTTAATCTGATTGCTCAAAAAGTACTACCCCAATCTAGTCTGTGCAGCCTCTGTGAAATAGCTATTTTATTGTAGCACATAGTTTAAAAAATACCGTTATTGTAAACCGTGCTAACGGCTTACAGTAAATTGATACAGCTCATTCTAAAGTGAATATGATATGTGCTTTTTTTTAAATATATATATCCTTTAAAAAACAAGAAAATATCATATTTATAAATTTCTATATATATATATATGTGTGTGTGTGTGTGTGTGTGTGTGTGTGTGTGTATATGTATATATATATATATATATATTAATATATTATATACATATATATAGATATATATATATATATATATCTATATATATATATAAGATATATATACTAAACTCCGGATATCCATCCAGTCAAATGAGCCTGCCCAGATTTATATCTGATGTGTCTTTAGAAATGTATAGGAAAAATAGGCAAACTATTACTGTCTGTATACAGTGCCCTATTTAAGTATGTATTACCATATGCTTTCGTTAAAGGTCAATAACCCAGCTTTAAAGGCTCTCTGAATTTGAGGCTATATTAGATGCAGTAGAGGAATAAAGAAAATGATACCCATGTTGCAAAGTGTTGCATTGTAAAAATGTCACATTTAGAATATCATAATACAAATAAGAGCAGATATGAAAGTACAATAAAATCAATTCAAGTAAGCAAAATAAAGTATACAATGACTTTTAAGAGTGAATTTGACGAAGTTAAACCTTACAGTAACTATTTGCTTAAATGAGTACATTTATTTGTCCAAAGTAGTGTTTTACTTTACAGCTAAAATCTACAGAACTAGTTATTTAAGGAATAAAATGAAATCCAAAATGTATGCCTTCTCAGTATTATTCTTGAAAGCCAAAGCTGTAGTTTTATTTGGTAAATTAATTGGCTTTGTATCAGATTTTCTGTACAAGTTCTCCTGTCTTATTTTATATAATATGTGGCACTAGATTATTCTGATAAGGAACTAGATACTTTTTCTTGTTACTTCTCTCTGCACATTTTGTTATTAAGCATTTTAGAATATATTTATTTAAACCTGTTCATTACTAACGTTGGTCTATGAGAAGTAAGGCTAGTTCTCATACATTGAAACCATATGCATACACTGTGCTTCCAAGAATTATGAGAACATATTGAAAATACTCTGTGAGGGGAAATAAAAATAGGTTATTTTACATGTAGACATTACTAGCAAATAGATTGTGTACTAGTGTTGTATATAACATTGTTCTGTATGTTAACCTGGTTGTTGCGAATGTGCTTACAACAAACTGTAAAAGCTGAAGCATTTGTGTTACCTGTATATTTCAGAGTCTGTGAAAAATGTTAATAAAGCATTCCTCATGGGCAAACGCTCAGCTTCTTTAAAAATGAATACAACATATTAACGATTGTTTTCCTAATTTGTTTGTTTCACCACACACTTGGTTACAGTGTTCTACAGTGCTTCTGTAAATTTAAATGTGTTCACTGTGACGGCTGGCAATGCACCCAGTTTCTTTGCAGAAATGCCTTTGGGAGGAATGAGGGTTATAATGCATCTTTTGCACAATTAAACTAAATCTTTCTTACTTCTGTGCCCTTTATGGAAGTACTATATGTATCTTCATTGACATATAAAGGCCTAACCACTGAGGGAACCATCATGGTATCTGTTTAATTTACAAAATCAATACCTCCTGGTACACCAATATATTTTTATTTGATTTGACCATTGTTTTCAATATAGCTCACCATTAACATACATTAAGGAGACAATTATGTAATATGAGCTAGGGAAGATGGGTAATTCCTTACAAGAATGTGGTTTTCAACAAGGAACGGTAGATGTACAGGTGCTCCAGAAGATATTATCCTCTGTGGAGGAAGAATCTGGGGATTTTTAGTAATAGTCAGTATTGGTATCCCCTAGTATGATTCTTGATTTATCTGAATCTAATCCATTGTGACCTTTTGCATTGCCTTCAGTGAGAGGAAGCTCTCGTGTATTTTGCCACCAGAGATTGTCCCTCATACTTCATAAGCACTAAATTCACTTCTATTATTTATTTATTTTTTCATTGAGGATCTGCTGCCTTGTTTTGTAGCCACAAGGCAGTAGAAACCTTCCACTTTGTTGCTTTGTATGTGGAATAGTCTAATGTAGAATAGTTGACACATCTGTACATGAATACAGTAGATTGATTGTAAGTGCTAGTTAATTGGTTTGTTTTACTGTCTGGTTAGGTTTAAGAATGTGAACAATTGGAACTATTGTATTCCTTTGAATTTAAAGAGCCTATGACACGGAATTTGACTTCTACCAAAAACATAAAAAATAATATCAACAGGTCTCACTTGAACATATGATCACATTAATTTTACCAAATTATGTTTAATCATGCTACAATTAATCAAATAATACCCAGAAATACACACAGAGGGTTCTCACAGAGGGAGATACCCGCAAGCTACTTGCATCTGCCTGTATGGCTTACGGTGATAGGGAGAGCAGCCTAATTTTATCAGTTTCAGACACCTCTTATGAATGTGAATCATGTAGTGATGGATCTGACGTAGAGAGAGAAAATGGATTGTCTCCCGTATCAATTCAAGCTGTATGCCTCTGAAGGGTCAAACTCAGAGAGAGACTCTGACGACACCAACGCAGATTGAGCGGAGGGAGATGGTCCGCAGAGAATCAGCGTCTTGGCAATACGGTGTAGTGTGCAAGGTATATTTGTATTTGGACTAGTTTAAATTGTAATAATAAAATAACTTGTTTTGAATTCGTCATGTAGAACCCAGCGTCTATCGGATTAATCAGACTTGACCTGTCCAGTGAATACAAAGGAACAATTTTATTAGAAATAAAACTAAATAAAGGAAAAATGTGCAGCAACTATACTAAAATTCAGAAAGGAAGAATTTACTAACTGTACAGAAAAGGAAGTTTAAACAACAACACCTCACTCACTCTGGTTGACCAGCAATCCAACGCAATCTATGGGAGATTCCCTTAAGGTGGTACTAACGGGTACTGTTAGTAACAGAAATATTTACTTTCGTTAATATTTGATAATCAAAGCATCGTTAAATCAGTCTCTCTCTCTCTCTCTCTCTCTCTCTCTCTCTCTCTCTCTCTCTCTCTCTCTCTCTCTCTCTATATATATATATATATAGTTTTGGTTCAGAAGGCAATTCTCTTGCGAGATAAAGAATATACAAAGATGACACAATAATAATTGCCTAATGCCACCCACACCAATTTGTATAAATCACATACAAACAAACACTATAGTGCTCATTAACTCAAAGCATGAATTGAAAGCAATAATACTTTTCTTACATTACACTTAAAACATTCATTTTACTTTAAGGTCTGCTTATTCTCAAATTTAAAACAATACTCATTGAATACTTAATGGACATGTGCTGTCTCAGCCAGCTGATCCATGTCTTCAACAAGAGAGACGTTCAAAGTTTCTCCTGCTGGCAAGGACAGGGCCAGGTTCCGGGGTCTGCCTTCCTCGCATTTCGTCTCCACTCAAGGGTATGAAAGAAATGTCTTTGCAAAGAACAAAAGTCATTAACAATTTAGGTATTCCACTGAAAAATCAATTCCTCCACCAATATGTGCACTCTTCGTCCGTTTACGTCTGGGATATTCCACCGCAAACTCTGGCACTGCTAGCTCAATAAATTGAATATACTTCAATTTATGTTGACTTGAAGTGTTCATCTAACTCTTTCTCCGATGATCAATTGGGGCTAAGTTAGAGATTTGATTACAAGTACTTTTAGGATTTTTGACGTCTTATGCAGCGAACTCCCACACCAAGGCAAACACTAGAATAGTTATCTCATATTAGAGTGTTTGAAAATGGTATCTCTGTTCCAGCAGGTCACAGTTCAAAGACTAGTTTGTGAATCAGAACCTTGGATTTTGTGTCAGGAGCCCTGTTTGAGTGTCACAATCATGCTTTAGTAATCTTCTCTCTCCCCCTGTGATTGGATAGTTTGGTTATTTTGTGTGGTGCCTGAGTCCACGTGTAGTGTTTTTCATTGGTTATTCTCATTCCATTGCGGCCCGTTGTTCTCCATTGGTCCGCTATTGCGCCCCCTGTCGGCTGGATTTATGTGATGGGCCGGTTCCTGTCTTAGGTGTCAAAGCACCCAGAACTGTCTGACTTGCTGCGCTGAAAGAGTCATTCTGCAATCGTGAAGATAAGCCATTTGTTCAGCAGTTAGTTTATGACTCTTTTAAAAGCAGTGTTTGTCAATGGAGGAGTTTTTTGACCAGAAACCAAAAGACATGTTTTGTTTTGTTTTGCGCAATTCTGTCATGGGTAACATTTTCATTTAATGTTGCGATTGGGTCGTAATGTGGAATTTTACAAACTGCTACAAATGTAATACGTACCGGATTTAAAAGAATGTACTGTACAGTCCACGTGTCTACAGTCCTCTCGTTTGGTAAGTGATATTTTCTGAATCATTTTCTGAAAATAGAACTGTAACTGTTGCATCTACCTGTTAAGTATTTTAAAATAAAGAAAATTCATCAAGACAGTGCAAGCGTTACACTTTGCAGCTTTGTGTTTATTAACTTCATTCACTTGCCACCCACTGGTCTCTATAGGTAAGCACACTACAGATTGAACCTCGCAAAACAAAGAAAAAGAAAATATATAGTCCCCCCCCCTCTGTTTCGCTGTTTATTATTACATGTGCCCACACTTAACCCCGCAGTTCAATGTCGTCCTGACATTAGGCAATTCCTAGGCTCACCTTCAAGACCAACACAGAACCCCATTACATTCAGAACTATTCATTCAACATGAACTTTAATAGACCTATACCACAAATATTTTGCCCCCTGTGCTCCTGATCCCATCAGTAGCCATTTCGAGCCTGGCAGGTTGATCAAGCCTCCCAGTTCCCCCTTGGAATTCCAACCTTGGCCACCTTAGTAATAATATACCATTGGAAACACCAGCATCAGGACCAGTAATGGTCAAAACATTTTAAGCAATACAATGATTAACATAACACCAATACAGAACAGAACAATAATAAAACTTTTTTTTTTTTTCATTAAGTCTGTTTTGACAGTATTAACCATTGTCCCTTTGTTGTATTTTCTCTCTACAACATATTCACTGCTGGTAAGCTCCACAAAGGTTGACAATTTACCATCCAGGGAGGTGGATGATATCCAAACACAGGATAGGGTATATGAGATGTACACACATTACTGATACCAGGACCCACATTTTGATAAGTTGGACGCCCTAAATTGTCATAAGTAAGGATTTGGGGCACTCTTCTAACCTGTGCTGGCCTAGATTCTGATACATTTCCAGCATTTTCTTGTACATGTGTTTCTGTATTCTCTGGAATATCAGGCTCTGTTGGTTCACTGTCACTGCTGTTATCTGAGACAACAGGATCCACTACCTCAGTTGCACCATTTGGACCATGCAGTATCTCATTCACTGGTATCGAATTTTGAGAATTCTCATCACCCTGCTGATCAGAATTACCCCTATGTTCAGCTGGCTGGAATACACAGAATTCAGATTTACGGTCTGAACTATCACTACTTTCATCACTCAATATTTGAGTGGTGTGATGTCTTTTGCTTCGTCTTACTTTTTGCTTTCTGTTTATGCTACCTGTTTTTTTTAGTTTCTACTGGGAAGCAATCACAGGGTAACAAGCAGTTACAATCCAGAATTCTAGACCTCCTAGTCCCATCCTCAGGTGAGACCCCATAAACAGGGCTATTTGTGCCTTTCCTTTGGATAACTATGTAAATCATATCTTCCCAGTAAGACCTTAATTTTCCAGGCCCCCCTCCGTTAGATTTTTAACAAGAACTCTGTCACCAATTTGTATTTCGGCTGCATTTGCTCGACAGTCATAGTACTTTTTTCCCCTTCTAGCAGCATCAGCAGCATTCCTTTTTACAATGTTGTAAGCATCCTTCATTTTTTGTCACTTTTTCACATATTCTGTATAGTTCACAGCCCCCTTTTCACCATGTAAATCAAAAACCAAGTCAATGGGCAATCATGGTGATCTGCCATATAGTAAATGGAACGGGGAGTATTCCGTCACGCCACAAGTAGTACAATTATAAACGTTTACAACTTTGTTTAAATGATCTTTCCAGTTAGCCTTTTGCTCATTCCCTAACATCCTTAGCATTGAGAACAAGGTCCTGTTAAATCTTTCAGCCTGGCGATTGTCTTGGGGATGGTAAGCTGTTGTATATGAGCCAGCCATGCCACAACATTTCTTAAACAGCTGGTTTTCGAATTCAGCACCTTGATGGATTCTTGCAGGGAACCCAAATCTCCATGCAAAATCATTGAAAATTTATCAGATTTATCAGTTGTGGCATAAGCTTGCACAAACCTTGTGAAGTGGTCAGCAATGACCAGGAGATATTCATAACCCCCTTTACATCGTTTGAGATGGAGATAATCTATAGATACTAACTCGAAAGGATAGGTTGTCATTATGTTTTTGAGAGGAGCTCAAATTTCCTTGCTTGGCCTCTTTCATGCTATGATCTACACCTAAGTGTCCCATTTCTTCATGGAGTTCTCTATACACAATTTCTTGATATTTTTCAGGTAGTACAAGTTGTGATTTTGACCCTGTAACTCAATACAGTAAACCACATTTATCTATTTGAAGCCACTCTGTAGAGAACCTTACACCTCACAACTTTATAACTTATTAATGGGTCTTTAAGTTGTGCATGCTTTAGTTCCTGCTTGTCAATTTTCTGTATTATAGGCCTTTCTTCCCCAAGAAACTCTGCTTGAGCATCAACGGGGTTAACAGAAATTGCCATTGCCCATGTAACATCCCCTTTATACTGAGCTGTCACAGCTGTAGTGGTTGCCTGTATTGCATCTTTTGCAACTACCTCTGTACACTCATTGATATACTTTTCCATATCAAGGGTGATCCTTGATAACGTATCCGCATCTATATTAGACTTCTCAGGTTGGTACTTAATTTCAAAGTTAAAATCCTTTAACTCTGCTACCCACCTGTAACCAGTGGCATTAAGTTTTGCAGACGTTAGTATGTAGGTGAGTGGATTATTGGCGGTATGCACTACAAATGATGGAGCATAATGCAGATAGTCGCTGAATTTATCCGTAATGGCCCACTTAAGTGCCAAAAACTAAAATTTTCCTGAGTGGTAATGATAATTTCTTGTTGGGGGAGTGTTTCCCTCCCTGACGCTGATATAGTATTGCATCCAGTCCGTCCTGAGAAGCGTCTGTGTGAAGTATAAATGGTTGGGAGAAATCATGGTAACCCATTACTGGTGGCTTAACTAGGTAATCAGGAAGACATTCTAAAACCTGCCTTTGTTCCTCAGTCCAATTAATTGGCTGTGAGGACATCACCTGCTCTGTAACCTGTTTTTTTCCAGTTTTCTTTAACTTTGGTCCCACATTTCCATTGTCTACTTGAACAATGAGAAGTTCTAGAGTGGTTTTGCAAGTTTAAAGAAGTCTTTTACATACTGACAGTAATAACCCACTAATCCCATTAGTTTGCGTAATTCTCCCACAGTAGCAGGACTCTTGCCTTTCAGAGACTGAATTGCTGCAATGTCTCTTGGGTCAATCTTACTTCCCTCGACTGACACAATTCTACCCAGGTAGCAAACTTCTTGCTTAAATAGCTCACATTTAGTGGGTTTTAGTTTAATAACACTCACTTTCAGCCGCTGTATTACCTGCTTCACATGTTTAACATGATCCTGAATGTAAGTATGGCACACATTTGTCATCTCTTAGCTCTCCCAATGTCTCTTCCATCCCCCTTTGAAATGCAGCAGGTGCATTCATCAGACCAAATGGTATTCTAATCCATTCATATAACCCCCAGGGTGTTATAAAAGCAGTACATGCTCTGCTTTCCTTTACCATGATAAGCTTTACCCTGGTCTAGTAAAGAAAACCATGTGTTCCTTCCCAAGTTGTTCAGTATGTCCTATATTCTAGGAATGGGCTGACGGTCTGGTAGATTCTTGTTGTTTAGAACCCTGTAATTTATACACAACCTCATGCTACCATCTTTTTTCCTTACACACACAACAGGAGAGGAATGTGATGATTTTGATTTTTAAATCCACCCACAAGCAATGAGATTTTGAAGGTACTCTTTTACCTCTTTGTAAAGAGGTCTGGGTACAGACATATATGTTTTCTATACAGGTTCATTATCTCTGAGGTTAATTGCCATTTGCAGATTTTCAGTACAGCCAATATCTGATTCAACTTTTGAGACTACATCTGACTCCTCTTTCAACATTTGTCAAACTATGTCCTGCTGTTGTTCTGTCAAATGACTTAAATAAACAGGAGGATCCCATGTATTCTTAGTAGGCCTATGATTCTCTGCACCATTTTCCTCACCGTCAGTTGTAGCCACCAAGTGAATTTAGGTTAGTGGTGGTAGGTTTAGCAAAATCCCTTTCAATTTGACCCAAGTCAACTGGGAAAACTTAACTATCTGAAGTTTCTAGTAAGATATGGCTGTTAAGAACAATATCATGGCCAGTGCTATTGATAACTTCTATTCTTGCCCATCTCCCTTGACCTGCAGGCAGATGGACTAAAGTTTCATGAAGCTCTAACCCTTCAGGCCAGGATGCTTCCACATCTGGCTCAAAAATAAGCAACATTCCATTTGCAGCAAATTTAACTACATTTCTGCACTTCAGACTGACAGTCTTACCCCCTTCAACTTTTACTGGTGTCCTTCTAGTTTTCAACCTGTTACATTTGTCCTTTTCGTCACTCTGAATGAGTGAAATCAGATTATTTATTTCTTATCCTTCATTGTGTCAGCCAAGGCAGTACTCAACATTTCTTCTAATTTGACAGGGGGCAGGTTCCCGCTTTGTTTCACACTATGACCTTTAACTACTGACTCGATAACATTGTAGCCAATTATAGGGTACTCAATGTTACATTTGTGTGCCACTAATATAGAGATAAGGTTAAATTGCACCTCAACCCAACCCTCATAGGGAATTCTTGTCCCATTTGCTGCTATCAGATTAAGACAGTCTACCTGCCCAGACAATTCTGTAATGTCTTTCAGTTCCACATCAGGTATGTGAGTTTCTTTCTAGTCTTTGTCCATTATACTCACTTGAGCTCCTGTGTCCCAAACTGCTTGAATTTTCAGTCCATTCAAGTTGCACCAAACAAGACACTTGGACGCCACTAATTTTGCAGTTTAGTTTTGTTCAGGGTTCACTTGACTACTGTCTACCCACCCTTTGAACTGTTTGTCTTTTAGCATTTGCTTTCCCGCTTACCTCTTTAATTGCTCTGCACACACTCTGATGCTCTCTCCAGTGTGTGTGCTGGCAGTCTTTGAAACAGTACATATCGTTTTACACTGGGAACACTGTTGAAACCTGTTATTCGCCTCCGGTCTCCTGAAGCAGTTACTGCAATAGTGGGACAGCTGGTTAGCTGCAGTTACACCCTGTCCCTCGGGGGTAACTGGTTTCTGTTTCCCGAATACATGGGGGGTGGTCTCCTATTCCTTTTGCGACAACCCGACATGTAGTGCTCATCACTGCCGCAGTGGAAGCAATGGCTGCAGTTGTATGCTTGCCCATTTTCCTGACATAAAGGACATCCACGCCACCATGGTCCTCTCGGTGTCCCTACAGCAACTGGAGATTCACTTGGTCTGAATGTAGTCCTGTGGTTGGAGAAGTGTAGTCTGTCTAATTGACGCTATTTCAGCTTTCAACTCTTTCAGAGAAGAAACATTTTTCAGTTCCTTCAGTTCAGCCAAAAGTGCTGATGTGTCCTGCTTTTTACTTTCAGGTTGCTTTCTGGCTTGGTTGTCATCTGAGTGTAGAGCATTCACTTTGACAGATTTGTAGGAAGTAGATCTAAGCTTTCGTTGTCACTCAGCATCATTACTACAAGCAATGTTTAATTGTTCTAAGAGCACCTCATCAGTAACACTGCTATCTTGCAGGAATATTACATGCTGTACAAAACATCACTCATGCACTTGACGTCGCCATTTTTTACAGTTCTCTCTCTCTTCGATCTAAGCCTTCACACGCTTAACTGCTCAATTACAACAAATTTAATTGGCTGAGCTACACCACTACACTTGCCTGCTACGTGCTTACTGTGCAGCTCTGTGCAACACAATGCTATGTAGCGGTATTTTTAGCACATTGCATAGTTGTTGTTATTTTTGTAAAATATAACGCTTATGGGAATTTCATGAAAGTTCATCTCTTAAAATCACGGAATCCGTGAACTCCGTAACAGAATTGTAGTCTTCCTTATTGGTAATGACAGCAATCATCCTGTCATACTCTCTAACAACGTTGACCTACAATTCAGCATTTTCTAGACTTATCTAGAATTAGGTTCTGCATTATCATTTTGATTTTTGTGTCAAGACAATACTATAACAGCAACAAAGGGTATGATTACTTTTGAATTACCATTTTTGGAGTTTGAAATAAATAATTATAGCCATCTATTTCTTTTTTTTTTCCTCATACACAAAAGCAAAACTTTTGCTACAAAAGTTTTTGAGAATTTTCTCAATTTTTAAACTTTTTTACGACTGTGTGTGTGTGTGTGTGTGTGTGTGTATATATATATATATATATATATATATATATATATATATATATATATATATATATATATATCTCGTCTGTGGTCTGTGAGACAAGACCATTTTCACTTTTTCACTATGAATTATGCAGCCCTGACTACCCCAATTTCATGTGCGCAGTGCACCGCCATAGAATGAGATACCCTGGCATAACTATAAGGATTTTAGGAATAGGTAACAGAACATCTCTCTTCAATAGTTTCTTGTACATAATCCTTCTGGAGTCCAAGGTAATGCTGTCGTATGACATAAAATCAAGTGAGTTTTACTACCTTTTGGTTACGTTACCTCAGGTAGAGGTACAGGACGTGTTATGGTGGTTTCTTCTGGGATTTATTTAGTCCTTCCAGTACTCATTCACTGTGTGGTACCTTTCAAAACACTCATCCAAATAGAGGCTTGGCTGAGAGGGACAGCATGGACAGTAGTACCATGTATCTCTCTGTAGCCCTTGTGGGAACATACACAGCACCTTTTTTGTGGCTTGGCTTTTCTCCCAGACTGCAGAACCATTCTAATAAAATGCTGTTCACTAAGCCTTGCCACTGTTTCTGATGTTTCCGTCTCTGGTATTTCTTGTGTACCAAACACAAGGCGGAAGATCATAGAGGTCTGAAATTCCAGAAAAATGAGATGATTCTCTGGTGCCATACAGTGTGCAGAAATCTCAACCATGTACATGGCAAGTTTCTTATACCATAGTCTTCCTTGCAGCATTGTACAGCTCCAGCATCTGGACTGATCCACGCCTCCCATGTATATATTGTAGTCCAGAACACACTTTGGTTTGTTTAGGTATGTGTCCTGACCTCTCACTGGAACTGCTACAGTAACCTCATCGTGGATGGTGGTGAGGCAGTACACATTTTTTTTTTTTTTTGGCTGTGTATTTAACTGCCAGCAGTTCTTCACAGCGCAGAGTGCTGGTCTCACCATGCCTCTGTTTCTTGGCTACCACTTGATGTGGAAATCCTTTCCTGTTGTGTCATATTTTACCACAAGCCATTGTATCAGATGTGCACAGGGGTAGAAGTTATCTACATATACTGTATATAATATATACAGCACCATGAAAAAGTATTTGCCCTGTCTGATTTTCTGCATTTTTGCATATTTTTGACACTGGATGTTATCAGATCTTCAGGGGTGGGCAATTTCAGTCCCTCCTGGTGTTTGTTCCAACTCACCAATGAAATTTCTAATAAGCACTTAATTGGTCCAATTAAGTAATTTAGGGTACAGTAGAACAAAAACCAGCAGGGACACTGGCCCTCCAGGACTGGAGTTGCCCATCCAATGTATATGGTAACCAATATTTTGAAGGGGACAAACAAGATCCCGTACAATTTTTTCAGTGGTCTGCAAGGATAGGGGGCAGCTAGGCAGCTCAATCAGAGTCTTTTCCTGTGTAAACTTTTTTTTTTTTTAACACATTTTGTACAACATTTTTTTCAGAGAATACAAAAAAACAGTATTAAATACAACAAGAAAGCAGTGTATTTGTGTATAGCGAGGTGGGGTCCTCAAAAAACACACACAAATTAAGCAACATTTCCACAAGACAAAAAGAGACACCATAAAAACGTATTCTTAACCCTTTCAGGGCCAATCATTTATCAGCGGGATGCTCCCCCAGGACCAGGCATTCTGTGACTATAGTTGACTCTTTTCCTATAAAAATTAGCTAAAAATCTATTTTTTACAGTAACGTGGAAATAGTGTCCTTTTTTCAGAACATTCTGGGGAACATTATAAAGTACTTCAGAAACCATACAAACTTTTCGCTTTTTTTGCCCCCCAATACCATATTTCATTTTGTTTTTCTTTAAGTATTTTTTATTATGTATTCTGCTTAGAAATACTACACATGTATAAGAAAGCATTATTCTATGACCTGAGGGACTTTACAATACTTCCTGAAAGTTTTATTGAAAAATTACAAGACATTGTTTCACCTGAGTGATTGCAATGACATAATACATGTTTATTCTCAGGGTCTGTATAGGCAATAATGGACACTACTCCAATTATTTAATCAAAATAAATATTTATAAATAAATGACTAGTTATTCATTCCATTATTATCAGTAATAAGGAAAAAAAAAGGTACCTGATACATTTAGTCCATGAAATAGTATCTGCTATGTCCACTCGTTTCTTGATATATTAAAACACACGAGACAGAATAAATGTTCTAATATAATTAAGTAAAATACATCAGACTTAGTGTTTCCCCTTTTTTATTAGCTCTGAACAAGTTCCTGTGATGTTTTGTTTCTGCTTTTGTCTCTGCGGGCTGCTGTAAACTGTCTCCAACCTTTAGACACTAAATGCTCCTCTCAGTGATGTCACACACAAAAAAAAAAAAAAAAAAAAACTATCAGAAAGTGAACGTCAGTCCCCCCTATGCAATCATATGTGTTTCAAGCCTGTACTGCAAGCCATCAAAACAAAGTGCTTTTTTTATCGTGTTTACACGATCGTGGTCTTAGAAGCAAATTTCAGTATGATTATGTTAACACAACCCCAGTTCTTAAAGTGTAAATACAAGAAAATGCAGCAGACCAGGTGGTCACCGACTTTACACTGACATGATGTAGTTTGGCAGTACTTCTTTCCATAAACACAATGTCTGCAAAATAATACAACCAAGTGCGATCTAAAATCTCAGTTTCCACCCAGCACCATAAAAAAATTTTTTAGCTGGTGTTAGTCCTGCCAACAAAAGTCACCGTTCCTGAAAGTTAACAGTTACTTGAGTCATCACTGACAAGGAGCAATTGGGGACTGAGTAGCACCTACACCAGTCACTTGAGAGAGAACAGTAACCACATGTTTCCAGAAATGTTCATTAATGGGACACTCACAAAACATATGTAAATAAGTATCAGTTACTCCCTGACTACATATGTGACAAAGGGGGTCGGGAGCGATATCTTAATACCCAGATAGGTAAAACCTTTGAGCTGTGGTTGATTAGAGATATAAGGGAGAGAGGGGTATTCTAAGTCGAAATGTTCACAGGTATAAAAATAATTTAGACAAATTTATTTTGTGTGTGGAGAATCTACCAAAATTATCAAATTCAAGGCATGGGGACTGAGCTAGAGACATTAGAAAGAAAAGTAGGATATCAGCAGCATGAAGTGAGATGCAATATTTAGTTCCCTGTATATTAATGGGTGCAATACTGGTTGTCTGTCTTATGGCCTGCGTCAGCAGTTCTAATGAGAGGGGATATAACTGACCCTGTCTGCACGCAAGAAGTAGGATTGTTGTATACAGGATATAACTGAGGGTTATATAAAGGCAAAAATAAAGTTGTTTATTAAACAAAATAATCAAATAAATAGGCACAAGGGCCAACAAAAGAGGTTCAAACAAAAATAATAAGTGAACTTACAAAGTAAATGGTCAGGTTCCAAGTCTTTAAACAAGACACTCCTTTCTTCCAAACAAAAAACTCTCCAACACAAAGCAAACTCCCAAACAGAAAAAAACCCTTCTCAGCAAGGGCCTCTCCCCTGGCTTTTATTCCCTGTGGCTGGAGCCCAATTAATCAATAATTACTGATTATTCAATTAGCCACATTCTCATATGTTTTCCTGGCAGGGAGGAATTTAACCGCCTCCCTGCCAGTTCCAAACACACTCATATAGACGGGGTAGTCCCCCGTCACAGCACGTCATGGTCAATGCTCATTCTGGCTCCGTACTTTGTTTTCAATAATGTCATAGCTGAAAATCGGGTTTCGCATAAGTAGGTTGTACTGAATGGGACCAACACTTTCAGTGCTGCAGAAGAAGCAGTGCTGTATTCATCGGAGCACTCACACCAAAATGTCTCCAGTGGCATTTCACTGAACTTGGTTCTGCGCCCAAGAGGCAACGACGGCTCCTCCCCTTCCGGCTCTTGGGACAGCAGCGACGGCTCCTCCCCTTCCGGCTCTTGGGATGGCAGCGATGGCTCCTCCCCCTCATACAACGTGGGGCAGATGGCCACCGTGTGTCCATACGCCCCAGAGCCGGGGCACAACTCCACCGCAAAGTTCTTTAAAAAGGAAACTTCTAGCTGTCATCCCCGACCTCCTCCTGCTGTTGCTGCGGTTCTGTTGCCGCCTTCCTCTCTCGCTCCTTCTCCTCCCCTTCCTCTCCTGGGCCGGTTCCATTTTCAATTTTTTTATTTTGTTTTACACAAAACAAAAATCCTTGCACCCCCTCTCTGAGTCTCCAGGGGGCGCTATCCCACTCTAACACCAACTGTAACTGGGTAGCCAAAGTGAAGAGACTTGGAAAGTGCAGCAAATAAAATATAATATAAAACACACAAAACAATCTAAACAATAACTAATAAACAACTAGCAAAAACACTGCTAACATAGTCTCAATCACCGTTACCAAACAGACCCTCTCACTCTCACAAACACTCACCAACTAACACCAACCACTCTCCGTTTATACAGGTGCCTGGACTAATTGATTAATTAACACTTCATTTGTCCTGGCACATTCCACACATTCCTCACACAAACTCGGTTACTCACAGATCCACCCTGCAGACTCACTCACATGTATTTGACAGGGAGGAATTTAACCCCCTCCCTGCCAATCCAAAACAAACAATAATACAGATCACAAACTATAGAGGCCGGGTGGGTACTCCATCACAGTTAACAATTTAGGTTTTAAGAAATATGAAAAGTAGTAGAAGTAAGAAGAGGATTTCAAATATTTTTCTTGATGATGTTTGTTGTTGTTAAGCTTATATTGTACGGCTCACCAACTGATTAATGCAGTGACATCATATTTACACATGTACATGTATACCTTACATACAGTACACTGGTAGACACAACCGAGTTTTGAATTGTGTAAAAGATGGCCAAGAAACACTGTCTTAAAAGATAAGTGTACTTACCTGACAAGGACGTTGGGGTCTGGGAGCAGGTGGAGTTGATCGGATTCCTAAAAACATAAATGCATACATAAATAGAAAATCAAAGTTAAATACAGGTAGTTGAATGGCTAGTCGCACAGGGACAGCGATCTCAATGAATGGAGGCCTCTCTGTTAGCAAATAAGCTATTTATTTTTAACTTTAATCTGGAGAATAAGGATCGGATTTGTTTTTGGGGCAGTAATGTGATAATGCAGTGGTATAGTGTTATTAATGGAGATTGGGAACAGATAAAGAAAGTGGAATTTACTGCATGCTGGGAGTCTGATTCTGTGTGTGTGTGTGTGTGTGTGTGTGTGTGTGTATAAGAGGTATGTCTCAGTAAGGGGGCGCGGTGGTATAGCAGCCCTAGATATTGGCAGTAGAGGGCGCGCTTACCGTGTTATAGATGAGAGGGAAGTATTAAATTGGAAATAATGTTTTTATTAGTCCAAGGAAGTACCTCTCTGATAGGAAATGTTTATTATGACATTTTGTGTTTTAAAAAATAAACAAATAAAGAAAAAGTGCAATTCTGCATTTGGGGGGGGGGGGGACTGAAAGGTATAAATAGCCTGGGTCAGCCATACCAAGCTAGTCTGTGAGACTGCTGTGAACAGAGCTTAGTGGGATGTGTTTACCAGGTTATAGCCGCTTAGCATAGGCAGTACTTCATTATTATTTACACCGGTCCTTAACACACTGTTTTCAGTGGGAAGATGGTATTATAAAAGTGTTTATTAACAGAGCTGGCCAAGAAAAGTTATTCATATCACTGTTTTCTTGCAATGTCTACTAGGAAGATTTATAAAAACACCTTTAAAAGGTTTAGTTGATGAAGATGCCAAACATACACATTCTAGCTCTCTGTGAGAAAATGGCTATTACAAACATTTGAATTAAGGAACACTGTCTAGTTACTCATATCACTGCTTTCAAGCTATTTTTAGTTGGAAGATGGTATTATAAAAATGTCTATTAGGGGAGATTGCCAAGAAAAACTGTCAAGTTATTCATATCACTGTTTTCTTGCAATTTCTACCAGGAAGATTTATAAAAAATTTTTTTTTAAAAAGTCTCAAAAAAAGTTGAAATCCTTGAGGAAAACATGCTGCCCTCTGCAAGAAAGCTGAAACTGGGACAGAAGCTCACCTTTCAACATGACAACGACCCAAAGCACACAACCAAAGCTACACTGGAGAGGTTAAGGAACAAAAAGGTAAATGTCCTTGAGTGGCCTAGTCAGAGCCCCGACCTAAATCCAATAAAAAAATGTGTGGCATGACTTGAAGATTGCTGTCCATCAACGCTCCCCAAGGAACTTGACAGGGCTTGAATAGTTTTTTAAAGAAGAATGGTCAAATATTGACAAATCTAGGTGTGCAAAGCTGGTATAGACCTATCCCAACAGACTCACAGCTGTAATTGCTGCCAAAGGTGCTTCCATCAAGTATTAACTCAGGGGGGAGGAGACTTCTCCAATTATGATCTTTCAGTTTTGTATTTATAATATATAATTTTTTATCAATAAAAACTTTTTCCCCCTTAACAGTGTGGAGTATGGTGTGCAGATAAGTGGAATGAAATCCTCATTTAAATGTATGAAACTCTGAGGCACTGACAACAAAATGTGAAAAAAGTTCAAGGGCGTCTAGACTTTCTATAGGCACTGTACCTGTAGACAAACAGCTTTTTTTCTGGTAATAATGTATGTATAAAGGGGGGGCCCTGTTTATTTATTGTTTTGGCAGGGGGCCCCAAAATTTCTTGAGCTGGCCCTGATATATTATATATGTGTACACTGCGGTCAAAATGATGTGGACACCTGTAAATCTTGATGAAATATAAATAAGAAAGGAAGAATCAGCATAAACTATTGATTTATATGAAAAATTATTAATCTTTTCAAATGAACATGTAATAGAGGATATGTTTTGCTGCCATTTTACTGCAAACATTTCTCATCAAAATATCCCCTTATTAGCAATCACAGCTGCACATACTCTAGGCATTCTGTCACACAACTTTTGCAATGTATTGCCATCTGTTTTTGTCCATTGTGATTTAAGTAATTTAGGTTTAGTTTGGCTGTGTGTTTAGGGTCATTATCATGTGACAGGTAATTATGGCTAAACAATCATCATATTATATCTCCTTCCTTGGAGCCATGGTAACTCACGTATTGTGCACTCTTTCTCTACCCTTATTCAGGGAATCAGCTGCTGGCTTGTTCCAGATTTTCACATGGCTCTTGTGTCTCAAGTAATTCAAGTTCTGAAAGCTGTCTGCAGCCTTCTGACTGAGAGGTGACTGTAAATTCCATTACAAGGGGTAATAGTGTCATGGGAGATATTGAGGTAAAATGACAGTAAACGTATTCACTGTTGTAATAGCCTATAGGCGTATTTCGGAGGATGAGATCCGGGGCTCCACCCTGTTTTCCCTGTCAATCTTCTCCTATTTCCTATTTAAGTCTGAATCTCACCCAGCTCGCTGTCTAGCATTTTCAGTTTGTTTTCTTCTAGTGTTTTCGCTTTCTAGCAATCGCTCAGACTCTGTCAAACGTGCTTAAACCTTTTCTCTTTGACTAATGTCTAAACTTCGTCTTCTTGTTCTCTCATCTGACTCAGATGATTTAGAGCCATTTTCCTACCTGCTCCGAAGATTTTCTCGTTCTTCATCTTCTTTCTAATATGCAGAATGTCTTCATAGACAGTTAGGCGACACTCAGCAGACCATGCCTCACTTGCCTGTACTGACGAGCTGCCTGTGATTTCAGAAGCCCCTTCTATCAGGCGTCACTCTCTCTCCTAACATCAGAAAATAAATAATTGAAGGTAAAGATATCAATGTTATATTAAAAATTCTGGTTGGCAGATAGTTGTGCAACAACATCCTGCAATCCCAAGGAGGCACTTCATACAGCTTAAATTTGCTCATATATCACAATGAGTTTCTTTTCACTCACTTCAGCTGATCTCTGCTCTCTACAGTAGGCCAATGCCCACTACTGATGGCAGTCCACCGCACCCTGTTACAGATCACCACATCTATGAAGACACTGAAATATACAATAATTGGAAATCATCTTCCAAATAAACATGTAGGTTAACCTTTGCTTCCCTTAAATTGAGCAATAGGACTTTAAGAATAAAGGGAGTACACTCAATAGTTAGACCAAAATGAAGGGGTTTGAGATGTGAAGTCCATCTTTATTCATTTTCATTGTGTATTTTTATAGATAAAATTTTTTTCATCTTTTCTGGTAAGCTCTCTACTCTCTTCCCCTCAGCTGAGATCTGACGCCTGGCTGACAAACATAAATTAGGTTCAAACAGCTTCCCATCAGATAGGAATACAATTTCCTTAGGAACTGATTAAGCGATTCCTGTTTTGTAATCCCATGCTGTCACAAAGCCTCGAGGGAATAAAAAATCTTTCAAATTTCTTTATTTGTATTGTTTTTAGCAGTTTCTAAATGTGTCTCCCCACACCCCCTCTACAGTCATCATCAGATATGTGGTCTATTATAGTAAAAAGCATAGAACGCTTCCTATGCTGTTTCCGACTGCAATGTTTGTTTAAAAAATGCTTAATTTTATTATATAATAAATTCCTGTACTTTATCCTCGAGTGTACCTCTGTAAACTACAAAACACATTCTTGCAGACTGTAAATCACTGGTTTTAGGCATAAATATTCCACTGTACAGATGTCTTCTGTTGTACCAGTACAAAATATATTAAAAAAATAATAATAAATAATAATAAAATAATAATAATAATAATAATAATAATAATAATAATAATAATAGTTTGACAATTATGATCTGTTACATTTTTTATTTATTTATTTATTTATTTTAAATGTAGTAGTCACCAATTGTTTGTATCATTTTTTCTCCCAATTTGGAATAGCCAATTATTTTTAGGCTCAGCTCACCGCTACCAACCCCGCGCTGACTCAGGAGTGGTGAAGGTGAACACACGCAGTCCTCTAAAGCGTGTGCCATCAGCCGACCACTTTTTTTTTCACGCTGCAAGCCAGCTAAGAGCTACAGTGTTGGAGAACAACGCAGCTCAGGGTAACATTTTAACATTTATCAGGAATGCTTTCAGGAATTCAGGAATTTGTTTAGTAAGTTATTTATTAATCTACAGAGTAAACAGGTGTATACATTAAATGTACTTTTTTTCTATAAAATAATATTCCTTTAACAGCTTCATGGAAGATAATAATTACAAAAACATCCAGGTGTTCTTCTGAAGGTTAATGAATACATCATAATCATAATGATCAGTCTGCCAGAATGCAAATCTTTCCTTACAGTTTAGGACTTTACGCAGTTTGGCTACACTGATTAACATCATGGCTGAAGAAAAGGAAATACTTCAGTCAGGAAACAGGCACTTGCAAAAGGAAACAGCCAGAGAATTCCTGATGAGCAACCCCCCAAAATCTGCAGCAAGATGGAGAAAGCAGAGGCGGTGGGAGAAACAAAACAAAATTATATCTGTCTCGGGGATGAGAAATATGATGGTGTAAATGCGTTAAAATCCTTCTTACTCTATGCTCTGAACTTTAAGTTGCACCAGTACATACTGTAAAACATTGAGGGGTAGATGTACTAAGATGGGCCAGTCAGATACGGTGTTCGGCCTGTACTGGAGCTCTGCTCCACTGTAGTCCAGGCAGCAGAGTCTGCATTTAAGCACTCCAGGTGAACTCAGTCACACCCCTGGTCCATACATATGGGCATTCATACATGAATCTATGTTGCGGCAACCCTCATTATACCGCTCCTCCGTAGGTGAGGTTGGATTTCCAAACCTGTAATCACAGCGGCCATAGGAAACAAAAAATTTCATAGACATTTATTTGCAAGGCTTGTAAGTACACCCTGCATTTAGGCAAAAATATTAGGGTGTTCACCTCAAAAATGCATTGAGCACAACTAGCAACACACAAAAAAATGTGCTTTCAAAAGTTTTTGAAAGCACATTGGCATGCCCCCTTGGCATTTTTCCTATTTTGTTGCCTTACAACCTGGAATTAAAATGGATTTTTATTTGGATTTCATGTAATGGACATACACAAAATAGTCCAAATTGGTGAAGTGAAATGAAAAAAATAACTTGTTTAAAAAAATTCTAAAAAATAAATAACGGAAAAGTGGTGCATGCATGTATGTATTCACCCCCTTTGCTATTAAGCCTCTAAATAAGATCTGGTGCAACCAATTACCTTCAGGAGTCACATAATTAGTTAAATAAAGTCCACCTGTGTGCAATCTAAGTGTCACATGACTCAGTATATATACACCTGTTCTGAAAGGCCCCAGAGTCTGCAACACCACTAAGCAAGGGGCACCATGAAGACCAAGGAGCTCTCCAAACAGGTCAGAGACAAAGTTGTGGAGAAGTACAGATCAGGGTTGGGTTATAAAAAAATATCTGAAACTTTGAACATCCCATGGAGCACCATTAAAGCCATTATTAAAAAATGGAAAGAATACGGCACGACAACAAACCTGGCAAGAGAGGGCCGCCCACCAAAACTCACAGACCAGGCAAGGAGGGCATTAATCAGAGAGGCAACAAAGAGACCAAAGATAACCTTGAAGGAGCTGCAAAGCTCCACAGCGGAGATTGGAGTATCTGTCCATAGGACCACTTTAAGCCGTACACTCCACAGAGCTGGGCTTTACGGAAGAGTGGCCAGAAAAAAGCCATTGCTTAAAGAAAAAAATAAGCAAACATGTTTGGTGTTCGCCAAAAGGCATGTGGGAGATTCCCCAAACATATGGAAGAAGGTACTTTGGTCAGATGAGACTAAAATTGAGCTTTTTGGTCATCAAGGAAAACGCTATGTCTGGCACAAACCCAACACCTCTCATCACCCCGAGAACGCCATCCCCATAGTAAAGCATGGTGGTGGCAGCATCATGCTGTGGGGATGTTTTTCATCGGCAGGGACTGGGAAACTGGTCAGAATTGAAGGAATGAGGATGGTGCTAAATACAGGGAAATTCTTGAGGGAAACCTGTTTCAGTCTCCTAGAGATTTGAGACTGGGACGGAGGTTCACCTTCCAGCAGGACAATGACCCTAAGCATGCTGCTAAAGCAACACTCGAGTGGTTTAAGGGGAAACATTTAAATGTCTTGGAATGGCCTAGTCAAAGCCCAGACCTCAATCCAATTGAGAATCTGTGGTATGACTTAAAGATTGCTATACACCAGTGGAACCCATCCAACTTGAAGGAGCTGGAGCAGTTTTGCCTTGAAGAATGGGCAAAAATCCCAGTGGCTAGATGTGCCAAGCTTATAGATACATACCCCAAGAGACATGCAGCTGTAATTGCTGCAAAAGGTGGCTCTACAAAGTATTGACTTTGGGGGGGGGGGGGGTGAATACTTATGCACGCTCAAGTTTTCTGGTTTTTTGTCTTATTTCTTGTTTGTTTCACAATAAAAAATATTTTGCACCTTCAAAGTGCTAGGCATGTTGTGTAAATCAAATGATACAAACCCCCAAAAAATCCATTTTAATTCCAGGTTGTAAGGCAACAAAATAGGAAAAAATGCCAAGGGGGGGTCAATACTTTCGCAAGCCACTGTATTCACCTAAGGCTGAACTGCAAAGAAAAACTGCAAAGCATTCCCTAAAAAGTCGCTAACAGCATTGCGTTTGTTTAGTACATTTCAGACTAGACCTGCGACTCGTTTGCAGCTGGTTTGTGATTATTGCGACAGGCGCAGCGCTTTAGTACACCTACCACTAAATGATTGCTGGCAAGAATGTTTTTATTTATTTATTTATTTATTTTACTAATTTAGCTTTTATAAAACATCTGTAAAATATACATGTTGCAACATTTGCGTAATTATTACACTGAATTAGTATACAATGTTCCGTATAGTTTATTACGTAAACATTTGTTGCCGTAATTATCTCCATAGTGGGACAAAGTCAATTTGCAGCAAACATGTTCTGTTTTACTGTTTAAAGCGCTTCCTCCTTTTTCAGAAGCATAAAGAAATGTATACAGTACATTATTTAAAAGTACTGTTTTGAACCTATTCCAAGGCTATACTACTTAGTATTTACTTTTCAAAAATTGACTATACTGTACATTACTTTTAGCTTTTAACTTTTAACTCAAGCGAACTCTTATAGACCACAGGAGGATTATAAAGCCATCTGCCCACTTACATTGCTGATGTGGAGAAGCACAGTGGAACTGGTACCTGCAGACGGCACCAGATGATGATCAACAAAATTCTAAGATTACCACCCATTACCAGCACGTTCCAGTTATCCGATAGGTATATAAACCTATTTCACAATCTCAGTCTTGCCCTGCTTTCGAATTTCCTGCTTAACGCTTGTTTGGCTGTATACCTCTGCCAGTCGTATCAACGTTGTCCCTTACCTTGGCATTATGGATTCAACTCTCCAAGTGTAGACCAGTCCATGATTCAGGGGAAAATGTCCTGATAGGAATTGTCTAAAAAAACACATCCATCTTACAAACGCTGAAATGTTTCATTTTGCAGCAACCCCTTCATCCCAGTCACTCCGTCACTAAACGTTTCTCGTTTCAGTAATCCTCATCTCAGAATCCACAAGGTGGGAATGTACAATGTAGTCATATTGTTATTGCTCCTTGAATTGCTATTTCTCCTTGTGCTAAAACCTGTGACACGTATCCAATGCGCTGTCAGGAAGCATCAATGCCATGGAGCGTAGCCGAATGCGAGAGCACATCACACACATCAGGATGTCAGAAAAAGAAAATACATTGTTCACAGTTGGTAACATATCATAGAATCACAGTATAACATTCATTCTTTACAAAGTTAGCCTTTCCAAATGCCTTGGAATAGTTACATTGCCAATGGGGTCTGCAGAGGGCATAAAGGCACTGAGTTTATTTGGGGGCATTTTGAGAGTATGATATGAAGTGGACCATGAGGCCAGGTAAAAATAGGGAGACCAAAATTTCCAATTCATAGTTAATCAAAAATGTTTCGACAGTGATTCACTTATAACAGGTGTTTCCAGTATTTAACCAAAATATAATGTTCAGCTATAAACAGTTCAAAAGCGTTGTTTCATCATACTGTGATGTTCATTTTGTTCCATGTACCAGATTTCTCTAAATCCCATACAACCAATTCTTCCAGATCAAGACCAATTCAAACAGTAATTTGCCCGGGACATTCAATTTCATTCGCATTATTTTTCTAACCACAGGTTAGACGAACTTACCGTAAGGGAATTACCTCAGGTAAGTTACAAAGAGACATCTCTACACGTTTTACAAAAGCTGCTCAGAATCTATTATACTTGCTTCTCTAATGTATTGCTCCTAACCCCTGTTAAACTGGATGTTCCATCACTCATTAGCACACCGATCCTTCAGATCAACAAACCATCTCAACGGATCCAATAGAAAATCCATTATAATTTGGAAATGTCACAAATGTCGTTGCAGGACATCTAAAGATCTACTCTAACCTTCATCTTCCAATCCATCCGTCACAAAGGACTTCTGGAGATCTGTTAATGTTCTGCTCTTTGGATGCTTCTCCCTATTCAAGGATGTCCTTCTAGAAACTACATCATCTCTGCTGCACCGAAACCTGTTCCTTGATCCATTATCGGACCCCTGCATCGTAGACCTTAAACTTCAGTTTCAGGTCATGTATTCCATACATTTTAAAGCACATACAAATGTTGCACTAATCTGAATTGCTCTTTCTGCTTGTAGCTGCCTGTCAAGGTGTTTTGCTGCAGTTCGTGTGCACCTTGAACTTCAGTCTCGGGTGATGTATTTCATGCATTTGGAGTGTGTAGAGTGTCGTGCGGGTTGCGTTTGCCCTTTTCTGCTCTTTCTGGCTGCCTGACAGGGTCCTTCTGCAATTCGGGGGGGGGGTTCTATCTTTTGTAAACAAAGTAAATCTAAAAAATTAAGGGAAGGAGAACTGTTCACATTGTTCGCCCTATTTTTTTTTTTTGTCCACACGCTTCCATGCTGAGATATCTGGCCTCCAGACCCCGATCCGCAGCTCAGGACCCGTTGTTTCTAACTGCGCAGAATCCGACCGTCTCCTGGTCCTGGTTTCTGCAAGACAGAGAGCTCCAAAAAGGCGACCTTTCTTCCTTGAACTATTTTTGCCAACCACAGCTGCTCACCAAAATATTCTTGCGCATGTCATAAAAAAGCTTAGTCGGTGGTCTTCATAGGCTTATGAGAGCTACATAAGGAAAAATCTTAAAGATATTCTCGTTGCCCAGCAACATCTGGAATCAACATCCTAAAGAAGGGGGGGGAGTTAACTATTTATTTTTTAAATATTTTTCACATTCAACAAAATGTGTAACGTGGTGCAGGCCATATCTGAGCAAAAAGGGATTCTCCTAATCTCTCAGCCTCTCTATTCCTTTGGGGGGAGTATACGATGCTCCTCTGCCTAATATTTTTGGTTCACCAGGATGAACATGTCGCATAGATTTATTATTTTATTGTTCATTTTTTAGCAGGCGGCAATGGGATGCTCCAAGGGATGAGGCTGTGCTCCAATTATTTTTATTTTTATTCACCCATAGTTAATGCAAGACTTTTCTGACTGAAAAGCGAGTCTAACATAAAAAAATTAAATAAAATATGTGTAGGATGTGCCCTAAAGCTTGGAGATCGCTGGTTCAAAAATAAGCTATGCCGACCATGGATGGGAGTTCCCAGGGGGCGGCGCACAATTCGTCAAGTGCTGCCCTGATGGGCTAGGGGTTAGGTTGGCAGGGGAGTCCTTGGCTCACCGCACACTAGAGAGTGACATGAAGACAGGACTCCCACGGGACTCGCAGGATTCCCAGGGTAAAAAAATGACACACATAGCTTTGTGTGGTGTGGTGAGTTGATTATTTTTGGTTTTTGTTTGTTTGTTTTTTTACTTTCTTTTAGGTCCAAGTCATACAAAGAAACCAAAAGTCTGTGTCGGAGCAAGAAAAGGAGACAGACAGTTTCTTTGCTGCCTGCATTGACAGTTCATCAAAAGGTGACGTTGAGAAAAACGGCAGAGAAATGGTGCTTGAGTACATTAACTCAAAGACTGACACTCAAGATACACCACTGCTTCATTTTTGGAAAGACAACTCTGCTAGCTTTCCAGCTCTTGTTGTGGTAGCCAAAAGGCTTCTAGCAATTTCTGCTAGGAGCACTCCATTGGAGTGAAGTTTCAGCACAATGGAGCAGAGATGCACACAGCTTAATCCTGACACTGGATGCTCTTCTTTTCCTCCCCAGTAATTTAGGTGGTAATTTATCTGCAGAGGGGCCTGCTTAACTTGAATGCAACATCTGGTGATGTACTTTTTGAGTTGATGTACTCAAGCACCTTCTTTACTTCTTTTTTCAAACTTTGATATTCACTCTTAAGTGAATGATCTGATCATTCTGATCTGATTGCTCTGATCATTCAAAAATTGATACTGGTGCTTATTTATATTGACAGAATCTAAGTTTAAAATGTGACCCCGTCGATTTTACACTGAAATAAAAATAATTTGAACAACACAGTCAAAATCAGTTTGAGTTCTTGAGTTTATTTTAAGCTGAGTTTTGTACATGGGCATCTTGTTTGCATCTCATTAGGTTAAAAAGTGTGTGTGAGATATTTTTATTATACCCTATAAACCCTAATTTTATACATGAATACAAAAATATCTGTACCTCTTAATAATAGTTGATCTTGGTATATCATGAGATGGGATGGGACAGGATTTTTTTTTGATAGGACAGGAATTAAAAAAAAAAAAGTTGCAGGACGGGGCAGGACAGGAAAAATTGGAACATGACAGGATATGACAGGATTGGTAATGATGACTCTTTCATGGAACAGGATGGGACAGGAACATTTTTGATGGGACAGGACTCAAGTTTCAATTCCGTGTCACTCTCTACCGCACACCAATGACTCCTGTGGCTGACTGGGCGCCTGCAGGCCAGCCTGTATGCAACTCACAACTGTGTAGTCCTCCGACACTGTAATTTCAGGAGTGAAAAAAGGACATGAGTGCTCGTCTTCATCTCCTCAGGGTTAGTTCGGGTGTTGCAGCGGTGAGCCAAGTTGCATAATAATTGGACATTCCAAAATTGGGAGAAAATTAGAAAATTAATAAAAATAATTGTAAGAAAAAAGTCAAATGGGTGTGAATACTGTATTTTCTTCATTCATGTGCATCCTATTGCAAGGTTACAATTTTACTACCTAAGAATGCGTTCAATTAAAGAATGATGTCAGTGTCTTGCGGACAGGCAGAAATCAAACTGATGTAGTGTAACAGACACCACTGGATAAGTGGTCGATACAAAGATTTTTATTTATTGATTTACCAAAGATCAAATAAAACTGAAAGCTGTGAAAAATGACTCTCCTGCTTGAAACTCTTTATATTGTACAAGAGGTAATTAAACATTTATGAAGTGCTACATAACATGAAGTATCATTAAATGTACATATGTTAATTGTGGAAAATATTTAATTTATGAATCTTGATTGCGTAATGCTTTAACATACTCTGTCTAACTTTTACAACCTTGAATCAGTATTGTATTACTTTAGGTGCTTAGTTGCAGTTTAATGATAGTCACAACTGATTTTGCATGCTCTTTTAATTGCAATAAAAGATATTCAATTGAGACCTACATATGTATTTGTATTGCATTTGGAACTAATCACCCATTCATACCTTTCATGATTTAATATTTTATGCATTTTAAAATACAGCCTCACCTCAAAAAAAAAATGTTACATCTTTGAAAATGCATTTTTATCTAAATATTTAGTGGAAGCATCAGACATGAAGTATTAATATCATGAATAGAGCTACACGTGTTTAAAAGCATTTTAAAATATGTTTTGCAAACCATAGCAGATTGAGTGTTGTTTAAAATGTATTTATTTATAAATAGGGAGCCTATAGTAATGATAAACAAAAAATAAAACATGTGTTGATCCATTTTGCAACCTATTTCAGTAAGTCAATTAATTAATTCTGGCTTAACTTACATGCTTTGCTTCTCTGGCATACATGTTGTATATAAAAAGTATTATTTAAGTTTAACACTTAATGCTTTTTAAATAAGGATTTGTACACATAACTTGCCTGAATACAGTTGAACAAAAAACTTTTTTTTTTTTTTGCCTCCATCTACTGGGCGGAAAATAGGCTACACTATGTTGCAGTTTACTGAAGTTCATGGTTTTGTCTTTTATAAAATGACAAATAAAACATAATTTGAAAAACAAATATAATTATCCTTACAGTGAGCAAATTAGTCTTCACAAATCCTAAATTTCTTTCAGCTATGATTTTTTTTCCTCATGTGAATAGTCAAATAAATATGGACTTAACGTCTAGTCTGTTTTGCAGGGTTTCAGTTAACTCAATAATGTAATCACAGTAAAGATGTCTCAAACGTTGTTTCTTTGTTTTTTTGCCCTGTTTTGGTTTTTCGTTATTCTAAATAGATTTATGAAATAAACCTAGCAGTGGTATTGGGCAGCTGCCAAAATGTTAAATGAAGCCATTTTCTCACACACACACACACACACACACACACACACACACACACACACACACACACACACACACACACGTTTGCATTTCTTTATTTGTGGGGACTTCTCATTGATTCTCACTATATTTGTATTTACCAAATCCAGTCGGGGTGAACGTTTTTTTTTTTTTTTTTAAGGTATATTTAGTTCTAAAAAATGTGTTTTACAAAGTGGGGATGTGCCAACAACATCGGTTTTTCAGGAGTTGCTGTCTTTGTGGGGACATTTTCTCAAATCTTGTCTGCACATTGTTAGTAGCTTCCCCACATCTAGACAATGTGGGAAATTATTAAAAAAAAAAAAAAAAAAAAAAAACTAGATGCTCGGATATATAGTGAAAAGTGTTTAATTTAAATCAAGGGAAGCAATGTTAAAACTTTACAAAGACCTCATCTAGAATATTGTGTTCAGTTCTGGTCACCTTGCTACAAAAAGGATATGGCTGCTGTAGAAAGAGTGCAAAGAAGAGCGTCAAGAATTATTCCTCGTTTAAAAGGCATGTCATATGCAGACAGGCTTAAAGAATTTAATCTGTTCACCCTTGAACAAAGAAGACTAGGCGGTGATCAGATTCAAGCATTCTAAAAGGTATTGACAATGTCAACCCAAGGGACTTTTTCGACCTGAAGAAAGAAACAAGGACCAGAATTCACAAATGGAGATTAGACAAAGGGGCATTCAGAACAGAAAATAGGGGGCACTTTTTTACACAGAGACTTGTGGGAGTCTGGAACCAACTCCCCAGTAATGTTGTTGAAGCTGACAACCCTGGGATCCTTAAAGAAGCTGTTTGATGAGATTCTGAGATCAATAAGCTACTAACAACCAAACGAGCAAGATGGGCTGAATGGCCTCCTCTCATTTGTAAACTGTATGTTCTTATGTTCTAAAGTATTGGCATATAGAGGTAAGGGAACTGTTACAAGAAATAGATGTCTACAGTTATTTATTGGCAAAACTTCAAAAATGCTAATTCAAGAGTATTCATACCCTGACAAGAAAAATTAAATGAATAGCTATGTGGCAGGAAATGGTGTTGCTGGTACTGCAGTTCAAAGGCACGATGAGCGCCTTTTTATTTAGAACAAAAATCAATAAAATATTTAAACAAAAATAAACACTTGCTCACAGAGCGAAATAAAAGGTTTTAAATATAGCAAATCACGAATACAAAAATACAAATGTAGGTCAGGCTGGGCGATCGACTTCACTGTTCCTATATCTTTCTGTTTGTAAATTAATCTCTCCTCTCGCCATTACAGAACCTTGATTTTATTCTTGTTTAACCATTTTGAAGTAGATTTTGATTGTGCTTTGGATCGTTGTCGTGTTGGAAAGTCCAGTTGCGCTTTAATCCAAGTTTTATAGCGGAGAGTTTCAGATGATTGGTCAATATATTTTGGTATGCTATGGAATCCATTTTACTATGTATTGGAACTACCTTTCCTATGCCATCAGAGGAAAAACAGACCCATGAAGGATTGACAGTAGGTATGGTGTTCTCACCAGACTTTCTCCAAACATAACGACTATCAGTGTGACCAAGTAGCTCAATTTTTGTTTCATCACTCCACAAAACATTTGACCAGAACTCATAGCCATCATTCAAATGCTGTTTTGCAAACTTTAAGCGATTATCATTGTGACGTTTTCCTTGGCCTGAGACCTTCGAGACCTTCACCATGCAATACCCGACCTATGGTTGAAATGGAAACCCAAGTCCCACTTTCAGCCAATTCACTTTGAATATCTTTGGCAGTCAATCTCAGATTGTTACTAACCTTAACCTCACAATTCTTCTACTTGTTCTTGGCAAAGAACCTTCTTTTTTCCAGACCGAGGGAGCGTTGTCACAGTACCATGAGTCTTGTACTTGTTGATAATAGAAATAATTGAATTGAAACTAGGATACTCAAATGCTTGGAAGTTTTCTTATACACTTTTCTGGCTTTGTTACAAAAGTCTTTGTTTTTGAGAAACTTCTAGAAATTACACATTTTCATGGGGTATGTAAACTTTTGACTACAGCTGTATCTATGTTTCTGCATAGTATCTGTTAGAATGGCATTACAAAGCAGTGGCTATATAAGATAGTGTATCTTTATTAAAACCTTTCAGTACAGTTTACTTTTTTTGAGTTATATGAAGATACGAGTTACATGGTACAGTAAATGCTATAGCAAAGCATATTCAAATTCTATATTGGAACCACTCACAATGAGAGAAAATGTAAGGGAAAGGAATAATGCATACATTTGAATCTATATTTAACCTTTAATAAACAAGGCACATTTATTTTTTCAAATGTTACAGCTTCCATATTTCCTAAGTGGTAATACAATCACTGTGAATCACAGTGTCAATATTTTTGGACACCACGGCATATTAAATAAGCCAGTGGTTTACATCAGACACATGTAAAAGTGACAATCAGGTGCAAATAATAACACACTAATATGTTATGGGAACATGACCAAATGTTTAGAATTAAAAACTTTAGTAAGCCAATACCTAATATTGTTTCTTTAGGTCAGGAGGACAATTTATAAAACACTTTTTTTTTTGCATAATCTTTCTTTTAATGCAAACCCGTTCCAATCACTTCATATGTCGATATGATGCTAATGTACAGTAAGTTGCCTTGCAGGATAAGGTGATGCAGCATATTGAGTTATCTAGCTCATAATGGGATGCCTTATTCAACACAGCCCAAGTTCTCATAAGCTTAAATTTGTGCAAACAAATATATACACTGGGTTTGGTATTTTTAAGCTGCCAGTTGGTCTATTTCTAATGCTCTGGGTGCCCAACAAGAGAAGTGTTGCTTCTACACATTTAAGGACAGTTACACAGAATCTAAGGGCAATAACCCATCAAATGTGGTCTGATTCCAGATTTCTTCACTTTTTCTCACCATTTGAAAGAAGGAATTCAGTGGGTTTCATAACTTATTCCTATGTTTGACGTCAAGGAGCTAAATTCTTTGCTCTGACCCCATTTCGAACTTGATGATTCCTTTACAGATAGTGATCAAGCAAGGAATGCCAAGGTGTCAGCCACATCTCCATTCGTACACAAGGGGCTGACGTTTATTAAAAACAACGTCTGAAGTTTCCAGCACAATAGCAGAACTAGATTTGTCACTTTCCTCACATTGATGTGCTGTCTTTTCAAAACATAAACAGGTCCGGCTGTTTACTTTATTGCATTGTCTTAGAAGAATATATATTATTAATCACTCCCTTTTGTCCAGATTCGGAAAATGTACAGGATTCCAAATCCACTACTTTTTACCAGTAAATGCAAACACAACATGGCAGAAACTTAAAAGTTATTTACTGGAAACATTTAAAGAGGAATGAAAACTACTGTACCTTGAGGAGCAGCATATAATAAAGCAAAGGAAAGTGAACTGTAGTGAAGTTATATTCTTTGGGAATAGAAGTCAGGCAGTGGTCCAGTATGTATACAATGAGTCTTGGTACTGCATTCCAGGGGAAAAGAGCTCCATAGTTTATACAGGATTACTCAAAAGTAAACATACTAGTACAAACTATAATAAAACCTTTATATTGAAGAAAGCTACATGAAGATTAAAAAGGCAAGCATGTATATTTAGATTCACCTTGGCCCTTTGTCACTGATTTATAACTTTCCTTAAATAAGTTAATGGCACTAGACAAAAACCTTTACAGACGGACGGATGGGCAGACAGACAGTCACCCCCATATTGCACAACTCCCAAATCTCTGTTTCTCTATTAATTATGCTTATTAATGTTAACACCAAGTTTCATGACAACTGGATAAGCATTTCTCCAGATAAATATTAAAATGTGAATTGTGAAACGCACACACAGGCACCCACTCCAATATATTCCATTTGCATGGGATTTCAGGAAACAGTTCCAATGTCAATGTTACCCAAGAAGCCTTTCTCATGCAGTGAAGTCTGTTATGACCAATATGTTTTTCTTAATCAGCCATGCATTCTCATGTATCAACATTTATCTAATATCTTCCATACAAAAAAAAAAAGGTAACAGCTTATTGTTAATATTTCAAAATGATTTAATATCTTATGTATGTGTAAAAGCATTACATTCTCAATTTTGACTGTTTGATGAGTTTCAACAATATTTAGCACACCTACAGGGAAGAAGTGCAGTAGAATATGTAGCGGTTTAGTATAGGGTGTTAAGTTGGACTTTTCTTTCACTTGGAACTGGCAGCATGGTGATATAAAGGTCAATGTTTCCTTTGGATTTACATTTCCTGTTCTCAAGAACATTTTGAGCTTTTACAGTGAGGGGAGAATAGGGAGTGATAAAGGCAATATACGTATCAAGACTATGGTTAACACTTTTTCATTTCACATGTTTTCTCCAAATGTTCCTGTTATATCTGTGTTTAGGTGATGTATCTTATGCATATGAAATGGCTTTTTGATAAACCCAGAAAATTTTTATTAAAAACTTAAAGCTATATGCTTCTATTTAGTTTATTCATTTATCATTGATTTTCAGACTGTGAATTGTCACATTTGGAATACTTGTCCTATGGAATTGATAATGGAATTATAGATAGATAGATAGATAGATAGATAGATAGATAGATAGATAGATAGATAGATAGATAGATAGATAGATAGATAGATAGACACCACCCACTCGATATATCGCAGCTGTTGGGGTCAAATGCAATATATGCTATATATGCTATATATCAAGGGCCATGATATAGTGAGAGACCCACAGAAAAACAAATAGACTAATAACAAACTAATAACAAATACTATACAACCACTCCCTCATTTTATCATGGGCGTCAGGGTTCAATACAACTCCTCTACGCAACCCACTTTTTCTCATTTTTCATATAAAAAGCAGCACATCATTTTAATTTGTACTGTGGAGGGTAATTGCTTCTCATCAACTTAAGTCTCCAATTGATTTCACAAGTCTTCCTCTACTTTCTCAATTGCCCAAACCGCTGCATTGAAAGAATCCATTCCCAACATTGGAGGCTTGTTGCTAGGGAGCTGCCCTGTGACTTTTGCTAGTGCATTGCTTAAAAAAACACTTCAGCAAGTAGATATTTAATTTGTTTTGTGTTATTGTGCAATGCGTGTGTATATGATAATTGTGTGAATAAGTGGCAAATGGCCTTTATAATGTTATGCTAATTGTTTGAGTTATTTAATTGTTCTGTATATTTTAGTTTGTGGAGTGCAGTTCAAAATAAAACAAACAGTAATTCTTAGTGAAATTGTCTATGTATATTGCTGCTAAGGCATGCGCAGTTAGATTGTAAAAAATGACTGAGCCATATATCCGCACTACTGCGTATATCGCTCCCCTATATTACTCCAGGGGATTATATATATATATATATATATATATATATATATATATATATATATATATATATATATATATATATATATATATATATATATATATATATATATATATATATATATATATATATATATATATATATATATATATATATATATATATATATATATATATATTGTTGGAAAACATGGATTGAGAATTGATTAGGGGTTTGCTACGCATGTGGACTAGCAGAGCTATACTGGTGTTCTTTTCTGAAAAGAGACTAATATTGCAGATAGCAGACTGTTTGGTTCAAATTGCATGTACTGCTAACCACTGATAGAGACGATGCGTCTACAAACTGCCCAACAATGACTGCAAGCTAATGAGATAACAATGCTGTGGACCAGAAGGGAACAGGCTCTAGACTTCAGAGAGATCAAAAGAGATAATCCCACTGGCATCAAAGGGGGTCGCAAGGAGATAACAAAAGGCAGATGTATGGACCTTTTGTCTCCAGGAGTGTGAAGAATGCACTGAGTTCAGAGGTTGTCACACTAGACTACACACACAGACACACACACATTAACACTCACACAATAAATTAAATTACCTTGACCATTGGTTAATGTCAGAGAAAGGGGAGGTGGACCATCTATACAGAAGGGTATTTAATGTCACGCAAACATTGTAATGTTGAGTGTTGAATGTCCTGTACCTGGGACCAGACTCCCTGCATATTTCAATAAACCTGGCAACTGATTGAAGAAAAGGACTCTGTGCATTTTCTTGAATCTACTTACTCACCATCTATTTTTTGTAAGTTATATATATATATATATATATATATATATATATATATATATATATATATATATATATATATATATATATATATATATAGATGTACCTCTGGAAAATGTAAGCTGTGTAAGCATCTTGTTTAAGAAACATGTAATGATAACAGTTTACTTTCCAAACACTCGTTGTATGTTTAAATAGTAAAACAGCTGTTTTAAAACAAAATCTCCCATACAGTTTTGTGCATGTTGCAAACCAGTGGTTAACCAGTAAACAGAATGTTACTTCCTTTACTGATATTAACATTCTGATTCACAAATAAAAAGAAAAACAAACAGTTTTGTTTCTTGTTGTCAATGACTGGCAATAATAAAAAGCTTGTGAGTTTTCAGGCAGGAATTCTATAGATACATTCATTGGTTAATCTACAAGCCTATTACTGGCAAGTGCTATGAGGCAGTGCTTCAGCTAGTTTTACTCTTCTTATTTTTTTCACCATTGCTGGGTTCAATGTTTTTGGAAATCTATAAGATTTTGCATTATATTAAATGTGGTTATTTAACACAAGATTGTCCTGAATGAAATTAAACAAAATGTTTAAAAGATGATAAGCATGCAAACAAATTGCAATCTAATTCTGTCTCTAAGGATTTACTTCAATTGTACATTTTGTTTGTACTGAACAGCACTTTCAATGACCCTGTCATGGAAGGCTCTTTGTAACATTCTTGTATGATTCTTGTATGTTCATAGAAGTTATTGATGTTTTTAAGATGATCAATTGATTAGTAGAGTTTAAAAATTATAAAAATGGTAACATTCTTATAGAACAAAAATCATGATCTGATCTCACAACAATCAGTTAGTTAGTATAATAATAATAATAATAATAATAATAATAATAATAATAATAATAATAATAATAAATTAAGTTACTTTTTTAAAAGTCCTCTCCTGACTTCTCATTTGTGCCTGTTTATATTGGCAGTACATTATTCTTTTGAATCCCCATGACACTATCTGATGCAAAAGGACAACCAGCTGGTCTTTGAATAATGTTCTTGTTTTAATGCCAGTTCTCTTAGGTCTAAACAAAAAACATAAAAAAAGGTTAACAATTATTTTTCCAAACTATCATGAACTTTTAACTAAAAAAACGTTTTCTAAATTTTCTCATCAAAACTTGTCTATATTTTTGTAAAGCTTTCTATTTACAGTTGCAATATGCAATGATCGTGTTATAAGTGCTAATATGATTTTTAAAACCTGAATTGAATTGAATTAGTCCTAGTATATTCTTTATTTGTGATTAAACAACAGGACACTGATCTCCCATTGTTTTTTATGGATGGCACCCTTTTTGTTGCACCAAATAGAGTATGTCTGAGATGACACTAATTCATGACACCAGTTGCCTTGAACGTTCGTGCCATGCTCTTAACCACAATGATAATTGAAGACAAAGGTAAATAAATAACTTAAATAAATAAAAATATGTTGTATAATAGTAATAACGAAATTGCTGTGTCATATTCTTTGCTAACAATGGAACTCCCTTGCTCAAATAATGTCTCAAGCTTTATTATATAGCTGAGGCTACAGCCAGGCAGGTGGGTTCATGTGAACAAAGTATGTAATGTACAGTGCAGAGAAAAAGTCTGTGAACCCCAATGATAATTATAGAAATTCCATAGTTTTACCATGATAGCCTTTTTGACTCAATAGAGTTTATATTAACCAATTCCATGTCTTTTGAAACAAAATGATAATGAATGAATTACACAAACAATGAGTAATTAAGATTCAGGGTATGTGAAAAAGTAAGTGAACCCCTGGTTTTATCAGCTCAATTAAGGGGATAATTATTATAATCAGATGTTTAAATAATTAGGTGGATCTTCAGGGGTGAGTTTGGGAGGCCCCATCCTATATAAAGATCAGAAACTTTGTGAGTTTGGTCTTCAGCATACAGGTGTGTGGAAACATGTCATGCCACATTCAAAAGAAATCTTTGAGGACCTCAGAAAAACAGTTATTGATGCTCATCAGTCTAGAAAGGATTACAAAACCATTTCTAATGATTTGTGGCTCCACCAATCCACTGTCAGTCAAATGGAGAAAGTTCAAGACCACAATCACTCTACCCAGGAGCGGTTGTCCTACCAAAATCTCTCCAAGAACAAACCAGAAAATCATCAAGGAAGTCACAAAGAACCCAGAGTAACATCCAAAGATCTGCTGGCCACTCTCGCCTTGGCTAATGTTAGTGTTCATGACTCAACTATCAGAAAAAGACTGAACAAGAATGGTGTTCATGGAAGGATAGCCAGGAGGAAACCACTGCTCTCTAAAAGGAACATTGCTGTCCATCTGCAGTTCGCCAAAGAGCACATAGATGATCCACAAGACTTCTGGAACAATGTT
This sequence comes from Polyodon spathula, assembly GCF_017654505.1. NCBI lineage: Eukaryota > Metazoa > Chordata > Actinopteri > Acipenseriformes > Polyodontidae > Polyodon > Polyodon spathula. The sequence continues at coordinate 44,861,037 of NC_054538.1, forward strand.
CTCTGACAAAGGTAGAACTTTTTGGTCTCAATGAAAAACGTTATGTTTGGAGAAAACCAAACACTACGTTCGAACAGAAGATCCTTATCCCAACCGTCAAGCGTGATGGTGGGAGTGTGACGGTTTGGGACTGCTTTGCTGCCTCAGGACCTGGTCGACCTGCCATCATTTAGACAACCATGAATTCTGCATTGTATCAGGAGATTCTATAGGAGACTGTCAGGCCATCCGTCCGTGAGCTGAAGCTGAACCGAAAGTGAGTCATGCAGCAAGACATACAAGCAGATCTACAAAAGATTGGCTGCAGAAGAAGAAATTCCGCGTTGTAGAATGTCCAGACCTAAGTCCAGGCCTAAACCCCATTGAAATTTTGTGGCAGGAGACCTGAAGCGAGGTGTCCATGCAGGTAAGCCCTCAAATGTCACCAAGTTGAAACAGTTCTATAAGGAGGAATGGGCCAAAATTCCTCAAAACCAATGTGAGAGACTGACCAACAGTTATAGGAAATGCTTAGTTGAAATAATTGCTGCTCAAGGGGGTGCCACCAGTTACTGAATATTTTTTCACACATGGATTTTGAGTGTTGAATCATTTGTGGATAACTATATGTTGAAAAAGTATCATGGTTTTGTGTCATTTGTTTAATCAGGTTATCTTTATCTATTATTAGGACTTAGACTAAGATCTAATAACATTTTAGGTTTGAAATATGTGAAATATGTCAAAATCCTAAGGGGTTCACAAACTTTTTCTCGGCACTGTAGTTCCAGTCAGCAAGTTATACAGATCCAGCAAGCACAAACACTAATCGGAGTTCATAAGTATTCACTGTACATATTTTTCAAATTTTCAGTTTGCAAGAAACAATAATTCATGGTATCACAAGACTAATGCCATCTGGAATTTATTTGTTGTGTAATGGTGAATTGTGCTTGGTCAGATCTGACTCCCATGGATATCTGTACTTCTGCAATCCTCCACAGTATTCAACTTTAACATGCTTCCAGGCCAAGTTTAACAAACAGCTTGTCAAGAGCAAATCCACATGAAATTTTAATATTGGAGCTGCTAAGTTGGAGACCGGTCATGCAGAGTTAAAAGTGTTTCACATGTCTTCACCAGGGGATATAGTGCATGCCTCAGATAACAAAAGTAGCCATGTTGTAGTATCACTTATTACTCTCTGAGAAGCCCTTTAAAGGGGAAGTATACAGCTTCACATCTTACTATACCCCCACAACCTAACAGTTGTAGGCATTACAGACAGTGCATGCCCTTTTAAGTGGCAATAAAAGGTGAAGAGTTAAATAATGTGTTCAGATAATTCATTCTGATCTTTTGTGTGTCAAGGTTATGAAAACCAACTGTACATAATGTAGGCATCTTTCATTTAACATTAACGGTGAAACTATAATCTCTGACTTTACAATAAAGGCAAAGAGATATCTTTTAGTTTTACTTCATGAAAAATGTTTTAAAAAGGAAGTATTTACATTTGCAAAATGATATTGCAAAAGTCTACCATAAGCCATAGTATTTCATGTCAAATTTTTCAATTTCTGACAGTTTTCAGTATATGGAAAACTACAAAGCAATATGTAACTCAATATGTTAATGTAACATTATTCAGCAGGGTTAATTTGAATTTATGAAGTAAAATTAGTTAATTCTATAGGGTGATGCAAAACTTTTGGCTATAGCTGTATACTATATATATATTTCACATTTCTCAACCAGGAGAGCAACGTAAGTATATGGGATTTCAGCCATCTACAGATGGAATTGCTCCAGAATTGTGTATAGTACAACATCAGTTGCATTGGCTTTATGATCTGTTTTCTATTATCTCAGTAGATGTGGAAACTGTTTATAGAAACATTGATTTTTACTGGGTTTTTTCTATACAACCTATTACAATTAACCTAATTTGCAGCATATGCAACATTAATGGCCCACCAGTCCTTAAATTGCACTAGTCCCATGGAGGCAGCTTTTTAAGCTCATGTGTCTTTTCAGCTCAGACACCAATGACTATGTCAAGGACTTGAAGAGTCTTTATGCAGTGGTGCGTCCCATGTGTGGACCTTGTAAGCAGAGAGGCAATGACCAGAACATGGGGACTTAGCAAACTGACAACAGGTGCACTAAAGGAGGCCAAACTTTTCAACAAGTATTTTGCCATGATTCTGTGCTGCATGTACTCTGGTAGTACGTTCAACTTTGACGCTGCCTTTATTTTTTTATAGTTTGTATTTCACTGTTTTTTATGTTTTTGTTTTTCAAAACTAATACTTTTATATACATAAATATAATACCAGTAGAAGATCAAAGTGGTCTAAGACTTGCACAAGTGTTTTTTAACAGATGTGGACCATGTACAAAATATCTTACTAGTGTATGTTATTACAGTTTGGGTTTCTAAATGGTTGATTTCTAATAAATATATATTTAGGCCTGACCTAACTCCATACAAATTTTGAAATGGGTTTGTTATTCAACTGGAATTGGCAAATGCAGCAAAGGGAGTTACTGACAGTTATATAAATAGTAGCGGAACAATGGTGTAGTCGATAGTATTTTCTATAGGCAACTCCTGCACAACTGTCTGATTTGATCAGTAGTCCTCTTGAAGCAGTAAAATGAGCATTAGAAACTTCTCAAACTACTTATTTTGCGAAGACAACAGCAACAGTGTATCAGCTATAACTGTGGACACAAACTAAGCCACTGACCCACACATACATAAAGTAAATTATTCTGACAAGACGGAGAAAGGCATTTTGTGGGAATACTTGTACAAATTAGATAAATGCATTAGCTATTGTATGTGTTTCTAGAAGTTCAGTGTACAAATAAAATGTGAATTTATATTTTAGTGCTGTTTCGGTACCTTCAGATTTAGGACTACACCACTGTAGAGGAAGTTACCAAAGAATTCTGAAAAGATACTACTTATTCCAGAATTTAAACAAAGCTGTGTCTTGCTGTTTTCTCTCAGTGATTAAGTCAGTTATTATTAAGCTTTTACATCCTGTGAGGAAAACAATATTAGGCTGAATAAGTATGACAGGATGTTTTAAAAGAGGCTATTCTTTGAGTTGGAAATAAAATAATTGTTTATTACATTTTTTCAGTAAATGGGTGAAGTGTTTTAGGCAGTGAAACACCACTGGGGTGCATGGATTTATTTACGCCACAAGGTGGCACTGTGGTACTGCTGCAGAGCACAACCTAATACCAGCAATGGTAAAAAGGTTGGCAGTTCGTAGCACACATGCAGGTGCTAAAAATAATAATGAAAACAAAAGGCACAAAGAAAAAGGGAAAATAAAACAGTAATTAAAACTACAAAATAATAGGTCCTGCCACAATATTTCTATGGGGTTTAGGTCCAGACTTTGACTTGGCCATTCTAGAACACGGAATTTCTTCTTCTGCAGCCATTCTTTTGTAGATCTGCTTGTATGTTTAGGATTATTGTCTTGCTGCATGATCCACTTTCAGTTCAGCTTCAGCTCACAGATGAATGGCCTGACATTCTCCTCTAGAATCTCCTGATACAATGCAGAATTCATGGTTGTCTAAATGATGGCAGGTCGACCAGGTCCTGAGGCAGCAAAGCAGTCCCAAACCATCACACTCCCACCCCCGTGCTTGACAGTTAGGATGAAGTTCTTCTGTTCGAATGCAGTGTTTGGTTTTCACCAAACATAACGTTTCTCATTCAGGCCAAAAAGTTCCTTGTTTGACTTGTCTGTCCAGAGAACATTGTTCCAGAAGTCTTGTGGATCATCTATGTGCTCTTTGGCGAACTTCAGATGGGCAGCAATGTTCTTTTTAGAGAGCAGTGGTTTCCTATTGGCTGTCCTTCCATGAACACCATTCTTGTCTGATAGTTGAGTCATGAACACTCACATTAGCCAAGGCGAGAGTGGCCTGCAGATCCTCGAATGTTACTCTGGTGTTCTTTGTGACTTCCTTGATGATTTTCTATTTTGTTCTTGGAGAGATTGGTAGGACCACCGCTCCTGGGTAGAGTGACTGTGGTCTTGAACTTTCTCCATTTGTAGACTATCTGTCTGACAGTGGATTGGTGGAGACCCAAATCCTTAGAAATGGTTGTGTAACCCTTTCTAGACTGATGAGCATCAATAACTTTTTCTGAGGTCCTCAGAGATTTCTTTTGATCGTGGCATGATGTGTTTCCACACACCTGTATGCTGAAGACCAAACTCACAAAGTTTCTGATCTTTATATAGGATTGGGCCTCCCAAACTCACCCCTGAAGAGCTATCTAATTATTTAAACACCTGATTCTAATTACCCCCTTAATTGAGCTGATAAAACCAGGGGTTCACTTACTTTTTCACATACCCTGAATCTTAATTACTGAGTCTAATTCATGCATCATTTTGTTTCAAAAGACATGTAATTGGTTAATATAAACCCTATTGAAACAGGTTTTTATTCAAGAAGGCTACCATGGTAAAACTATGGAATTTCCATAATTATCATTGGGGTTCACAAACTGTTTCTCGGTATGTAGCTTGCAGAAATCTTAGAATATTACAGAAACGTTCTGATTTTAATGCAATTCACATTTTATTTATGGTATGGTTCTTATCATGCGTGAGATCTAAAATAAAAGCCCCTCCTATATAGCCCCTGCATAATTATCATAAAATGGCACCCACTGCTGCTGCACTTAGAAGTTGGTTGACCCATGTCAAAATAAAAAAGGACAGAGACACGACCATTATGGCATGCTACCCCTTTTTTGTAAAAATCTACAGTATTAATTCTTCAGTGAAGTCAATCTGAAATAATTATCTTTATACTCATGAAACTCCTTAGCACGATTCAATGGGCTCAGCCAGTATAATGGTAAAGAACACTTATCCCTCAACAATACATTGTAATTTTTTTAGCATAACACCCAGCTCTCATTTTGTTTTCAGTAAAGTAACAATCACACTCCCTGGCAAAAACACTCAAACTGCAGTCAAGTTTTCACCTCATATTCCTGTTTTTCAATTATAAAACTGCAAATGCAAGGACTCTATCACATTAAGAAGCAATTGCCTTATTGTTTTCAAGTGGTGCCCAGAAGTAGTCCAAGTCTTGATTGAAGGTCAAAAAGCATGCTATTTCCTTTAGGATAAATATAAGCTTTAAAAGTATAGGTCTTAACTGCATTGTAAACAATTGATAAGGACAAGGGTGGGGTTTAAATTTGATAAAGGGATGTTAACTGTCAGTAAGTAGACAATTTTATCAGGTGGTGTCATGTATTGCATTCTTAGGGAAAATAAAACTATTCTCACCCTTCTGAGAACCACCAAAGTTAGTGATGGCAATTATGGAGGATAAATACATACACTCGTCCAGGCAAAGAATTAACAATTCCTTGGTTCTTTCAATTCTTCACATTTTGATAGGCAATATATAAAAATGCTTTCATTTCTATAAGCAAATATGTTTTATGCTTTTCTCCTTTCCATGTTAATAGTATTGCTTACATAAAATGTATCAACAGATGAGGGAAGGATTTATTGTTACCATTGGATTGTGGTTCATTGACATTTTTTCGTGTTCGGGGTGGGGTGGCCCCATCGCGATGCAGAAACATTACTTTACCCAAAGCCAATCTGAAGAAGAAGATCCGAAGTTCCGACCATCTTCATGTCAAAGAGGCCCTGAATATCAAAGCTTTTCCGACCGTCGGGGAGGGCTTTTGTGGCAGGATTTTAAGTTTCCAACTGTTTTTTGTGTTCCAAGCAAAAATCTAAAATGTCCAGGAAGGAACAGAAAAGTCACAAAACCCCAATTATGACAGTATGAACAATGTTATGCAAATGAAGTGGGTACCTAATTAAAATAGCCCCAGTGAAAAAATCAAAAGGGTAGATGTGGTTAGATTGAGTGTTTTTCATCTAAAGAGGTTCCACCTGTTTCAAAGAGTCCTAATGGAGATGGGAACCCAATTCAAACATGGCTCTGTCGAAAAAAGAGTCTGATGTGGGTGCAGCGACTCTGACTACTATGGCAATGGAGCCCAATGTGCTGCTGGAGATTACTGCGATTCTGAGGATGAAAGGGATAATGTAGCTGCTTTGCCAAAATGAAACAAAGAAATAAAGAAATACATAAATGAATGAATAAATAAATAAATAAATAAATAAATAAATGTATTTCTATATATGTATTTATTTATATATTTATTTATGCATTAGTTAATTTATTAATGTATTTTATACATTTAACATAAAATATCCTCCATAACCAAAACTATAATTGAATACCGTATACATTTTTAAAAATTGGCTACATTAAAATAGGAGCTCTCTAACTGTACTTTTTGTTCTCTTTGTCCTGATGTACTTGCTTTATAAATGTTCTATTAAATGTATCATCTCTTCTTTCTCCGTATCTCATGAAACACACACCTGGTTTGTTTTTCTTTGCCTTTACTACCTTTCAATCCCACCTGTCCATTGATTGAAATCCTGAAATTATGTAAAAACTGTAATTTGCATCATTAACATATAGGTTTCTCATTTAAATACTGAACAGTTTTTCTGCCATTTTTATGTAAACCACACCCACTCCATCTGTCAGAAAACAGCAGAAAAGGGTTTCATTGATGGAAACAACGTTCAATATAAGAGTCAGGTTAAAACAGACAGAGACAGCAAGTTTCAGACTGTTGGAAAGCTCTTTTAATATTCATATATTTTCAACATATAAAATAAATTTATGAATTACAGATTAAAATATATTTTAAATATATCCCATATATTTTAAATATACAATAAAGGGGCCAATTTCTATATATGAGAAATATAAGGATCATACTTTTCTACCATATATTAAAAATATATGTTTCTTCCATAAGGGTAGCTATTAGCTAATTTACATCGGAGTCCCTGGGCTCTTAAATACATCAGAAAAAAAAATATATATATATCTATATATCCATAATATGGTATCTTAGCCTACAATCGAATTTAACATAGGTAGTCCTGTGTCGTCAGGTACTTCATGGATTTACCATACGAAACCTAAATAGATGCGTGTTGCACCGTGCAGTATATATACCCAGAAGGTGGTAGGCATTCACAGCAGTGAACCACCACTGGGGTGCATGGATTTATCTACGCCACAAGGTGGCACTGTAGTACTGCTGCAGAGCACAACCTAAGCAATGGTAAAAAGGTTGGCAGTTCGTAGCGCACTGGCAGGTGCTTAAAATAATAATGAAAACAAAAGGCACAAAGAAAAAGGGAAAATAAAACAGTAATTAAAACTACAAAATAAAAGGTGCTGCTTTGTGCAGCGTCCCCCACTGCTACTAAACCGGTCAGCTCGGGTCTCCAACCTACACTGTGATATCCCTCATAATACTCTGTGGGGTGGCCCAGGTTTTCCCCGCTAACTACACATGCCCCCCTCATGTGTAATTGCAGTCATCTCAGCTTATGACCAGACAGTTACACAATAGGACAAATGTGATAAAATCATAGAAAGTAATACAACTTACCAGCAGTAACAGATAAGTTTTGTCTAATAAACCTAAAGTTAGCCAAATTGAATTTCACAATTTTAACGACCTTTTTTATGTTTCTTAAAAGAAAGTTGCGAGTGTAACTATTTAAATTCTGAAATTATACTAATCGTTTCCCCTTTTACAAACTGATTCTGTATTGTATTTTGCTTTATAGAGAAACACGTTCCCAGTTTTACTCACATTTAAACTTCAGTACGAGTAATCAAGCCACTCTGACACTTTTTCTATAACAGTTTTTAATTTTCTAGCAGCTTCTTGACTAGTTTTGGTGCTTACATATACCACTGTGTCATCAGCACACATTTGAATGTTAACTCCAGGACAAACTTCAGGAAGATCGTTAATATAAAGACCAAATAACAATGGTCCTAGAATACAACCCATTGTGCAGTTCTTAAAAGTAGATTGATTATTCCTCTCTAAAGGCTATACACACCGGACGCGAGCAAGCAAAGTCGATGCTAATAAAGTATGCACACCAGGAGCGAAACGAACGACACAAATACAGCACAAGTACATAAAAAAAGACGATAACTGTAGCTAGTTATGGAAAGAAAACTGTCTCCTTTTGTTTCTTTCCGAGTGGCCTTGTTAGAGAAATTAAATTTAGAAAACTTAGATTTTCTCTGCATTTTTTTTAATAACTGGGAGTAAACTAATGGGTCTGTAGTTACTGACCTTTTCACTAGGGCCAGACTTCCAAGCATTAGGGAATGTCCCATATTTTATAGATAAATTAATGAAATGAGTTATAGGACTAGTTAATATATATCTAGTTAATATTTTTTTTTTTTTTATAAAGCAGTATCCATATGTGACAGAGACAGAATGATTCTTGGTGATACATCTCCCTCCCGGCCTGTGAGGGTACTGTGTAAAGGGAACAGAGTGCCGGGACTGAATGGCCAGACAATTAATTCCCAGGATCTTTGGCAGAAGTCGGCCATCTAGAAAGGGTGCGGAGCTACGGTACACTAAATCATTAACCTGGAAGGGAAATGATGTGGCAGCCATGGATTGGAGGACAGTTGCACTCGTTAACCAAGGAATCATGATTGATGATACAAAAGGGGACATTGCAAAGTGATCTGCTCCTTTGTATGGTTAATGTTGAAACGGAAGGAGAACCTGCATTGTTATTGTGAGTGAGTTGTTGTTGTTAGACAGCTAACACAATCTGGAGCTGTTGTCAAAGGCCATTACTTACCCAGACAACACTGCACCTTTGTTCACGATTAACTGTATTTGCACCACCAGCACTATAGCACTCACTGTGGACTTGTGATTGTGTTTGTGTTACGTGTGGGTGTTTAAATATCGGGACTACACAGCGCTGTATTGCCTGTTATCATTATTGTCTACTGTTTTGTCATCAGACTTTGGATTATAAAAATAAAACACCATTGCACCTGGATTATCATTGTCTGTCTGTTTTGTGATCACCACAGCACTCCTGCACCTGCACACTGTTAACCACTTCGCCACACATCTTTTGCTCTAGGATATTTTAAAGAGTTTAAAATTGTATAAACTCTTTAATATTGTGATTTCAACAATATTAAAAATAGGATGTTCATCATTAACTGGTAAGATATCCAAATCTCTAGTGCCAAATTGCTGCACTAATTCCTGCACTAAATCTATAAAAAATATATATTAAAAGCTGCAGAAATAATCTCACTATCATTTATCAATGTGCCCTGCTTCTTTAATTCGTGCTCCCCTTTTCTTTTAGTTGAACTCTTTCCAGTTAGTCGATCAATATTTTTTCAAATTAATTTACTATTCCCCTTTGCCTCATTTATAACATTAATAAAATAGTTTCTTAATTCAATTATTACCTTATGTCTTAACCCATATATATATACACAGTGCCTTGCAAAAGTATTCAGACCCCTGACCAATTCTCTCATATTACCAAATTACAAATGGTACACTGAAATTTCGTTCTGTTTAATATTTTATTTTTAAACACTTAAACTTAGAATCAATTATTGTAAGGTGACATTGGTTTTATGTTGGGAAATATTTTTTAAGAAAAATAAAAAACTGAAATATCTTGCTTGCATAAGTATTCAACCCCCACACATTAATATTTGGTAGAGCCACCTTTCGCTGCAATAACAGCTTTAAGTCTTTAGGGGTAAGTATGTACCAGCTTTGCACACAGTGTCGGAGTAATTTTGGCCCATTCTTCTTGGCAGATTTGCTCCAGGTTGTTCGGGTTGGTCGGACGACGCATGTGGACCGCAATTGTCAAATAGTGCCACATATTCTCAATGGGATTGAGATCAAGACTTTGACTCGGCCACTGTAGGACATTCACCTTTCTGTTCTTGAGCCACTCCAATGTTGCTTTGGCCTTGAGCTTGGGATCATTGTCCTGCTGAAAGGTAAATTTCCTCCCAAGCTTCAGTTTTTTAGTGGACTGAAGCAGATTCTCTTGTAGTATTTTCCTGTATTTTGCTCCATCCATTCTTCCTTCAATTGAAACAAGATGCCCATAAAAATGCAAGGAGACCTAAGAATCTTTCTGAGCTAGAAGAGTTCTGCAAGGAAGAGTAGGAAAAAATTCCAAAGGCAAGAATAGAAAGACTTTAGCTGGCTACAAGAAACATTTGAAAGCAGTTATATCTGCCAAAGGAGGTGTTACCAAGTGTTAAGTGACAGGGTGCCCAAACTTTAGCACGCACCATGTTCACTTGTGTTTAGTATTTTGAATTTGTAATAAATGCAAATAAATAGTAATCCTGCATTAAAATTTGTAGAAAGGTGTCATGTTTAACTTTGTAGCATGTAGAGGTCAGGTCAACTTCTGTTCACTGAAAGATTCATTGTGACATACATTTTTTCCAGGGGTGCCCAAACTTTTGTTTTTGTTAACTGTAGGAGTTAATTGCACAACTGACAATCAATAAACTCCTAACCACCTGCACCTGACCAATCATCCCTGGATGGGAATTAACCCCATCCTAACCAAACACTAATGCAACTGCATTTTAACTAATACATAGCCAGTTTTCAAACATACAATATAGAAGCAACAAACACTAATAACAGTAAATCATAATACAACTATATATGGGGGCGGGCACCCCATCACACCCCTTAATTGAGATTAAAAAACCAAGGGTTCATCTAATTTTTCACATACCCTGAATCTTCATTACTCATTGTTTGTCTAATTCATACATTATTTTGTTTCAAAAGACATGGAATTGGTTAATATAAAACCTATTGGATATTTAAGAAAAGATATTTGATTCAAGAAGGCTATCGTGATAAAACTATGGAATTTCCATAATTATCATTGGGGTTCACAAACTTTTTCTTGGCACTGTATGTAAACAGAACGAGAGTGAGATAAAATCAACCACATTAAACTTATACTGTATTAGAAACAACTACACCGCAAACTGCTTCACAGCAATTGCACTTATCTTTAATTTAAACTTCAGGCGATAGCCACGTCTCACTCCCAATTCAGCTTCCTCACTGCAGCCAACACAGCACAAGCACACAGCCACAGATCGGTCCAAACACTTGAGTCAGCAGATAAACAATCCAGCAGCAGCGTTACTTGTAGCAAATATTCGGCAAGGTTGATTCCTTTTGGTCTCTTCCGGTCTCGTTTCCTCTCTCAGCGTCTCAGCGTCTCAGCTCCCAGTCAATGCATTCCCCTCAGTGTTCTCTCCTCTGTGTCTCAGCTCTTGATCAATGTATTCCCCTCAGTGTTCTCTCTGTGTCTCAGCTCCCGATCAATGCATTCCCCTCAGTGTTCTCTCAGCTCCCAGGCAGTGCATTCCCCTCAGTGTCCTCTCCTCTGTGTCTCAGCTCCTGGTCAGTGCATTGCCCTCAGTGTTCTCTCAGCTACTGGTCAGTGCATTCCCCTCAGTGTTCTCTCAGCTCTCGGTCAGTGCATTCCCTTCATTGTCCTCTCTCTCGATTCAGCCGAACGGGTTACTATATATAACCGGCAGCTAATTAGAAGCTCAGCCCATAATTAATATTATGGTCAATTGATCAGCAGGGGCTCATTATTCCACCTGCAAACAGTGCTTTAAAACAATACAACAAATCTATAGCAACATGCACAAATCAAATAATAATAATAATAATTTTTATATAGTGGCTTTCATAGTGGACCACCATCACAAAGCGCTATACAAGACACGAGACTAGGGTGTGTGAACTATGCATCAGCTGCAGAGTCACTTACAAAAACGTCCCACCCAAAAGACAAGGAGGTAATGACTTGTCAGTCACACAGTGAGTCAGTGGTTAAGCTGGGATTTGAACCAGGAATCTCTTGATTATCAACCTGTTTCTTTAAGCACTGGACCACACAGCCTCCCATGAACAAATAAATTATTATTATTATTATTATTATTATTACACTATGTAACAATTTTTGTTCCTGGGTAGTGAGTGTTATTTCCTAATTGCTTATGCCTCAAAAGTATAGAAAATGGCTATTATTCCCCACAAACTTTGCTTCTGTGACCAGGACAGTGATATTTTGAAATGTACCTATTTCCAATGAGAAAACGGGTAAATTTGTGTCTTTTCATTCACATAGTCAGAAAAAAACAACATATGAATCCAAATTAACATGTATTTATACTAAAGTAATACAAAAATGACTACAAAAGATTTAGAAGTGAGTAGTTTTTCGAGATTTACGATTATACTGTAAATCACTTTCATGAATCAGCCCCCAAATGTAGTCTCCCATCATGTTCTCGTTATACTGTCCTTGGTAGCGGCGTTCAAAGTCCAGTATATCCTGGTGGAAGCGCTCGTCTTGCTCCTCCGAGTACGCCCCCATGTTCTCCTTGAATTTATCAAGATGAGCATCAAGGATATGGACTTTGAGGGACATCCTACAGCCCATTGTGCCGTAGTTCTTCACCACAGTCTCAACCAGCTCCACATAGTTTTCGGCCTTGTGATTGCCCAGGAAGCCCCAAACCACTGCGACAAAGCTGTTCCAAGCCACTTTCTCCTTACTAGTGAGCTTCTTGGGGAATTCATTGCACTCCAGGATCTTCTTTATCTGTGGTCCGACAAAGACACCGGCTTTGACCTTTGCCTCAGGCAGCTTAGGGAAGAAGTCTTGAAGGTACTTGAAGACTGCCGACTCCTTATCTAGAGCTCTGACAAATTGTTTCATAAGACCCAATTTGATGTGCAGTGGTGGCATCAGCACCTTCCGGGGGTCCACCAGTGGCTCCCACTTGACGTTGTTCCTCCCCACAGAGAACTCGGTCCGCTGTGGCCAGTCCTGCCTGTGGTAGTCCGCCTTGGTGTCCCTGCTGTCCCAAAGGCAAAGGTAGCAGTGAAACTTGGTAAAACCGCCTTGGAGACCCATTAGGAATGCCACCATTGCAGGCTCTTGATGCCATCTCAGAGAAATACAGATATGTATCCACTTAGGCAGCTGGAACTAAACTGAACTGGTGGGCTTAAGGCCCCTGTATTTATACTATTATTTATATTACTGGAAAGTTCTAGAAAGTTCTAGAAGTTACTCCAAGTTTACTCAGCACTGAATCTATCTGGAATGTTCTAGAAAATAGGTACCTTTCAAAATATCACTGTCCTGGTCACAAAAGCAAAGTTTGTGGGGAATAATAGCCATTTTCTATACTTTTGAGGCATAAGCAATTAGGAAATAACACTTACTACCCAGGAACCAAAAAAAAAAAAAAAAAATTGTTACACAGTGTTATTAATAATAATAATAATAATCTCAAATAAAAAAAAAGTGTAAACAAAAAAAAATAGTGACAACAATTAATAATAATAATAATAATAATAATAATAATAATAATAATAATAATAATAATCTTTGCAGGTGTGACAAGGGCTCTGGCCTCTTGGTTAAAAAACAGACTAACGTAGTTGGCTATAATCATCATGCCTCGTCCGTGCCAATCAGTGGTCCCCTGTCTTCTGAAAAGTCACTATAGTTAAAGCCCTATAAAGTCACTGTAGTTTAAGCCCTTTAAGGTAATAACTTTAGTGTTCATTTGAATTTTTGGGTAGCAGGGCAGGTTAATTATACATGGCAATGCCTTCTCAAGACAATGACGACATCTCTCCATTTGAATTTTGACTTCCCACTGTTTGCTTCTCACATCCTCTGTCTCTTGTCTGGCTCAGATGATGTGAAGAGAATGTTTTCTAAAATGTTCATGGTGTTATTTGTGTCACATTCAATGTTTGCTTCTTACATTTTTTGAGTGATATATTACATGTATGTGAATACTTAAAAAAACGCAAGCAATGCACACAGGATTGATTCACAGGATTGTTACAGAAATAACTCTGCCACAAGGTGCTGTGGTACCTTGCAAAAAGGTGCTCTTTTAACCCATGTTATGCTCAGTACACCTACAGATGTAGTTTGTGTTGCAACCAGGGTGTTGATAGGGTCTTGTGATTATCTTCAGTAAAAAGATGCAGTCAGAACTAGGAATAAAGTTGTAATGCACCCTAGATAGAGCTACTGCTAGGACCACTGAGGGCTGCAGGAATACATTTTAAATTGGATTTCAATAATTGAAAACCTCTTTGAGACAGATGTTGGCAGTGAAAACAATACCACTTATAGAGGGCCCTTTGTGAAGTGTGGTGCTATTCTCAGGACTTTGTTGCATTTGGTGCTTCCACCTGCCATGTTCATTGCTCTAGAGCAATGTATTTTTCCACAGAAGCTGCAAAAAAGTAGCTCACTAGCAGTTATTATTTGTATTGATTGATGTTAAAAAATAAAAAAGTTCTAAAAGCCCCCAAAGTGGTTACAGATGAAGGAAATAGCAGGAGTTGCCATGACACTTTTCAAGAAGTTCCTGTATTTCCATATGTAAAAATGTACCATACCCATTAGATATAGTACAGTATTGTACCTTTAAAGTTCAAGCCAGTTTGATACAACTGAAAAGAAAAGGGCTATCAGTATTACTGTCATATCATTAGGGTAGAATAGATATGAGTACATAATTCCAGCAAGGAGTTACAAAACACAGTCATTTTCCAACTCTTCAATGATAATCTTGGGTTGTGGTGCCTGATACGGTATTTGGTGACAACACTTAAAGCATCTTTTTAGTAGGTGGTGTGCATTCTATTGTTATCAAGCCCTGCATGCATGTCAACCACCTCAGTCTGACAACAGATTTACTAAAAGGAAACTGTGGTGACCTTTTTCCTTAAATGACTCAGTCTGTGTGGGTCAAATGAGTCAGCTTGATTTGTTTATAATTTCTACAATTCTTTTAATATAACATTTCTCAATTTATGTAGGTGTCTGTGTGAGGTTCGATGGACTTAGAATTAATAGATATAGTTAATAAAAGGGTTATACATTAACCAATATAGAAAGCCTTCACTGGTTTTCCTCTGTCTTTTACACACAGAACTTCCCTCCCTGGTGGACCTCTTAATGGAGCTTCAAGCTCCCTTTTTATTTAATGTGGCTGGTCCCATTTAGCACCAATTACTTTGTTTGAGCCCAGCTACATTTTCACATGTATTTTTGCAGGTTGGGGATTAACCCCAAAATTTATTAGACTGAACTTGTATATATATATAATATATATATATATATATATATATATATATATATATATATATATATATATATATATATATATTAGATATAAATATATATAAAACATGACATTATTATTAAAGCCAAAGACACTCCATTTACAATTATTCTTTATGGCTATTGAAGCGAGTACGGCTGAGCACTGGAGGAAAGTACAGGGGCTGCAGCCTCTTTGTCAAGTTGAGTCTGGATTGTTGCTCTGTTTATTTCAATGTCCATATTGTTCCCCTTGAAGGGGCATGTCATATTTAAATAAGGCATAACATATTTAAATGAATGTTGACAACAGTGTGTAGAAATAAAACCAACGAGACGCCTGCAAAGATCCAACCAATCACCTTAAAAATAATAATTGTAATAATATTTAAAAAAACAAAACAATAATATTACTAAACCATACAGACATGCCACTGAATGGGGTTTCTGGTCTGTATACATACTACAGACAGAAGTCTTGGAGGAAAAAATGTTCTATTCCAAGATTTACTATTCTCAAGTAATAATTAAAAAGAAAATCCTGGGAGGTCCGAATTTGATCCTTATTCCTCTAGGTAAATGAACTTTAGTCAGAATATATAGCATATATTTTACATCAGCACCAGTACTCAGGCTAGTGTACGAATATGGTTCTCAATTTATATGTTGTGGTATATTTGTGTTTATTATTATTATTATTATTATTATTATTATTATTATTATTATTATTATTATTATTATTATTAGTCCTATTTAAAAGCCCATGATTGGACTGTCCAATGTAGAGGACTACTCCAGCTGTCAAATGACGGCTGGAGAAAAGGAATTCTAATTAGCATCCTCAATTTGAGGATGCCAAAAGGGATGGGCTTTTAACTAATTAAACAAAAACCGGAAAAAAGGACTGCAAATTAAATGTTCAAAACCAAAGGGGAGGTGGTACAGAGCATGCCCCCTAGAGCTGCGATGGCAAACCTATGGCACGCGTGCACAGAGTGGCACGCAGAGTCGTATTTGTTGGCATGCCGAGTGAGCAGTTACCTGCTTTTTTATTTTTTTTTATTTTTTTATTTTGCACGCCCTCTGAGTGGCACTTTGGAAAGCCAGTCAGTTTGATTTGCAAAGACGGCCCCGCCCCCAGTAATTAAGCAGTGCTAAGTATAGCCGTTATTTCACGGTTGGTTGTTTATGCTGCTGAGCTGCTTTATTCAAGTACCCTGGGAACAGAAAGCTGATCAAAAACAGTAATTCTGTCCCATGGAGGATCAAATGTAATTGTGGTCAGCTATGGATGTGTCAGCGGGACACGCGGGGAGGAAGGGATCGTTAGCCTGATGCTTGTAGCATTTTACTGGCCGTCATCTGCTGAACTAAATGGAGAAATGGCCACAACCTTTCATACTTTACACTCGGGGTCGGGGGTCTGCGAGCCTTAAATAGGTCTAAATTACATAACCAAGCACTTTCGGCTTACGTCTTTTCTAAAAAGATGTACAACTTTTTGTACACGTGTTAATGTGCAGTGCAAGGTCTTTTGCAGGTGTCACCGGCAGCAACACGTGTATTTGTGCATTAAACTTTAAAGCAAATGCCCCACGCTGTTTTGATTGTCAAACCTTTCCCTTGTCATAAATACCGAAAATATATTCCACTGTCACATACTCGTATCTCAAACTATGTGTTCTTTATTTGATGCACTGTTTTTTTGGTTTTTTTAATACTATTTTAATCTTAATTATGGGTCGTACTGTGGAATGTTGTTACCCCACTTCGTACAATCGGGAAAAGCAGGTTGTAAATTCTCAAAAAACAATCGTCCCAAAATAAATGATGCCTCTGATATGTAGAGTACATTTGTGGATAGGTAGTTTGACACCACAGAAATCTTTTTCTAATAAGTATGTTATCTGCTACTCGTCTTTTAAATAGTTATTTTACAAAATGTGAAAGCAGTAGATATGTTTTATGTAAGTAAATATACAGTTGAAAAATGACAGTACAACGGTAATGGTTTTCACTGTGTGCAATTGCAAACAAAAAAACAAAACAATTATGGCCACGGTTACTGGTGCAGCGCGCTAATTGAGCAAACGTCATATATTTATTGTATGATGCACTGTGATTGTTGTGACTGTGAGTGATGTTTAGCATTATAATTCTTAAACTTAATGTCATGAAATGTGATTTATGTATTTTACTGTAGTTTAGCAATGTAATATTCAAACTATGTATTCATTGTATGCACTGTTATTCTTTGACAAGCTGTGAAGTGCTTTGAGATGATGTTCCGCTATGAAAGGCGCTATATAAAATTAAGATTGATTGATCTTACTTGAATAAGGATTAAAGAGTCATTGTCCAAAATATATAGAGGGGCATATGCAAAAGTTGATGGGTCCCTGTGAGGTGCACTATCACTATTGCTTTTTATGTCTGTAAATTTACAAAACAATATAATATAATCTGTGAGCAAAAATGGATTTAGGGACGGAAAGAACATGCATATTCATAATTATTCATTTTTTGTCTGAATTTGATCAGTCTTGCTGCCTCACTTTGCCTCCCACTGGTCTGCAGCGAAGTAGTCTTCCACTGCCTTCCACCACAACCACGCTCCCCGGCTGCAGTCTCCAGCAAGAACAGCATGTGAGTGTAGATTAGAATGTGCAGTGTACTTAGGGACAGGGAATGGGGAATGTATGGGAATTGCTTAGAACAGATTGCGAGTTCTCAGGGACAAGAGGAAATTATGGGCGGTGAGGGGAGACCAGCATTAAGTGCCCAGTGAAGTATAAAGGGGAACAGGAATGGGATGGGGTTGAAAAGAGAGAGAGTGTATGTGTATGACTGTTCATGCTGAAAGCTGCTGTTGTATAGAGACCTCTTCTGGGGAGATAGTAAGACAACCTGTTTCAGCGTGCTTCTGAAGAAAAACATTCTCGTCAGTTAACTGAAAAGTGAAGTGAAGGTTAAGAAAATGAGCACAATCAAAAAAGCTAAACTTCAGACAGATAGTGGTAGATCCTTCCTGGAGGGTTGGACAGAAACATTTGGAATGGTTGACAGTAAAGGGAAAGTGCTGTGTATTAATTGTAATGAAAGTGTTGTTTATCGAACCTCAAGTGTAAAACGCCATTTTGACACCAACCACAAAAACATTACAGATCTTAATGAGAGTGAAAGGAAAGAATTCCTTCAAAGGGCAGTGAGGAGGTATCAAAACCAGACTCTTGTTTTTAGTACTTATTTTAAAAAAACAAACCATTTGGTGACTGCAAGCTTCAAATTATCTCATTGCATTGCAAAGCATGGCAAACCCTTGTCAGATAGTGAATATATCAAGAGTGCCATGCTGGCTAGTGCTGGTTCTTTATTTCATGACTTCCCTAAAAGGCTAAAATTGTGCAGCGCATCACAGATATGCCACTCAGTAGAAATACTGTCAAAGACAGAATCCTGCACATGGCTGAAGATGTTAGCCAGCAGCTCACCGCTGAGTTGCAAAAGTCAGAGTTTTATTCACTGTGTCTGGATGAAAGTACTGATGTCAGTAACCATGCAAGGTTAGCAGTAATCGTGCATTATGCAGCTGGTGAAAACATGCGGGAAGAATTAGTGAAACTGTTATCTCTGCCAGGGAGGACAACAGGGAATGATATCTTTAATGCTGTCAGAGGGGCATTTTTGGCTGAAAATATCAGCTTGGAAAAAGTAGTTTCTGTTACAACTGATGGTGCACCTAGCATGGTTGGTGCAACATCAGGTTTCATTCAGTAGCTTATGCAGGAGGCAAAACATCCAGTTATCCAGTTTCGCTGTTTGATCCATCAGGAAGCCTTGTCAGCTAGATAGCAGCAAGAAACTGGATGACATCCTTAAGATAGTCACAAAGATTGTAAATTACATCATGGAATTCCTTCTTCCTTTTCCTTCTTTTTCCGGGGGGTGTTTGTCGGGTGTAGTGCCTTTCTTTGGTTTTTCTTTCGCTTTTTTTTTCTTTTCTCTTTTTTGTAGGGTGGTTTTGAGTGACTATAACAGTGAAAACCAACCGAATTTGTGGGAATACAAAAAAACGGTAGACTTGAGTGGTTTTGTCAAAATGACTGTTAGATGCTCAGCATCACCGACCCACTTGGTTTTTTAACGTCCCCCATCCACCGGTTTTGTTTTTTTTTTGTGTCGAACTCCCCTTTGCGTCATGTCCACGCACTCGTCCTCCCATCCACACCCCCCCCTTAACCGACCCCCCCCTTTTGCTTCCCCCCCTTCCCACCCTCAACCTTTATTTCGTAGCACAACCCCTTAAAATACACGTCCCGACAACTTTCTTCCTTACCTTCCACCATCTCCCACAAAAACCCACCCTAAACTTCTCTGTACTGACCACCTGTGCGAGTTTATGAATGGTTTGGAACGTTTTGTTGTAAAACGGTCTTTATGACGTATGAAAACGTCGTCCTGTTGTCAGGGTGTCATTAGACGTCGCTTACAATGGTGAGTCCTTCAAAAGTGTTTTTTTAGCAGACCCACCCCCCCACCCCCGCCGAATAATCCCCTCGTAAACGGCGGTCCAAAATAGTCAAAGGGCGGTTGTCCTCCGCCGTTGTGACAGAAAGTACTGTGATCGCTGTGTCGGTACAAACTGGTTCGACTTATAAAGGGTCAACCTACCTTACCACCGCCAACCCCTGAACTTTTCATCAAACCTTTTACATTAACAACCTTAAATTTCTTTGCCACAACGTCAGTTCAAAAAAA
The DNA here is from genome assembly GCF_017654505.1 of Polyodon spathula. Lineage (NCBI taxonomy): Eukaryota > Metazoa > Chordata > Actinopteri > Acipenseriformes > Polyodontidae > Polyodon > Polyodon spathula. Next base: position 44,880,953 of record NC_054538.1, read on the forward strand.
ATCACACCCTTATCCCACCTTTCTCTTTTAAAGTGACTCTCACACCCTTTTTAACCTCTTATCTTTTCTCCTTTTTTCCCCCTTTTTAAGTGACTGACGTCCATTGTAAATGTCGCTATCTGTCTCTAACTGTCACAACAACACCTTGGGAAAACTCCACTAACTGACAACTGGTCAGTCGAGCTCTAAATTTCCGCCAATTCCAGATGCTTCTTGATGAGGTTCAGTCACAGTACTCAACGTTATTGATGTATAATAATGTCAGATGGCTAAGCCGAAGATGAGTGCAGGAGAGATTTGTGGCCTGTTTAGATAAACTAAGGCTGTTCATGGATGAAAAAGGGGAAAACCATCCACAACTCACTGATATTGTGTGGCTTAACACCCTTATGTTTTTCACTGACTTCACAAAACATTTTAATGACGTGAACCAAAAATTGCAGGGTTTTGGCAAAACAGCTGAAAGCATGTTTGGGGATATCAGGGCTTTTGAAAGAAAGTTAGAGGTGTTTGAAAGAGACATTGACTGTGGACAGCTCAAATACTTCCCAAACCTGAAAACACATTTGCAGAAATCTGCATACTTTGCAGACAGTCCCAGTAATCTGCAGGAAGTTTACCACCAGTTTTCCAAAATCGTGGGGGCTTCTAGGGAAGCATTTGCAGCCAGGTTTATTCAGTTCCGCAACATGGAGGCAACACTGTCTTTCATGACTAGTCCTGACACAGCCATGTTTGACCAGCTGAATATTTCCCAGTTGGAATGGTGGGGACTTGAAAGTTTGGAAATGTAATTGTTGGAATTTCAAGAAAGTGCAGTGTGGAAAAGAAAATTCACTGATCTGCATGTAACATTACAGCAGATTGAGTGTGACAGAGTAGATGGGGGGAAAAAGCATAAAGTGCAGAAAATGAGATATTAAAAGTCTGGAATTCTTTGCCAAATTCTTTCAAAGCAATGAAAACTCTTGGAATTTCACTTCAACTTTTTTTGGCTCATATTTTTGTGAGCAGCTTTTTTCTGGCATGAATTTGATCAAATCAGACATGCACAACAGGCTGACAGATGACATGAGTGATGCATGTGTTGCTCTAAAAATGACTGACTATGAACCACGGGTTGAAAAAATGTCAGTGGATATTCAGTAGCAGAAGTCCCATTAGTCATAGGAATGTAAATATTGTTCCCCCACACCTGCTCTCCAGACAACAGAGGGGGGAGGGGGGGTTGAGGGTTTGGGGAGGTTACGAGGGGATGAGGGCGGATGGAGGGGTTCTGTCCTAGGTCTTG